>NC_048293.1:20185493-20506431 GCF_009762535.1 Notolabrus celidotus
AGTCTATGCTTCTAGCATGAACAATTAGGCTTGTTATATCTATAAAGAAACATTGACCAAAAGACTTAAAACAAGTTTATTATTAATGTGGCTTTACTCCATGAAGTGTAAAGGGAGGAGAAAACCTAGCATTGACTCTGGTGATAACTCAAAGGAATGCAGGGTACAAAAAAATTATGTTACGTTTACATACCATATCATTGTAACAAAGCACATGTAGAAATAACAAAATATACTGACTGTCTGAACTAAACAGCAGTGTCTTAAGTGTATAGAGCTGGCACTCAGCCTGTGTCAGAGGCCTCTGTCTGACGCACCAGTGGCTGTGTGGCATTTAGCCATAGTCCTGTAGAGATCTCTGACCTATCTGCTCCCTCTGGACTACTGCTGTCTCTCCTTTTATGAGACTTCATCAATCCTTGCTGTTAAGACCCAAGCTGTGGCCACAGTGCCACAATGAAAGGTGGGTCTTTGTCTGCCCGCCCGGACCTGAGGGATGATTTGTTGATCTTCATCATGGAGAGCATTTGTTCGCTCAGACGAGTGCTCCTGAATGCTCTCAGCACGAGTGGACCTGTGGCATCATGTCTGGGATTTAATGAGCCAAAGTGACCCTCTGTGGCCTTGTGACTCACTTGTCAGTTCTTTGACGCCATTCTGTCATCAGCTGAAAATGAAAGGCCTCATGCTTAGCAAGAGAAACAAAATTGCTGTCTGATGTTGATTGCAGCTTGGAGACAGTGTTGTGGATATAAAACACACACCATTACCAATCCTGGTGAGGTGTAGTGACTGTAAAAGCTGCTTTCTTTAAGGCTCCTCGGTGGACATATAACCTGTAGCTGTGTCTCATTTCAGGAAGCTCTTCATTAAAGAGAGTTGAGGTTTAAAGTTCAAACTTCTGGACCTCTCTGAAAGTACTGAGCTTTGAGTGAGTCATTACCTAAATAAATGATCTGGATCAGTCTCTGTCTTTAAAATACAGCAGCTTCATTTGTTGTAGTGAATATTCTATTCCTCACAGGGTACAAAACCTCTGCAGGGCTGCAGTAATTGATAGTGACTTGCACTCTCATGCCAAGAGTCATTTTGCAGAGGCAGCTGCTACGGTTCCCAGTGCTGATACCACAAAAAGGAACCCACCTACCTCTTAAAATGGATTTGTGATCATTTCATACCAAATTTCAGAGCCTTAAGGTCAGGGGAAGTTGCACAAAAACCTACTCAGTGTTCAGTTTGTGCACATACAGTACATCATTCTGCTTTTGGGGGAAATAGTGTTGGTGACTGCACCTCTCAACGACTGACAGATGAAAATGAAAGTTCTCCTGTTGTACCGTTTGGGAGGCTTTAACTGCTTCATGCATATTCAGTATCACCTGTTTGCATTGCAGCAGTACACTGTAAAGTGGAAAAAAAACAAACTACAAAAAAAAACCAAGCTACATAAGATGAAGGGAACCAACTTACAATCTGATAAAGTTTTCCTGCTGAAGGCTGCAGCACACATTTCTTAATGCGTTTGTTAAAACACAAAGGTCATGACACTTTTTTTTATGAATTCTTTTTTAGTATTCAGGTAATGTCCTGGCTCAGCCTTGTCACACTAAATCATTGTGCAGCACAAAACTACACCCTTTTATCATCTGTGACAAAGATTTTCATATCTCAGTGTCAACTGTCCCATTTAAACCAGCAAATTCCAAACCATATCACTACATCAAGAGCCCATTGAGAAAAATACACATTTTCAGAAATATTGGACATGAATATCTCAAAAAAGTGAGCAAACGTTCGTATGAAAGAATGAAATGGAAGGTAATGAAAGGCTGGTGTGGTGAGTGTTAGATGGGAATATTATCGCCCACGTAGGTCAGTAGTCTTTTCATGGCAAGGTTTAACTAAAGGACAACCAAAATTACTGTTAAAGAATTCCCTGCCACATCAATGAAAGTGGTGTTTTGAAAATATTAGTGTTTCAGGTAACATGCTATAAAAAGAGCTGAGAGCATCAAAATTTAAAAACAATATAAATGGATTTAAACAGATGTTTGTATCGTTCTGTAGTTTTGGGAAATTAAGATATGGTGTGTGCATACCGGGACGAAGTGGAGCAGCTGTCTGTGTGGTGCACGGACAATAACATGCTCCTGAACCCCGCCAAGACGAAGGAGGAGGAAAGCAGACATTCAGCCTCTGTTTATTGGTTGGGAACGTGGGGAGAGGGTCTCCAACTTCTGGTTCCTGGGCGTGCATATCGGGGGCGACCTGACCTGGAGCGCCAATACTAGAGCCATCATCAATTATTCCTGTATTTATTACTTTTTATACCTTGATTGTTGTTGTTTTTTTGTCTCTTTTAAAATGAGGACTGCACCTTTCATTTCCGTTGTACTTGTTGCAATGACAATAAAGGCATTTTATTCTATTCTATTCTATATTGCCCAGATTAAAAAAGTACAGTACTAAATCTGACCATGTTTGAACGTCTGTAAATGTGTCTGGGTACTCATGAACTCATTCTGACATTTCAATCAGTAGAGACAGGTTAATGAATTAAAGATAAACATTTAATTTACAAAGATATTGAATTATTGTCAGTCTCATGGCACTTGAACTCTACAGGGAGATAGAGTGATCGAAGGTTGTCTGCCCTGAGCAGCAGAATTTATCTCCCTGTGGAGCTCAGTTGGTGGAGGTGTAGGCCGATGTCATGTGAGGCTGATGAGATAATGGGGCTGATCAAAACTGTGAAGACCGGGCAGTGATGGGAAGATAGCTGCTGAGATAGTGGGGAGATAGGCGTCTAGGGCTGATGGAGCTGATGAAGCTGCAAAGTCTGGGCGGTAATGGAGAGATGGAAGGCTGCATATAAGAAATGGATGAGGGAGAAAGAGTCATATTTTAAAAAAGAGAGCAGCAAAATGAAAGGCTAACAGTGAGGGTGTGTTGCAGTGCTGGTGTGCTGACATGACAAGGTGATGAGAAAAATGATATAGCATGCAGAGTATAGATTTGCTGACTGAAATTCCACCAAAGCTTCATTTTGATAATAAACTCTGAAGATGTTATTTAAGACACCTTGATTATGACTTAAACTGAAATAGTTGAAGCTCAGAGACTGTTTCACTTTGGTCATTTCATAAGTTGTGCACAAAAAGCAGGAGCTTGTCCATTTTTTCTTTCACGTGTTTCTCTGAGCTCATGTCTCTGTTGGACCCTACTTTTGGAGTTTCTGTATCAAGTGGGCCCCTCGGACTAGATCACATTAAAAGCAGGCTTAATTTAGCAAATAGGTTTTGAGCTTTTAAGTATGTCAGAGATTATGACCAGCCATCTTTAATGCGACAAGTACTTTCTCATGCTGTTTATCTCCGAGCACTTAAGCACACATTTTCTGTGTAACCGGGCTCCTCTCAAGCTCAAAAGACGACAGTCACTTATCCTACATGTCACGCCTTCACTGCATCAGAGTCAATTTACTGGGTTAGGGAAACATTTATTGATTCAAAGGTGTCTCAATTACTGAAATTAATTGAAGCTCGATGGAGTGTAAATAAGTTTACAGTCACTGTCAGTTCGCGTTTTGTCTCCTGACACCCCTCTCTGCAGCACAGCCTGGAAAATGAGTGAAAAATACTGCAAGACTTAACATGGCATTAGAAATTATGAGCTGCCGTTTGACTTCCATTAGGATTTTCCCCCTTCAAAGTTACATCTTACACCAACCCACAAATGTAGAAGAGTAGATGCAGTTGCCCAATGCTTAACCTCCCTGTGAGCTGATCTCCATATCAGCTCCTTCATGTTGCACTTGCTGTTGTTGTGATCCAGACGGTTTGCGGCAGTAAAGGGGGGGATGAGCAGTGAAAGGCTTATTCCCTGCGCCTGCTGCTCCGTATGGGGGCTTGTCAAAGTTGGTTTACAGGCTCGGTGCTGAGGTCTCGCCTAAAGCTAATAAAGTAGCTACAAAACCTCCATGAATACATAATTTACCTCCTGACTCTCAGTGCCTACACCCATCTACTCATTTGGTAAATGACAACTTCTTTCATTGTTCAGCAGAGTTTTATTTAATAGCCTGACTTATCACGCGCTGCACAGAGAGGCCTGAACCTAAATTAAACATGGCAGAGCCGAGCTGTTCCTTGACAGGCAAATATGACCACATTTTGACCCGAAGGTCGATGCCATTATGTTGAAATGTACCTATTTCCAACATGTTCATGAAAGTTTCCTACCTTTAATATGCAGAGTATCTCCAGTCCTCTTCTGTCCAAACAGAGGGTGACCACACACTCTATCATACATGGATCTTGAATAAATTAGAGTGTATTTAATTATTGGATGGCTCTACTGGTATTGCATTTACTTTGTCTCTTTAAGGGATGCCAGCAGTCTCTTTTATCCGTGGGAGGTATTCACAGACGTCAATATACTGTATGCAACTGGACTAACACAGGCATGAGTGCCACTACCTCCAAAAGTAATGACCCCATGAAGAGTGCCATTGTGCACTACACCTCCACTGGAGTCACCCTGAGAGACAGATATTAGAAGGAGCATAATTTTACATAACGTCCTGAAAACTTGAGGATTTAAACATGTAGGGTAAGAAACGCCTCCAACTTAATTTTTGATCACTTATCAAATGTTTTTGCCATTTTTTGGGAACTCAATAAGAGGAACTGACCGTAGACAGGAACTGACTCTGGCATACGAGATAAATGGCTGCAATTTGTTGAGCAGAAAGATCAGGGATAAACAAAGTAGATCACTGAGTGTTTAGAAAGATGAACAGGTCTGTCAAAGTTTGGGCTCTAAACGTTTACTCTTTTAAAGGATTGTAAAACTGTCCCTGTATTCTTGTACTGCAGGCCTATGGTCACACTCCTCTGCCTGTGTGGTTGGTTAATCTATTCAGAGTGGTCAGTGGGAGGGATACAGCTGAGGTGTGGTGTGTCCTCCAGGCCTGAGTTCATCAGAACAGCTAGTAGTTGCGTTGCTCTCTGTTTTTAACATGAGGCACTTGTTAAAAACTGGACAGAGCAAGTACACACTCCTCGTAGGAAGCTTTCTGTTGGGACACTAGATTTAGGGATTCTTTTCTGATGTTGTTGGGTTTGGTTAGTTAGTCAGTTAGTACATTTTATTATAGTTAATTTTCACCTGTTAGAAAGAGAGTCCTCGGAGCAGGTTAGGGGTTCAGCATGAGCAACCATGGTGATTTACCCTGGTAAGGAGTGAACCACCTTCGTAGTACTGAAAATCCAGAGTTAACCCTGAAGTTTCCTTGATAACCGCAGATCCCGCTTGGTAGTATACCCCTCAGGTCTCTGGAACACATCCACACAAAGACCAACTCACTGGGAGAGAGTAAAGCAGACACCTTGAAATAAAGGATTCAAGTTGCTTCCCTGAAAGCCAAAGCAGGATCATTTTTAACTTAAAGCTATCTCCGTTGAACTTCCAGCACACTTTTGTGTTACAGTTCTTTTATAGACCTGGGTCACTCTGGAACACACGTGAACTAGATACTGGAGTGGTTTTGCATCAAAGTGGGTGAGAGTGTAAAACATGACTCTAGGCCTACAGATCACAAGTCCAGTAACATTTGGTTATAATGGATTCCTTAAAATGTTGAGTCTTTAAATTTGTAGTTGATAAATGTGCTCCTGATTGGTTTGCATTGAAATGTTTTTCATTTTTGTAAAAACAATGTCATTGACTCTGTAATTTGATTGTAGGTTTTTGAATCACAGATGTTCAGATTCCTTTTCAGTTACATTTCGGTTTTCCTTGTTATGCAGATACTGTATGAAAAAAGAGAAAGATACATCAACTATAAAACTGTTTTTTACATTGTTTTCTATTGACAATTTAAAACTATATGACCCTCCTTGTATCAAGTTATGTAAGTTAAAATAAAACAAGATGACTCACAATTATTGTTTTTGCTTTACATGTTTTCATCAATCATATCTGTGCATAATACCTGTTTCTAAACGTTTTATACAGGTATGCCTAACCATGCTAGTTTAAGTTGATAGCTCACTGTATACAGTTTATTTAGTGCACTTATCCAACATATGCATCAACATCATTTTTAATTTGGGAAAGGTTTCTGACCACCTGATGAATTCCTTCAAGTCTAATATTCACTCACTGAATCCAGTTTTTGGTCTCGACCAGCTCTGCAGTGTCATACTTTGTATACAGCTTCTGAATTATTGAGAGAGGATGCAGATTGGAGTGTTGTAGACTGATTTTTATAGATATACAGTTGTGTGACCATAAAAAGGTTTGTCCAAACACACCATGTCATTGCCTGACCAATACCTTACATCTCACTTTGCCCATTTAAACCGTTTTGTATGTTACGGTTGATATATATGTAGAGGTTGACTCTAATGTTTGTTCCCCTAAAGCTAACTGAGCCCACATCTGTGCAAATGAGGCTCAATATAAAAGGCTTTTTTTTTAACCGCAGGAACTTTACCCTGGAACTAGGGACTTTACCCCTGAACCACGTGTGTTTCGACCTGTGTACCCAGGGTCTAAATTTAGTTCAGGGGTAGTTAATCTCCCCCTTGAAAAGCCTCTGCTAGGAGGGTAGTACTTTTCAAAGGTCTTTTGGGGGGCAGGGCCTGCAATGCTTAACATGTCTGATTGGTAGATTAACCGCAGTGTTTTTATTCCGCCTGTCAATGTCAATAAAACATCATTTAATGGTTTTAAAATCAGGAAAACCCTGCGTTTTAACTCAAAACCACAAATAACATGTGAAACGTTGAAAGTGAAAAGATTTATTCTTTAATGAAAAATATATGCACTTTTTAAATTTGATTCAGGGTAAAATTTTCAGTTGAAACAAGTGTCCCCTGCCAAATGGTACCTTTTGTCTTTGGCTGATTTTAAATGTGAAGCAGACTTTCATCTTAATTCAACCTCTATTTAGACTCCGGTAAAGTCAAACAACTTTCCAATTAATTTAACTGTTGCAGGCTAATTTCCATTGTTGGACAAAAATTGACTTTAAATATAAAAAGAAAAAAGGGATGATGTGAACGTAAGTTTTATGTCATGGCAATTAAAAATCGTGATGGCCGTCTCTGTTTGTGTCCTGACATTTAAGAGCCAAAACTATCATCAGAGGAAACCTTCTCTCTACACCATAGACTGTGTAAAGCAGGGGTTCCCAAAGTATGGGTCGGGACCCTCTGAGGGGTTGCGAGACACTAGTTGGGAGTCACGTAATGTTTTTTTTTTTTTTAATGAATCCAAAGGTTACATATTTTTCTCATTCTTGTAAAAGAAATTAACAAAATAGTAGCTACATTTGAAATAAAACCTTGCAAATAAAACATTTAATGAGTTTTCTCCCTTTCTTTGTTTCCAAATGACTCCTAAGGTTCAGTTTAGGGTTAGGGCAGCACAAGAAACAGACACATGTGCATGTAGGCAGGCTAATTTTTAGTCTCGGGCTGAAAAATGTTTTAGAACCCCTGGTATAAAGAATCCACAATGTGCCCTCATTCCCACCCATTAAAGCTTTAAGACCGCCGGACATATTGAGCTGGTGGAGCTGAAGCATGCACAGAAGAGCCCTGGGTGGTCGAGCACACCTCTACCACTTGTTAATTATGTCTCATTATGCAAAGGTCATTGCCCTAATATCTACAAAGGAAATTAAAAAAAAAATCTGTACAGTGTGTGCGAATAGAGAAGCAGGAATTTCAGACCAAAATAAATCTTTGAACTCGGCTGAAAACATGTAGACCCTGTAGAAATTGACATTTTAACATGGGTGTTAATGAGGTCTACTTGGCTTTTTCAGCCAACCTCAAGTGCACACTCCAGGAACAGGTTTTTATGTTTCAAGACCTGAGGTTGAAAGTCAAGAACAATGTTTTTCATGGTGGGGATCACAACCCCTGGGGTTGAGGAAAAAAGCCACGATAACATTATTTTTTACATTAACATTTGGATGTGCATTATGTTTTTTCAGATGTTTTTAATCACTGCATATTTAAATGTAATGTTTTCTTTTTCTATTCCAATGTTTTAAAAAAAAAAACAACTCATACAACACTCTAACCATCTGTGAGGATCAGTGTGGGATGCAAGTGCTGACCACAAGGTGTCTTAAAGTTAATCCAAAAAAGGAATAACCAGAAAAATTGCAGGCAATCAGAGGGAGAGGGGAAAACTGAAATATAGAAGGCGAAAAACCAAGAGACACCAAAACCTAAACAAGGCGTTAATATTATAACAGAGAAACTAAACCACTGCTGCAGAGCAACTGACTGGAACCAAGAAATGAGGGAGACCCAGGAAACTCTTTTTAGAGATGCCTTTTGAAGAAAACCAAAAAGATTGGGGCAAATGAGAACAATCTTATAAGACCAAGAGAGCAGGGGCAACATTCTGGCGAGGCTTGACAACAAACACAACGCAGAGAAAATGCGAGAGATCCACTCACTAACTCAGAGGGAGAGCTAATGAGTCAGCACAGGGCAGTGGAGCCCAGGAGTTTATATATGTTCCCCCACCTGCTCCAGATCAGGGGCAATCAGGCACACACACCTGACCCCACCTGGCTGATTAGTTCATCAAACTCAGAGAGTGCCCCTCACTATCATGAGCAACACTGATGTGTCAGAAATTTTATGGAAAACTAGCTACCTACCACCTAACTTTTAAAAAGAAAGAAAAAAGCAACCAGACTGTTCATAACTCAGATGCCACTACAGAATACCATACGTGCATCTAACACTCGTCTGTATGAGCCAGCAAACAGAAAGTATGGCTTCACTACAGCAAGTAAAATGTGTTCTCAGAGAAATGTTTGAAGATCATTTACAAAAAAACTGTGAATGAAATGAAAATGTAAATTATATAAAGAAGTTGTATGTTAAATGTTTGCTATTTGCTACAATTATGTAGAAAGTATGTCCAGGCAGACTATTCCTTTCAACCTTTCTAAATCTCCTATGAAGAAATACTTATCATGCTGTCTTTTAACAGTCGAACAAGTAACTCCTCTGAATCTGTGCAGTAAAAATGTAAACAAAGGCTGTTTCAGTATCATGCTGTAATCAAGCAGCAACATCCGTCCGCGAGAATTGAAGCCAATGTGGAAGTGTTAAAAACTGCAGTTCATCGAGGATCCGCTTGAGGCTGGCTCTGGAAGTACCGGAAACCACATGCACACAAATTCAAAAAGGCCGATCTTTACAGCAGAAATAAAAATGTTTACATCCTGGTTCAAATGAGAAGTGTAGTGTGAAATCGCTGCGTTGTGAAAAAATTCACACCCTGTACAGAGTGTGCTGATCGAGAAATGAGCTATCCAAAGATATTAAGATTACGAGTTTTCCATTACGAGAGGAACAGCTGACTTGATTGACAGGCGGGAATGCTGTAGCTGTTGGCTAGGAGGCTCAAAGCCCGCCTCTTTACATCACACTCGCTCCACAGCAGTTATGTTGAGTTCAGCATTTCCGATATGGTTGCCGCGCTGACTTGCCTCAAAACAGCTCTTCAGAAACAGATGAGTGACGTCACGAATACTACGTCCATTATTCATAGTCTATGGCTGTAATTGACAAGAACATCTACCTGGGGCAGCAGCTCTATGCATTAAAACCAATGATATGAAGCTATATTTCAAAATCTCTGACCTATCTGTTCCCTCTGGACTTCAATATATTTAAGACATTAACTTGACTCTGATGATCTTATTTGCTTTAATAGGTCACTTAGAGACATCAGTACATATCAGTTTGTGTGCTTTCCAGCTCATAACTTCTCACAGGAGCTTGAAATTATTAAATTTAATGAGCATTCCATGTTTGGCACAGTAAGTTCTATTTAATGTTTTACACATTTAGGAGTGAAATGTACTGTACATTTCAATTGCACTATTTTTCTGGATGCAAAAGGTCATTGCTTCTCTTATGAGAGGCATGCTATTCTTTGTCTTCGGTTAAATCCGATGAAGTGTTCTTCAGGACTGGTAGCTGGGTTTCTAAGAGGGGGAACTTGAGTGTGAACACATCTCAGTGAAAGCAGTCAACTGCAAGAGAGAAAACTACCGCAGGGCACAAAGGATGTCTGCCAATTCCAAGGCTCCAAATAAATAGCTTGTTTCTTCATTTTTCTTGGGGACATTACAATTTGCAGAATCTTATTCAAGGGAAAAGACACACTTCTTGTACAGACGGTTATTTCAGTTATCACCTCGAATTGCATTCACCTGCTAGAGGTCACAGGACACAGAAGGAAAAAAACACACAATTCTATAGTAGTCTTGAGAAAATGTTGAGCTGCATCCGTATCCTGACATCACGTACTATGTTACATTATTAACAAAGACCCAACATCAAGACAGAATAAGATCCAGTCCCATTTTACGGACAGGACTCAATCTGATCTCATCTTAATCCACCATAATCAGAGCAGAGTTACAGTGGCATGGACAAACTTCCTTTAACAGGCAGAAACCTCCAGCAGGACTAGACTCATGTTAGACACACATCTGCTGAGACCGAGTTTGGGTTGATGAAGAGAGAGAAAGATGATAGTTGTGGGACACATAGTAGAAGTTGTACAGCAGTGACTCAGAGGGACCTACGAGACAAGGGAGCATAAAGGTCTATGGTTAGTAACTTTAATGGGACAGAAAGACTTAAAGTATAAGCAGACAGAGCAGAGAGAGGGGAAAGATATGATCCCAGTGTGTCAGTCTAAGCCTATAGCAGCATAACTAAGAGCTGGTCCAAACCTGAGCCAGCCCCAACAATGAGTTTGATCGAAAGATTCCTCAATGTAAGACACTAAATGACCAGCGGAGATGGTCTCTGCTTCACGTATTTATCCAGTGTTTCTTTTCAATTCCTCAGACTGTGTGCTGCTTTTTCACACCATATCATTAGAGGAATTTATATGTGCTCTTTTCCTTCTGAGGTGGGATGAACCTGGGCGCTTTATTTACTTTTCACATCTCCAATAAGTTTCTATCTCAGTCTGATCCTCATCACTCACGTAGCAAGACTGAGTGTTATCTTTTGTTTGCTTTGAATCCATTATAGAAAACATAATTACATCAAACCAGGAGCCCACTGTCTTTGTGCAATTCATTCATTGGACCCCTCCACCCCATCCACACCCTCTAATGGAAGCAGTATGATAGCTGCAAGCAGCTCTTCTCAGAAGTAATTTCGTTTGAACTAATGAGCGGAGAGAGAGGAGTCGGCCCTGCGTTTGCTTTTAAACGCCTTTGATGAATGACTCCTGTCCCACTGGCTTGTGCTGTCATTAGCTTGACACCAGATAGAAGTGAAGTCCTGAAAGAAAATGGAAAATTGATTTACCTCAATTTTCATCCGGAGCAAATAGTTCATCCCCGTAATCCCACGCGACGGTGCACAGGGCGATTAGAAAACTGCCAGCGTGTGCTTCCTGTCGCGCTCATGTGGAAAGACACCATTCTAATCAGCAGTTATGCCATCGTTTCAGCGAGCTGCACCACTATTAATGTGATATGAAAGACAGTCACCAAAGCTGGAAGCTCATTTGGCCGACTTTCCAATGGGATTTATTTGGAAAGCTCGTTCTATGCTAATTGTATTAGATTTGAGCATATGTTCCAGGCTGAAGTGACAGAGAATTTGGGGGATTTATGGAAATGCTGAACAGTTGTTTTCCTAAGCTTGAACAAAGTGAGGATGTGATTCCATGGCTTAATTTATTAATAATTAAAAGTCTTTTTTTTTTTAAAACTTCAAATCAATAAAGAAAGGGTTCAAGAAAAGTTTCTTTTCTTTTTAAGCTTAGTTTCCGGCTCTTTAATGCCTTCATTTAGAGAGGACCACCGAAAGAAAAGAAACTGGGAAAGACAGAAGGGGTGGTATCAGTAAATTTAAAAGTGAAGTGTAAGCCAAATTTCTTTTTGAATAGACTAGAATAATGAACTTTGTTTGTTCACAATGCGGAAAATTGTCTTGGCTTCACTTGAAAATCAACAATGACCTGAATTGAAACAAAACAACATTCAAAAACAAAAAATTAAGAGAGTACTTTGAGTCCTTGGCATCATCAGACACTGAACATAATTCATAAACAAAGAGAACAATATTTAAAAGTTGTAATTATACTTTAAAAAGATGAAAAATAAAAAAGAAACTGCTTGAAATAAAGAGCAACAGAACATGGGGTAATGGGCATCCTCACAGATAAGGATGAAAATCCCTTACAAACACTGGACAGGTGGTGTGTTAAGTGGGAGGGGCTTGTTTTTGATTATTCAATTTTAGGCTTAAATCTTAGAATTTGGTAGTTTAATTGATCTTGAGACAGATGAAACTGGGAGTACAATGGATTGGACATGTCACCTGTGATGTGAAGGGCTTTCTTTTCTGTGTTTTGGTGAGTACATACCTGTCCCCAGTGGCATTGGTGGACTGGTTTCCCAATGATGTTACTGGCTGTGTTGACCATTTTCATCAATTACCCTTCACAGCTGACGTCCAAGTGCTCACACCATTCTAACTTGTTAAAGAGAAAATACTGAACACCTGATTCTTGTTCAACATTTCCAGAATCTTTTGAGTGATCACAAAGTCCGTCAAAATGGGATCAGTGAAATTTCAGAATAATTGTCTATTATAATTGTCCATTTCAGTTTTCAAGTATAAAATATATATATTGTATACAAAATTAAAACACTAAGTGACAGAAATGAAACACATAAATAGAAATTAACATCTTCATCACTGACCCAACTAAACACGATTGGAAGCCTAAATATAATATTAGAGTGAAATTGCCTTTATAGATGCCTATTTTCAAGGTTGGGCTGCACGGTGGTGCAGTGGGTGGCGCTGTTGCCTCACAGGCTAGAAGGTTGCTGGTTCGAATCCCCGGCCGGACAGGTGCCTTCCTGTGTGGAGTTTGCATGTTCTCCCTGTGCTTGCGTGGGTTCTCTCTGGGTACTCCAGCTTCCTCCCACGGTCCAAAAACATGCTCACCAGGTTGATTGATCACACTAAATGGCCCCTAGGTGTGAGTGTGTGTGTGTGAATGGTTGTCTGTCTCTCTGTGTTAGCCCTGTGATTGGTTGGCGACCTGTCCAGGGTGTGCCCTGCCTTCTGCCCAAAGTCAGCTGGGATAAGCTCCAGCCCCTCATGACCCCTAACGGGATAACAGTCAAGATAATGGATGGATGGATGGATGGATTTTCAAGGTTAAACACAGAGGTAATTAAGATACTGGTTGATGGAGGAAAATATGTATAAACATGACAACGTCTATTTATCATACTCAGACTTTCCTCAAAGTTTCAGTCCCTCTATGAAAAGCTTGTAAGGCCTTGTTTTGCCTAACAACTAAACTTTGGAGTGGAAATATATTCCATCTTATTTCATACCCACCCTTATCTTTAATTGCTCTGGGAGGGTCTAAAAGCATCTCTCCATCTATGTCTCAACCACAAATGCTTTTTTGCAGCAGGATGTTTGAAGTTTACTCCCTTTGGAGGAAAATGGGCTCACTAGTTGACAAAAATGTTAACAGGCTGAGGCAAACATCCTCAGGTATAATGAATTAGGCTCAAACTTACCGACAAAAAGTTGCATTTGGATTTGAATGTGTTTGTACAAATGCCTCAGGTATCTCTCAAGTTGGAAAGTACTGGGCTTGAAGCCACTGGAGTGGGTGTGAGTATTGGTGAGCTGGGTTGTATGCGGACGTTAAAGCAATGTCAATAGAAGAAAACTGTGACATGAAAAGAAAAGAGAGATTACGTGATCAGAGCATAATATCCAGCAGAAATATAACAGATTCTTATTGTTATTTTATGACACATTGGCCGTGTTCCCCATCTGTTTCTTCCTTTCAGGTTGGACTTTATGCATGTGTGTTATTTCACCCTGAGGCAGAATGTCATGTAAGTGTAGACAGCTCATCAAAACCACTGACATGTTTTGAGGTGTGAATGTGACCAACAGAGACGAAGTAAGGCGGGACTAAAAATACACTGACGTGTTATGATGTGAACTTGCACTTTTGCTTAAGGAGCAAACCAGCATTTAAATAGCATTTGTTGTTTTGTAACAGTGATGTCTTTGATCTCCTCGTACATCTCCAAATTTCAACAGTTTTTGAATGATTTCTGTCTGCCTACAGCAAGCTGAAAAAAAGTTCTGAAGTCTGCCCTTTGAGCTGAATCTACCACCTTTTTCACAGCCTCAAACTAGCAAGGAAGAAATGTCTGATCCACCGGCAGAGTCCCTGACATTCAGTTTTGCTCCCCACCCCTCTGTTTCACGTCTTTTAAAGTGTGCACCAAGCTGAGACCAGCTGGAATAAACAGAGTTTGTGTTCTGAATGGGGCCTGTATCTTTCTAGTTATAGAAATAGAAAAACTTAGCAAGCGTGATGAATTTTCTAATAAAGCTGAGTTAAGGTTCAGCAAGAGTGTTACTTCATTTACCCTCACACTTTCGTGCCTCAAGCTCTTTTTCTCCTTCTTGTTGTCTTCTTTTATCCATGTTGAGCTGAATTATTCAGCTTAAGGTTTTGTAATTTCCTCTAATTTATGATGGATCCTTTCATTTAGTCAGATCTTCTTTTAGTGTAATACATCTCATCAGCTGGTCCCACATCCTGCCACCTCTTGCATGGTGTTTTTTAAAGTGGGGGTCCCAACCTCCCAAGGAGGTCACAAGGGGGCGCCAGGAGGGTAGTGAGAACTTGAGTCAAGAATCACTTTTCACCGTTGCTGTCATCTCTACACAGATTCTTCCAAAAATGTCACATTTTGACCAATTCTGTTGGCCAATCAGATATCAGCAGGCTTTGGCATGTGCAGAGAAACAGTCAGTATGAAGAGCAAGCAGTAAAAACCATCAGGTCTGTTATATGTTTGTATTCATTTCCCATCCTAAGTGCATGAGAGGTCCAACTATTTAACTCCTCTTTATTCCCTTAAATTAAATTGTTGCATTCAGTGTATTCATGCAGCCTGTGTGATAGTCTTTGATGTAATATTTCAGATGCTGTTCGGAGTGTATCAAACAGAGTAGAGATAAAAAAAAAGAATATAAAAATACAAAGTAATAAGAAAGTGCACTCATTTCTAAGATCCAAGGATCTCATCAAGGGATCTGACCGTTCAGCAGGCAGAGTTCTCTACAAACCTATCTCTAATCCTGAACATGACCTGCTCCAGGGCAGGTTAGCTGTTGAGCTTAAGCTACCATGGTGATCCACCCAGGTATAATAATGAACCACCTTCATAGTACTGAAAACCTGGAGTTAACCCTGAAGTTACCTTGCTAACAGCATATCCTGCTTTGTGGTAAACCCTCCTGGATTCAGAAATAAACAAGCCATTGGCTCAATCTGGTTTCAGACATTATAACTCAAAGTCTGTCTGCAACAACTGATAACCATGTCCACCTTCTGCCAATCCATGTCGGTGCTGGAATGAAAAATGAATCCGAAACCTGCAAAACAAAACAAAACAAAAATGTTATTGAGCAAGCAGAAAATTCCATACGCAAACAAAAAGTCACTTGTATCGTTTTCCTTTCAACCTGATTTCTTTGACACCTGAAATGACAGACTTTATAACTGCTCCTCTGCCCATTGAGGTTTAACTGAACCAATTTCTGACACCTGACAGCTCTCATTCTGAGAAATGTTTGTATAAATAAAAATCCAATTTTCTGTTTTCCTGCATGACAACATCTACTCGTCTTGTCTGTCTGTGAGAGAATTGAAATGACACTTTTAAACGGTATGTCCATAACTCAAGTTCAGCGGGCAAAAATCGCTGTACTCCACCCATCTAAATAATCTACATCTCTCTCTGCTCTCACTATGTAGATATTTATGACATGGATATGCACACTAATGCAATCCAATGAGCCTCTGTGTGATTTATTTACACTCCACCTCCTCCACGTCTCCTCCCTCGTCTGTCTTTTCTCTCCTGTGGGAGGGTGAAGGAAACATCAAGCAGGCCAGACTGAGAAGCCAGATCTCAGAGGGTTATAGAGTTCCTCATCCAGCCCGCCCCGGCCCGGCTCCATCTGCCTCAAAAGTCTTTAATAAATGATCAGGTTAATTTCCTTTTCAAGGCCTACTTTGTACTCATGCATTCAACACAAAGCCACTTATTTAAAGACGTGCCGCTGTCACTGAGAGTTATTCTTCATTGAGATATGAAAATGTGCGTGCTGTAGAGGCACAGTCTATCTATCTATCTATCTATCCATCTATCCATCAATCCATCAATCCATCCATCCATCCATCCATCCATCCATCCATCCATCCATCCATCCATCCATCTTTGATTACCCTGTTTAGTTTCACCTGTGTCCACACCTGTTGCTCGTTACCTAGGGTGTATTAAGTCTCTGGCTGTTTTCGAAACAGCCTGCTACATACTACCTATGTATGTAGTAGGCAGTAGGCAGTAGGCACTGCCTACTACATTCTGTGTTTTGATTTAGTCCGTAGTATGACTGGTCTGTTGGATTTGGTCTTCAGTATGCTGGGCCAGACGTCAATGGATTTCCAGTTTTGGAAAGTGGAAGTAAACAACGGCCAGGCTGATAGGAAAATGCTTCTTTTGCATCACTTATGATTTAGAAAGTGAATAAGTAGTTTATATGGAATTTAATCATTTTAACAGCAATTAAAAACGTTCCCCCCGTCAAAAAAAGAAGAGAAAAGAAAAAGCGGAATGAGCGCTGTGCATTATGGGAAACAGTACGCGAGGCAGACTGGTCTGATGCATACAGTGAAATTTTCCTGAATCAGTAGACATCCGGGGAGTTTTGGCATACTGCAGATTTTGCTCTTTTTCACATACTACATACTGAATTTTGGCCAAATCAGTACGTACTGCTAGTATAGTAGGTGGTTTCAAAAACAGCTTATGTGTTTCCCTTGTGTTGTTCTCGTGTTCACCTCCTTCCAGTGCCCACGTTCTTTACCTTCTGCTCCCTGTTGTTCCCTTGTGTTGTCAGTTGGACATTTTAGATTGTATTATTCTTGGACATTTAGAGTAAGTTTTTGTTTGACCTTTGGCTGTTGCTCTTTTGTCCTCCGTTACTCTGTTTCTACCCAACATGACAGATAAAAGATCTAACCTAAATGGCTCTCCTGAAAAATCATAGGTGCTGTAGTCACCTGTCTATCAAGGTGACATCCCCTCACTATGCAATAAATGCAAAATACTCAACCCGCTTTTAAAGTAACTTTTGGTTTCAACATCATGCTCTGTATGAGATCCTGGTTTGTGTTGTACCATTAAATCAACGTTGACAGTCGGTTTAACACGGGCACACACAGCTGCCTCCTGGGTGAAAGTGCTGTGTTTGACCTGTTGGCCCTCCATGCCAATCACAGCACACCAGGGCTGGACTGAGTGGTGCTCTGTCAGGGGAGAAAAATAACACAACAGAGGCAGACAAAAGCAAGCATGTCCAGCCAGCTGCTGTGGATTAGCCTGTCTGAAAACACTGTGACTGTTTTAGCTAACTTTCCAATTATGTTAATGCAAGCAGCAAAAAAACGTTGCTGCTGGTGCATTTCTATCCAGAGGGGCTATAACTAAATCCAAACCATACATATTCATAAATGAGGTATAATAACAGGTATTACAACAGTGTTTTCAATTAAACTCTAATGCTTTTATCTGTATTTGCTTAGCTGGATGAACATTTAAATGTGTGTTAGTGGTAAGTGGTCAAAGTGCACAGTAGCAGTAAAGATGGCATTGTATGTCTCATGTCTGCCTGGTAGACCAGCAGAGAATGAACAGCATGATCATAAAAGCTTGCTGTTTCTGTCCCTCTTACTGTGCTGCACTTAGCTACTATACCACACAGTCACATGACTGTACAACGTGTAAACCCGTACTGACTAGATTGCATTCAACAAAAGCAAACTGATGATGACTTTCACTTGGTAAAACAACTGCAATAACAGTATATCAAATCTTTATGACCAGAAATAAAAACTAAGTTATCATCAAAGAGGGAAAGTCAGGCTTAAGAACTTACTGTGTTTTAACGCCAACAAATCCAGTCTCAGGATCAGCCACAGGATGTATCTCTCTGTACAACCTGCTGGTGTGTGGTGTGTGTAATGCGTTTGAGGCACCTTTCTCTGCACTCCAAGAAGCTCCCCTCTCTTGCATGAAAGAGGAGTGAATGCACTTCTGCCATTCTCCTCTGTGGGAGTGGTGGGGCAGCACCCCACTGCCCTCTACTGAGCAGCAACCACTGGTTAAAATGCTTACTTTATACTTCCAGGCTGATACATTTCCAAAGGGGTCTGGAAATTACATTAGAACTGTATGCAGGGGCGGAGCTAGACTCTCAGCGCAAAGGGGGCGGTGCATCATCAAGGGGCCCTTCTGATCAAATTCACAACTGTAAAACAGCTGATATTTGTTCTCTAATTTTGGTCCCCTGAAGGTGTTTCATAGGTAATTCATAAACCTAACCCTATTCATAACCTTAAGCCTAACCCTAACAGTAACCCTATTATTAACTCTAACCCTATCCCTTAACCCTGACCCTAACTCTAACTCTAATCATAACCCTAACCCTGATCATAATCCGAACCCTAATCATAACCCTAACCCTAATCCTAACCCTAACCCTAATCGTAACCCTAACCCTAATCTTAACCCTAACCCTAATCTTAACCCTAACCCTAATTGTAACCCTAACCCTAATCTTAACCCTAACCCTAATCCTAACCCTAACCCTAATCTTAACCCTAACCCTAATCATAACCCTAACCCTAATCTTAACCCTAACCCTAATCCTAACCCTAACCCTAATCCTAACCCTAACCCTAATCTTAACCCTAACCCTAATCTTAACCCTAACCCAAATCATAACCCTAACCCTAATCTTAACCCTAACCCTAATCGTAACCCTAACCCTAATCTTAACCCTAACCCTAATCTTAACCCTAACCCTAATTGTAACCCTAACCCTAATCTTAACCCTAACCCTAATCATAACCCTAACCCTAATCGTAACCCTAACCCTAATCGTAACCCTAATCTTAACCCTAACCCTTATCGTAACCCTAACCCTTATCGTAACCCTAACCCGAATCGTAACCCTAACCCTAATCGTAACCCTAATCATCACCCTAATCTTAACCCTAACCCTAATCGTAACCCTAACCCTAATCTTAACCCTAACCCTAATCGTAACCCTAAGCCTAATCTTAACCCTAACCCTAATCATAACCCTAACCCTAAACATAACCCTAACCCTAATCATAACCCTAACCCTAATAAAAACCCTAACCCTAATCGTAACCCTAACCCTAATTGTAACCCTAATCCTAATCATAACCCTAATCCTAATCTTAACCCTAATCATAACCCTAACCCTACTCTTAACCCTAACCCTAATCTTAACCCTAACCCTAATTGTAACCCTAACCCTAATCGTAACCCTAACCCTAATTGTAACCCTAACCCTAATCGTAACCCTAACCCTATTCGTAACCCTAACCCTAATCATAACCCTAACCCTAATCGTAACCCTAATCGTAACCCTAACCCCAATCATAACCCTAACCCTAATCTTAACCCTAACCCTAATCATAACCCTAACCCTAATCGTAACCCTAATCATAACCCTAACCCTAATTGTAACCCTAACCCTAATCTTAACCCTAACCCTAATCTTAACCCTAATCATAACCCTAACCCTAATCGTAACCCTAACCCTAATTGTAACCCTAATCCTAATCGTAACCCTAACCCTAATTGTAACCCTAATCCTAATCATAACCCTAACCCTAATCTTAACCCTAATCATAACCCTAACCCTAATCTTAACCCTAATCATAACCCTAACCCTAATCGTAACCCTAACCCTAAACCTAATCTTAACCCTAATCATAACCCTAACCCTAATTGTAACCCTAATCTTAATCATAACCCTAACCCTAATCTTAACCCTAATCTTAACCCTAATCATAACCCTAACCCTAACCCTAACCCCCTAACCCTAACCCTAATCCTAACCCTAACCCTAATCTTAACCCTAACCCTAATCATAACCCTAACCCTAATTGTAACCCTAACCCTAATTGTAACCCTAACTTCTAATCGTAACCCTAACCCTAATCCTAACCCTAATCTTAACCCTAATTTTAACCCTAACCCTAATCATAACCCTAACCCTAATCGTAACCCTAACCCTAATCGTAACCCTAACCCTAATCTTAACCCTAACCCGAATCGTAACCCTAACCCTAATCTTAACCCTAACCCTAATCTTAACCCTAACCCTAATCTTAACCCTAACCCTAATCCTAACCCTAACCTTAATCCTAACCCTAATCTTAACCCTAACCCTAATCATAACCCTCACCCTAATCATAACCCTAACCCTAATCATAACCCTAACCCTAATCGTAACCCTAACCCTAATTGTAACCCTAACCTTAATCATAACCCAACCCTAATCTTAACCCTAACCTTAATCTTAACCCTAATCATAACCCTAACCCTAATCTTAACCCTAACCCTAATCATAACCCTAATCGTAACCCTAACCCTAATCGTAACCCTAACCTTAATTGTAACCCTAACCCTAATCGTAACCCTAACCCTAATCGTAACCATAACCCTAATCGTAACCCTAACCCTAATCGTAACCCTAACCCTAATCATGACCCTAACCCTAATCGTAACCCTAACCCTAGTCGTAACCCTAACCCTAATCGTAACCCTAACCCTAATCGTAACCCTAACCCTAATCGTAACCCTAACCCTAGTCGTAACCCTAACCCTAATTGTAACCCTAACCCTAATCGTAACCCTAACCCTAATCTTAACCCTAACCCTAACCCTAACCCTAATCGTAACCCTAACCCTAATCTTAAACCTAACCCTAATCATAACCCTAACCCTAATCTTAACCCTAACCCTAATCTTAACCCTAATCATAACCCTAACCCTAATCATAACCCTAACCCTAATCATAACCCTAACCCTTATCGTAACCCTAACCCTTATCGCAACCCTAACCCTAATTGTAACCCTAACCCTAATCATAACCCTAACCCTAATCTTAACCCTAACCCTAATCTTAACCCTAATCATAACCCTAACCCTAATCATAACCCTAACCCTAATCATAACCCTAACCCTAATCTTAACCCTAACCCTAATCTTAACCCTAATCATAACCCTAACCCTAATCATAACCCTAACCCTAATCATAACCCTAACCCTTATCGTAACCCTAACCCTTATCGCAACCCTAACCCTAATCTTAACCCTAACCCTAGTCGTAACCCTAACCCTAATCGTAACCCTTACCCTAATCGTAACCCTAACCCTAATCGTAACCCTAACCCTAATCATAACCCTAACCCTAATCGTAACCCTAACCCTTATCGCAACCCTAACCCTAATCATAACCCTAACCCTAATGGTAACCCTAACCCTAATGGTAACCCTAACCCTAATCGTAACCCTAACCCTAATCCTAACCCTAACCCTAATCCTAACCCTAACCCTAACCCTAATCCTACCCCTAACCCTAATCCTAATCCTAACCCTAACCCTAATCCTAACCCTAATCTTAACCCTAACCCGAATCGTAACCCTAACCCTAATCGTAACCCTAACCCTAATCATAACCCTAACCCTAATCGTAACCCTAATTGTAACCCTAACCCTAATCATAACCCTAACCCTAATCTTAACCCTAACCCTAATCTTAACCCTAACCCTAATCTTAACCCTAACCCTAATCCAAACCCTTACCCTAATCCTAACCCTAATCTTAACCCTAACCCTAATCATAACCCTAACCCTAATCGTAACCCTAACCCTAATCGTAACCCTAACCCTAATCATAACCCTAACCCTAATCATAACCCTAACCCTAATTGTAACCCTAACCCTAATCTTAACCCTAACCCTAATCTTAACCCTAATCATAACCCTAACCCTAATCTTAACCCTCACCCTAATCATAACCCTAACCCTAATCATAACCCTAACCCTAACCCTAATCGTAACCCTAACCCTAATCGTTACCCTAACCCTAATCGTAACCCTAACCCTAATTGTAACCCTAACCCTAATCATAACCCTAACCCTAATCGTAACCCTAACCCTAATTGTAACCCTAACCCTAATCATAACCCTAACCCTAACCCTAATCTTGACCCTAACCCTAATCGTAACCCTAACTTCTAATCCTAACCCTAATCGTAACCCTAACCCTAATCATAACCCTAACCCTAATCGTAACCCTAACCCTAATTGTAACCCTAACCCTAATCATAACCCTAACCCTAACCCTAATCGTAACCCTAACCCTAATCATAACCCTAACCCTAACCCTAGTCAAAACCCTAACCCTAATCGTAACCCTTACCCTAATCGTAACCCTAACCCTAATCGTAACCCTAACCCTAATCATAACCTTAACCCTAATCATAACCCTAACCCTAATCATAACCCTAACCCTAACCCTAATCTTGACCCTAACCCTAATCGTAACCCTAACCCTTATCGCAACCCTAACCCTAATCATAACCCTAACCCTAATGGTAACCCTAACCCTTATGGTAACCCTAACCCTAATCGTAACCCTAACCCTAATCCTAACCCTAACCCTAACCCTAATCCTAACCCTAACCCTAACCCTAATCCTACCCCTAACCCTAATCCTAACCCTAACCCAAATCCTAACCCTAACCCTAATCCTAACCCTAATCTTAACCCTAACCCGAATCGTAACCATAACCCTAATCGTAACCCTAACCCTAATCATAACCCTAACCCTAATCGTAACCCTAATTGTAACCCTAACCCTAATCATAACCCTAACCCTAATCTTAACCCTAACCATAATCTTAACCCTAACCCTAATCCAAACCCTTACCCTAATCCTAACCCTAATCTTAACCCTAACCCTAATCATAACCCTAACCCTAATCGTAACCCTAACCCTAATCTTGATCCTAACCCTAATCATAACCCTAACCCTAATCATAACCCTAACCCTAATTGTGACCCTAACCCTAATCTTAACCCTAACCCTAATCTTAACCCTAATCATAACCCTAACCCTAATCTTAACCCTAACCCTAATCATAACCCTAACCCTAATCATAACCCTAACCCTAACCCTAATCGTAACCCTAACCCTAATCGTTACCCTAACCCTAATCGTAACCCTAACCCTAATTGTAACCCTAACCCTAATCATAACCCTAACCCTAATCGTAACCCTAACCCTAATCATAACCCTAACCCTAACCCTAATCTTGACCCTAACCCTAATCGTAACCCTAACTTCTAATCCTAACCCTAACCCTAATCGTAACCCTAACCCTAATCGTAACCCTAACCCTAATTGTAACCCTAACCCTAATCATAACCCTAACCCTAACCCTAATCGTAACCCTAACCCTAATCATAACCCTAACCCTAACCCTAACCCTAATCTTGACCCTAACCCTAATCGTAAACCTAACCCTAATTGTAACCCTAACCCTAATCGTAACCCTAACCCTAATTGTAACCCTAACCCTAATCATAACCCTAACCCTAACCCTAATCGTAACCCTAACCCTAATCATAACCCTAATCTTGACCCTAACCCTAATCGTAAACCTAACCCTAATTGTAACCCTAACCCTAATCATAACCCTAACCCTAATCGTAACCCTAACCCTAATTGTAACCCTAACCCTAATCATAACCCTAACCCTAATCGTTACCCTTACCCTAATTTTAACCCTAACCCTAATCATAACCCTAACCCTAATCGTAACCCTAACCCTAATAATAACCCTAACCCTAATCGTAACCCTAACCCTAATTGTAACCCTAACCCTAATCATAACCCTAACCCTAACCCTAATCATAACCCTAACCCTAATCGTAACCCTAAGTTCTAATCCTAACCCTAATCTTAACCCTAACCCTAATCTTAACCCTAACCCTAATCATAACCCTAACCCTAATTGTAACCCTAACCCTAATCGTAACCCTAACCCCAATTGTAACCCTAACCCTAATCTTAACCCTAATCATAACCCTAACCCTAATCGTAACCCTAACCCTAATCGTAACCCTAACCCTAATAATAACCCTAACCCTAATCGTAACCCTAACCCTAATCTTAACCCTAACCCTAATCGTAACCCTAACCCTAATCGTAACCCTAACCCTAATCTTAACCCTAACCCTAATCGTAACCCTAACCCTAATCGTAACCCTAACCCTAATCTTAACCCTAACCCTAATCGTAACCCTAACCCTAATCGTAACCCTAACCCTAATAATAACCCTAACCCTAATCGTAACCCTAACCCTAATCTTAACCCTAACCCTAATCGTAACCCTAACCCTAATCGTAACCCTAACCCTAATCATAACCCTAACCCTAATCGTAACCCTAACCCTAATCGTAACCCTAACCCTAATCTTAACCCTAACCCTAATCATAACCCTAACCCTAATCGTAACCCTAACCCTAATCATAACCCTAACCCTAATCTTAACCCTAACCCTAATCGTAACCCTAACCCTAATCGTAACCCTAACCCTAATCGTAACCCTAACCCTAATCGTAACCCTAACCCTAATCATAACCCTAACCCTAATCGTAACCCTAACCCTAATCATTACCCTAACCCTAATCTTCACCCTAACCCTAATCGTAACCCTAACCCCAATTGTAACCCGAACCCTAATCTTAACCCGAACCCTAATCTTAACCCTAACCCTAATCGTAACCCTAACCCTAATAATAACCCTAACCCTAATCGTAACCCTAACCCTAATCTTAACACTAACCCTAATCATAACCCTAACCCTAATCGTAACCCTAACTTCTAATCCTAACCCTAACCCTAATCTTAACCCTAACCCTAATCTTAACCCTAACCCTAATCTTAACCCTAACCCTAATCATAACCCTAACCCTAATCATAACCCTAACCCTAATCGTAACCCTAACCCTAATAATAACCCTAACCCTAATCGTAACCCTAACCCTAATCGTAACCCTAACCCTAATCTTAACCCTAACCCTAATCGTAACCCTAACCCTAATCATAACCCTAACCCTAATCGTAACCCTAACCCTAATCGTAACCCTAACCCTAATCTTAACCCTAACCCTAATCATAACCCTAACCCTAATCGTAACCCTAACCCTAATCGTAACCCTAACCCTAATCATAACCCTAACCCTAATCATAACCCTAACCCTAATCGTAACCCTAACCCTAATCATAACCCTAACCCTAATCTTCACCCTAACCCTAATCGTAACCCTAACCCCAATTGTAACCCGAACCCTAATCTTAACCCTAACCCTAATCATAACCCTAACCCTAATCGTAACCCTAACTTCTAATCCTAACCCTAACCCTAATCTTAACCCTAACCCTAATCGTAACCCTAACCCTAATCATAACCCTAACCCTAATCGTAACCCTAACCCTAATCGTAACCCTAACCCTAATCGTAACCCTAACCCTAATTGTAACCCTAACCCTAATCATAACCCTAACCCTAACCCTAATCGTAACCCTAACCCTAATCATAACCCTAACCCTAATCGTAACCCTAACCCTAATCTTGACCCTAACCCTAATCGTAACCCTAACTTCTAATCGTAACCCTAACCCTAATCGTAACCCTAACCCTAATTGTAACCCTAACCCTAATCATAACCCTAACCCTAATCGTAACCCTAACCCTAATCGTAACCCTAACCCTAATTGTAACCCTAACCCTAATCATAACCCTAACCCTAATCGTAACCCCAACCCTAATCGTTGCCCTAACCCTAATTGTAACCCTAACCCTAATCGTAACCTTAACCCTAATCGTAACCCTAACCCTAATAATAACCCTAACCCTAATCGTAACCCTAACCCTAATTGTAACCCTTACCCTAATCATAACCCTAACCCTAATCATAACCCTAACCCTAATCGTAACCCTAACTTCTAATCCTAACCCTAATCTTAACCCTAACCCTAATCTTAACCCTAACCCTAATCATAACCCTAACCCTAATCGTAACCCTAACCCTAATCATAACCCTAACCCTAATCATAACCCTAACCCTAATCGTAACCCTAACCCTAATCGTAACCCTAACCCTAATCATAACCCTAACCCTAATCGTAACCCTAACTTCTAATCCTAACCCTAACCCTAATCTTAACCCTAACCCTAATCCTAACCCTAACCCTAATCGTAACCCTAACCCTAATCATAACCCTAACCCTAATCGTAACCCTAACCCTAATCGTAACCCTAACCCTAATCTTAACCCTTACCCTAATCCTAACCCTAATCATAACCCTAATCTTGACCCTAACCCTAATCTTGACCCTTACCCTAATCGTAACCCTAACCATAACCCTAACCCTAATCTTAAACCTAACCCTAATCCTAACCCTAATCCTAACCCTAATCATAACCCTAATCTTGACCCTAACCCTAATCTTGACCCTTACCCTAATCATAACCCTAATCTTGACCCTAACCCTAATCTTGACCCTTACCCTAACCCTAACCCTAATCATAACCCTAACCCTAATCATAACCCTTACCCTAATCTTGACAGGGGCAGTCATCGGCTGTTCCGGTCCTGTCAAAAAAGTATCTCGGTAGGGGGGCCCTGCTGAACAGGGGCCCTGGGGCCGCTGCACCCTCTGCCCCTGTGGTAGCTCCGGTTATGACTGTATGGCATTATCGTGCTTAATGTCTGAGTATGAAGGTGCAAGCTTCAGGTTAAAGGTCAAACTCACCAATTTAGGACCATGCAGTTGAAGACATGAGAATAATACAAACAAAATTGATCTTTTATTACAGTGTACAATGTGAGCTGGATTATTTAAGCCATAATATAATATATAAATATAACACTGTTATCTATTCTGGCATTAAAACATAATCAATCAAACAATCAATCAATCTTTATTTGTATAGCTCCAAATCACAACAAACATTATTTCAAGATGCTTTTACAAACAGAGCAGGTCTAGACCACTCTATGTCAAATTATGAACAGAGACCCAACAACAAGACCCACCTTAATCCAACATGTGCATTGCACCTCACAGTATTTAGCTAGTTACAGCGGTGAGGAAAAACTTCTTTTAACAGACAGAAACCTCGAGCAGAACCAGACTCATGTTAGACAACCATCTACCTCGACCGAGTTGGGTCTTGAAAGAGGAGAATAAGAGATAGAGGGAGCAGTGATAGTGATGAGGCGAGCAGTAGAAGCTGTTGCCGCTGGAGTCAAGCACGTCCGTATCAGCTGGAGTCCACAGCAGGAGGATGTCCACGGCAACATAACAATATTATATTATTTTATATTTAAAGGGACAGGACTACCACTTGTGGTTGGCTCATTTAACCCTGTCTTACATGAAGTTGGCTGGGTTAAACTTCATCAAACACAATAAAGAGAAGTACTTTAGGATGCTGGACTCTGACTGTGATAGCATACTACTGCTTTTTTAATACGATGTGCAACTCCACATAAGTGTTGATAATGTGCCAAATTAACTTAGAATAGTTGCTAAGGTCTTTGCTGTGGATGGTGAGCCCAAATCTAGAGCACCTCATCACAAACCTTTTCCATGCAAGGTAATGTTTTAGACCCCCATGCATGTGCTTTATCTTTCTCTGCTAAGTCGTGTTTTTTCTAGCTCTGATTTGATGCCTAATTGTCCCAGTTTGTATGTCCAAATATTAACAAAAGTCATCAGAAAACAAAGCAAGGCCTGTCACATACAAAGATAAGACTGACATTAAGTGAAGAAAAGGATAGAAGGATTTATTACCCATCATTTTTTTCCATTAGTTTGACAAAGCGATGGGAATCTCATATTTTCTCCTGCAAGAATGTTTTCAAACTATATGCCTTGAAAAGCTTTCACGTGCTAACATCTCTCCAAAGAAAAGTATTTAGTGCACAGTCATGGTTCCACCAAATATATCTTGATTTGAATGACCTCATGACTCCAGTGCCACCATCAGGCCGAAAACCGTCTGTATCTGTGTAAATACTATCGTTCGCCCAGCATAATGTTGTCTGTGATAGGAGCAGCTAACAGAGGAGATGATTAGGCTTTGCTGGAGGTCTGCATTGTATTGAGTGCTTTCTTGCTTAGCTTGTAAATTTGTATCATGCTCCAATGGCTCGTGTTAAAAATGGAGGCGATTGAGGCTTGGTAAAAGTGGTTTCAATCAGCATTCCTGCAAGGCACTGATGATCAGAATCAAATTCAGCATGCAGTGATAACCACAGTCCTTGTCTCTAGGCGATGAGCAGGACCAATAGACAGACAAAGAAAGAGCTGGCAAGGTTATTGAACCCTCTCAACACACTCACGCACTCACACACACACACTCACACACACACAATCTTGAAAAGAGCGACATGTTGCTCAGCGTCTTCAGGCAGCTCGAGCTGAGATCCTTTTTATTCTGGTCACTGTGTTACTTGACCTTCTCCATTGTGGCAGCTGGTCTTATTTGGAGGAATTGCCTTGGGTATTGTGGTGTGACCGTCACATGATGTCACACACAACTCAGATTAATTGTCAAACATTATTCACTTAAACTGCTTGTTTCCAATCCCAGGGAATTTTCTCACATTTAAAACTTGAACAATATTGACATCTAGTGGTTTAACATGAATTTAGACTGCTTAACACCATTTAGAGATGCACTTTTGATAAATCTTCAGTGCAATGCTTCAGTGTATGTACAAACGCACAAAAAATACTACCTAATTTTATCAATCTAAAGCATGTATGTTTTTCTACTGATCAAAGAGGTGTAGGCTGAGGCCTCATCTTTTAATAACCTAATTACAGCATAGCCCGAAGTCAAGATTCCGTTACCATCCAACCATTTTAATATCAACATGCCATACTCGTATTGAGTTTTTAAATATGTTCATTTAAAGCTCTTATGGGGAGTTTTTAGCTCGTTATGAATACAGTATTGATGCCTCTTTATGTGCTACAAAGCAAGCAAGTCCATCAGCACCAGAGTTTCTGTCAAGCTATTCTTAAAGCCTGGAACCAATGCTGCAAGGTAGTTGTCAGACAAAGTAATGTTGAAACAACAGTCTTTTTATTCACTTTCCACAGCAAAGATTCTCAATGAGTGATACATTGAACTGTTAAATACTACTTACCCACATGTAGGACAAAATCTGTTCAAGATAAGAGGAACCACTTTGTCCACAAGGGGCACCGAATTGACACAAACTGAAAGTTCCTCTCAGGAGCCTTAAATCACATCCAGAGATTTTTTTGTTAACAGCAGTTGAAAACATGAATCGCTCTCAAACCTGTCAGGCATTTTAACTACTTTTATGACAAAGACAATGTCTTCAACATTTTGTATGATCATTATAATCATATTAAATACCGTCACAATGGTGGCAAACTGAAAGGTATCACAAGGCTACCAGTCTGCAGCCACTTTGGAAGCTCTGCAGGCCTGCACCAGTGTGCTTCACACACATTTTGCTGGCACTGTATTTTTCAATGAAGAACTAGCGAGCAGCAAGCTCTTGTTCTGAATAATGAAACTAAAGTTGAGGTTTCAAAAACTGCAATTCTTGTAATGGCCACTTGCTTCAAAACCAAGTCAACTTTCATCCTTTATTTTTTTGTCTACAAAGCTTTTTTCCTTATTCATTGCAACTATGTGCAGCTTTTCACTTAGTATATAATATATCCATTGTTCACTTATATTAAGGTATTAGGTTTTACCAAAAAATGCCTTGGCCCAATGGCTGACTGTGACTGACTGGGGCGGTCCCACAGACTGCTTTATGACGTCCAATAAGTCTCAGAACTTGGCATCTCATCGATGTGTTAGGTCTTGGTGCCTTTCAGGGCGATGCTCATCCAAATATCAGACAAATAATAAAGCGCAAAAATTCAAGACTCAAGTACTCTTTGAACCAGTTGTTTTTCTGGTGAGGAAAGTCTTTGTTTGAGCTCTTTTAAAGACACATATCTGTACTTACTTGACTTCTAGATGAGAACCACTTGCTCCTCTTCAGCTTCAGCCTCTCATCCATATATGATCACTTCTGGCTCCTCCCAAAAAGAAAAAAAAGAAAATGGCAACATCCAGCCTGCCACACTCACGGCTTTCAGACCCAAGAAAACAAACCATGGATGTCTTCAAGGTCTTTATCTACCCACTTTATATCTAACCCCTATGATGCCTTGCTTAATTTGTGGTCTACTTCTGTCTCTGAACATGCAACTGGTGTTTTCCATAGCAACAGGATGCTCCTCCTGATTATAACAGCAACACTCCAACAGGGTAATGTGATTATTCTCTGCCTTCGACTATTGAACGAAGGGAAGACAATAAGAAGGACTGGCTTCAGATAACGTGCATTAGCATATCTAGCGACTCTATCGGCCCCATTGCAGCAGACGGCAAAGCAAGGATCAACATGAAACGCTCTGTGGCATCAGCATTTACACTGGAATACGCGCCATCTCTTTCTCATCAAGCTCACCTGAGTGTTACAATATGCTTCTTAGTTATCAGGGCACAAGACATTATCATCATAGCTGTAACTCCAGATTGTTGTATTATGTTCCCATGGCCTTTTTTAAATGCATCAGGTAGTGTTATTTTTCTTCTCACAGATAGTTGTCCTTACTGTACATCTTGTCATGTGGCCCTGTGCCAGAAATAGCTTTACATTGCATGAACTGTACAAACAGTACTGTACAAGTGAACAACTAACATCCTGTCATTCTCCCCCTACGCACACCTGAAATCATGATGTTAGGTGGACATCTGGGGGGGAAGAAATAAAGCAGTGCTCGTTAAATTGAAGATCCTTTCAAAACAACCGCTGCTGATGGCACTTACTGTGAGTCACTGGGAGAAACTTTTCTTATCTCTACTTATACTGTGGAGAAATTCACAAGCTGCCATTGTTGTGGTGGCATCTCCATTTAAATCAGCATGTTTTAATGTAAGCTGTTGTAGAAAGTGTATATTTTTCTTTTAAGTTCTATTTTTCTGGCTTTTTGCCTTTATTGACAGGACAGCTGAAGAGAGACAGGAAATGTGGGGAGTAGAGAGTGAGGAAGGACATGCAGCAAATAGTCGCAGCCAGGAGTCGAACCTGCAACCTCTGCAATGAGGACTATAGCCTCTGTATGTGAGGTGATGAATCAGCCTTAACTGAAATGTTGTAAACTTTGCACTAAACACAAACTTCTACTTCATGAAGTCATCCCTGTAATGTCCTAGCCTCATATAGGAAATGTCCCTTTATTCACTGGCTGCACAGAGGACTGAGGTATTCTTCAGAAGAGCATCAAGAATATTATATTTATGATTAATTTGTCCCTCTCTTAGACACTTGTATATGACATTTTATGATTCCTCTCCAGGTGTAAAAAAAACAAAGGTCATGTATGTAACTTTCGTTTAGCTAGCAAGCTAATCAAGTGAGACCTGGGTGTAATCATTACGGCCAGGTTGCATCAGCAAAGATATAGAAAATTTGTGCTTAATTAATGAATACATGTAACTCTGGCTTCCTCCCACAGTCCAAAAACATGCTCATCAGGTTGGTTGGTCACTCTAAATTGCCCGTAGGTGTGAGTGTGTGCTTGAATGGTTGTCTGTCTCTCTGTGTTAGCCCTGTGATAGGTTGCCGATCTATCTAGGGTGTACCCTGCCTTCCGCCCGAAGCCAGCTGGGATAGGCTCCAGCCCCCCGTGACCCCAAACGAGATAAGCGGTTAAGATAATGGATGGATGGATGGATGAATACATGTATAACAACCTATTTGCTGATGCAGATTGTCTGTGATGATTAACTGCTAACTGATAAACATAATCAGCATCATAGTATACAGTTATATCATACAGCTTTATCACAAGTACATGATACGTGGTCAAGATTGTCTTCTATTTATCCATGTGAAGTGGCATCAGGCGGTTGTATCCAATGCCCGATATTTGAAACCGAAATAATGTTGAGATAGACAAATCACGGTGCCTTCATCAGTGACTGTCTTTCATCTTTAATGTAACTGTCCCAGTCAGCAGGCAGTAGACGCTGAGTCGCCACTGCAGTAATGGCAGCTACTCAAGATGCACACAAACTGCTCGCCTGATTCCTCTATATCACAGGTATCTCCATTCATCATCATTTCTACAGCAGCGCCCTGATGAATAAGGTGGATAAGTGTGATCAGTTTGTTAACCACTGTTATCATTCTTGCCTCACTTCTAGCCAGGGAATAAAAAACTCTGGCACTTCCTGCCAAATTGATTATAACAATATAATTATTGCTGCATCAACTATGAAGCTACAGGATAGGGCTTAAGTTTTAATGTCTGCAATAAAGTTTTTATGGGATAAGTCACTTTATGAATTAAGCCATCGCTTATCCAATGTATTTATGTCATTCTGTTTGACCAGCCCATCTAATAAGCAGCCAAGACCGGCTGTTTGCAATTTGACGTTAAGCTACGTCTTTAAATGAAATTAATGATCCATCAGAGCTCAAGACTCCGAGTATATAATGTAGATTAATATATCAATGCTTCACTCCAAAATTAACACTTAACACCAGGTGATAGACGGTACCACAGGTGGGCTCACGTTACATATTTTTAGATGAAGTGTAGGGATATTATGTTCATTTTTTATGTCCGCGCTTTTAAGACAAACTTTTCAGGTCTCCTCTGAGTTTAAGAGGCACACAAGGTGGTGACAAACAGTGAAACGCAGTGAGTTGGCACCGAGTGGGTTGGAGTGTAAAATCAGTGTTATTTTAGTGTCACCGAGAGAGTACAACTTAAAATGTCAAGGTTAACGTGGAGACACCTGCTCTCTCTCTTTCTCTCTCTCTCTCTTTCTGTGTGTATTTGTGTGTTTGTGTGTGTGTGTGTGTGTGTGTGTGTGTGTTCCTATAAACTTTTCGAGAGCTTCTGAAGAGGTTCTTGAAAGTACGGGAAATGACTTTTGGCAACATTTGAGCAGACAATAAAATAAATTTGTCGTAATATTTTAAACCCCGGGACTGTGGAAGTGTAAGTGTTGTGATTTCAGACTAATAAAGTAAAATGTTGAATTAAATCAGAGGGAAAAAAAACATTTCTGCTGATGTACGGTGCCTTAAATAATCAGTTGATGTTTAGCACTCAGACTGGAAGTAAATAATGTCAAACCGTGCCTATTTATGACTCTGAGTGTTGGTACTGCCTGCATTACCTGAGGAATGTGATGAAATATGTAAGATCCTCTTGTCAAAGTGTCTTCATGTGCCAGATGAGATACATTTCCAGGTAGCAGGGGGCTGCTCTTTCTCATGTCATGCATAATTCTCTATGGACAGGAGGCTGAAGTAAGTTTGCGGCTGCCACCATCGCTTGTCAAGACCCTCAAGAGGCTATTTGTTATTCTGCGTCTGTGAGAGCGGCTGACATTTCCCATTGGCAGTTGAAGCACATCTAGCGGTGCCCTATGCCCCCTTCATCTCCTGTGGTTTGCTCAGCTGAAATGGGACAAAGCTCACGGGGCTTTATAGAAAATTCAAGGGGGAGTTCCAGTGAAGGCACATCCATCCAGGGGGTTTTCTGACAGATGTGAGATGGTATTGTGGAATCTGCGGTGCCCCCAGGAGACTGCCGGATCACCTTACTACATATATTTACACAGGAAATGGGAGCATGAAGATAATACCCAAAGCCAGCGGGCAAGATGAAACTTTTCCACTCTTCTTTTTCAAGCAAGGACAAGAGCTTAAGAATCAAATACAAGTATTACAGCTTGGACTGCTTGGAGAGGAATATATGAATTTCTGCTCCTGTGAGCATCAGCATTGGATAGGCTGAATGGTTCTTCACAACAGGATCAAATATAACAGTATATAACAGTACACATATAGTAAGAGGTGAAAGTCTGTCCTTCTGATTTTCTTGAGTTGGCTGTTCACACGTCCCCTCACAGCGTGAACTTTTCCCTTGCTTGTTTAACCTGCTAACTATAGAAATGTACAAGACAGGGCAAGGTACAAGGCAAGGACTTGAAGTATCATTTGATATTGGTCTATTGAGGAACACTTCTCACAATCTTTGTACAAACACGTGCTCACCTTACTCATGAAACATCAATAAATAGCACAAACGGTCACCTTCTGCTGTAGAGTTGCACTCCAGTACCATTTTTCAACAAAGCAGCAAAACGTGACAGAACACCAGTTGCATGACGCCAACATCATCCCATTTGCTAGCAGTGAATTTTTCTAAATAGCTGCGCTCTCACATGAGCTCATGCTAACTTCACTCGTAAACTTAGATGGCTGCCAGGAAAAAGTCTGCTAAGTTGGAGTTAAAATTTTGTCTGTTTGCGTTCACACATGCAGCCCATCCAGAGAACTTTGGGAAGTTGTGTGCATGTCTGAAAACAGCACTAATGCCATACGGTTGATGTTTTACATACCAAGTACAAGTCTTAGTCAAGCGGCAACCTCCGGTCTAAAAATATGAGAATATGGAGTTGAATTTTTTTCTAACGTGGAAATTTCAAAGATATTGAGATTACGAGTCTTCCAATGAGAGGCATAGCTGACTTGATTGACAGGCAGGAACACTGTAGCTGTTGGCTAGGAGGCTCAAAGCACTCCTCTTTATGTCACAATCGCTCGACAGCAGCAATATGGCTCCCACAGATGATTGGCCTCAAAACAGCTCTTCAGAAACAGATGGGTGACGTCACGGATACTACGTCCATTATTTGTACAGTCTATGATTTTAGCCAAAGTAAGTATGACTAAGGAAAAATGTCTTAAAGTTGTACTAACTCAATTTAACAACTATACTGGGTTATTGATTTAGTTCTGATAAGTTAACTCTGCACAGCATATTGCAGCAGGTTGTTGTGATTATGGAGCGCCGCCTGCAAGCTAGTTCAGGCAGGACAACTCGAGTCGCGCTCATCATACTGACACGTCACCACCTCTCATCAGCTGATCTCAACATCCTCATTCGGCGGTCTATTTAAACGGGCAAGCCTCCTGTCTCTGCCCTCTGCTTGCAGTGCTCCTGCCGTTCTGCTCAGTGCTGTGTGACGTTTGTCCCCACCTCCTCCCCGGCTTCCACCTGCGGGCTCCGGGGGGGTTAGTCCTCTCTCATTGCTCCTAATGTCTGCATTTAAATAATCTACGAGGAGTAATGATAATTTCTTGAATAGCTGCTTGACTTAATTTCTAGGTTGTTTGGTTTTTAAGATTTCAGAGCAGATTTCAGAGCACAGCAGGACTGCCAAAATGTTTCATTGTCCCAGTGTTCACTGTATCTAATGTTTCTTTAAGAGACTACAGCAGAAAACTGTCCACTGGCCGAGACACTGCAGAACTCAAGAACGACAGGCGGAGAAAAATGACCTAAAAAGTGTCTGCACAACTCTTTGAACTGAGAAGAGGACAGTCACATAGTAATGGATCCTATAGGCATATTTTTTGCAACAGAGCCACCTTTGCATACTCTCCACTGAGTATCTAAGACACTTTTTACATTAACATGTGGTCTGAATGATCAAAGCCTTAATATACAGGTATAAACAGGATGCACTAAGCCTGTATCACTTAGGCTACATTCAGAGGTGGTCTGGGATGCATTTGTCTGCATTAGCTGCAAAGTTTGCACGTCTTCAACAACATTAAAGGATCACTTACTCAGCAGACGTCTTCTACCATTGCCCCTTAGTAACCAGAGGGAGAATACATCCTGTCTGTAGGTGGAAGTACACCCTCATTTGCATGCCAATGACATCAACATAAAACTTAAAGCAACAAGTAGAACAAAAGAAATCAGATTTTCATTGCAAAATGAATATTTTAAAAACAGCCCACTTAATTCTTAAGACTCCAACATGTCAGGAAAGGATAACTTGTCCCTTTCACAAGTTGGACTGCGTGCCTGGAGATCCATCCTCTCTCTGTTCCGGTGAGGGCAAAGCTTTGGACTCCAAAATTGATTGTGAAAATGATTAACCTTTTCACATTCCCACACTATGCCATCAGGGAGCCAGCTATGTTTAGGGCTTACTTGCTGAAACCCAGGGAAACATTGGTGAAAGTGAGAATATGTACCTGGAAACATTGGTGTGTAAAAATCCTCTGACAGATCAAGCTACAACCAGAATTCTACTTATACTACAATCTTTGGCTCAACCGAATTTTATCGTACCTGTAGTGTAAGACAGAACACTTCTGTGGCATGTTCAGATCCACCAATTAAAAAGAGAAGAGTTATAATAAGACGTCAGTCAGTAACAGCATTGTGGGATACGAGGCACTTATCCCAACAAAACTAAAACCCTCTCATTGGATTCATGACACCTGTTGACAGCAGTCTAATGATGCAAGAGTTTCATCATCCAGAACATATTCAGAGTAATAAAACCAGAAACAGATCACTTATCTGTTTTTTTTTTTTCACATTTTGCATCAGCTAATAGAGTTCAGTCATATTTATTTTCAACTTGGATGTCTAGTTTGTAAGTTAATGAACGCTCTTTCACAGTACACAGGAGATTTATCCTCTCAGTTTCCTTTGAGTCGAGTTTTGTACTTCTCTGTAAATAGCAGATCATTGCTGAAAGTGAAAGAACTCAATTGAAGCAATTATCTCCAAAGTGGTTGCTGTAGAAACAGAGAAAAAGTTATTTCTATACTTAGATTGAATCAGCTTATTTTTATACAGTGCCAAATCACAACTTTGCTAACTAACTACACTTTACATGCATAGCTGTCTTGGATATTTTTTACTGGGGTGTCAGTGTTAAACCACTGATAAGAAAGCACCTGGAAACAAAAAGACAAACTTTCATTTAACAAGCAGAAACCTTGAGGACAGCAGTCGGCTGCGAAAAGATTGGCAGAGACAAAAGGATAAAAAGGAAATGGAAAAAGAGATATAAACTGAGCTAAATATTATCTACCTAAATGTATCCTTGTTTGTAATATCTTCTTATGTAGCTCTAAAATCCTAGATGGCTTTGTTACTATTCGTACACTAGATTAAGAGTTAATTTGCAGTTTACTCGAGGTGGATGCTAAACATTTAAGCTTTTACCTTTCTCTTGGCCAACAACAACAACAAATGGAACATCATCCCAGAGAAACAGAGGACACCAGCACACAGCTGCTGGTTAGTGACTAACGAGAACACAGCCTTGTATGTTTTAAAAGTCGGTGAGGTGACCGGGGTCGGGTTGGCTTGAGCTATCAGGAATCAGGGGGGTTGAGACTCTTGGTGCATGTCTTGACAGGCTTCTGGTACAGCATCCCCCGCAGGTTCTTGTGTGAGAGGAGAGGAAAAGAGAGGAAAGTATAGGGGAATATTAAGAATGAGCTTAAGTTTAAGACACCCTCTCTACTTTTAAGAGTAGGGTTCAAACTTTCCTTTCAGATAAAGCTTATAGTTAGAGCTGGCTCAGGCTTGGAGCAGCTTTTAGTTATGCTGCTATAGGCTTAGACTGCTGGGGGAACTGGCGCACTGACACACTGGCATCCTATCTCACCCCCTTCCCCCAAACCCCCTCATCACTTACTTTAACTCTACCTGTCCCGTTAAAGTTACTAACCATAGACCTTTCTGGAGTCCCTGAGCTCCCTTGTCTCGTAGGTTCCTCTGAGCTGCCGTAGACGTCCTCCTGCTGTGGACGTTCCAGACTCCAGCTGATACGGACGTGCTGGACTCCAGCGGCAACAGCTTCTACTGCATGTCTCATCACTATCACCGCTCCCTCTCTCTCTTATTCTCCTCTATCCCTCTTTCCAGACCCAATTCGCTTGAGGCAGATGGCTGTCTAACATGAGTCTGGTTCTGCTCGAGGTTTCTGCCTGTTAAAGGAAGTTTTTCCTTGCCCCTGTAACTAGCTAAATACTGCGAGGTGCAATGCTCATGGTGGGGTTAGACTGAGTCTTATCCTGTCTTGGTGTTGGGTCTCTTTTCATAATTTGATATAGAGTGGTCTAGACCTGCTCTGTTTGTAAAAGCATCTTGAGGTAATGTTTGTTGGGATTTGGCGCTATACAAATAAAGACTGGTTGATTGATTGATTGATTGATTGATTGATTGATTGATTGATTGATTGATTAATTGAAGTTATGATAACTCCGTTAAGATTAGATTACACAACATATTCAAATCTTCAAAATTGGATAAATCTCTCTGTATTATTCGCAAACCTTTCATCCTATTCTGAGATTTGTTGAATATAATACAGTCGTACTCAATATTTTGGAACTCTCTATCTGCATGCAGTGCATCAGTCAGAGTGTTTGACTAACCTCTCTGATGTTGCCTTGTACAAACGTTGGCGGATGGAACTCATCCAGGTGCACTGCGGTAGGTGGATCTGTGATTACATGGACTTTCTGCATAAAATCAGCATCATGTCAAGAGCCCTGACTCGAGGTCAGCTCGCACAGCGCCGCTAAAAGTTTCCAGAGCGGTTTTCAGGGCGACTTTAAACTGTGACAGCGAGAGAAGCTGTGGTGACACTACATGGCCCGTCTGTGTGTTTATCGGCTTTAAAATGTTGTACTGTTAAAAAGTTTGAACCATTGTAGCTGTGCTCTGAATTATGCATGCCCTACATTATTCATGCATTATTCAGTGTGCAAAAGTCTGGTGTTCATTTACACAATTATAACTTTAATGGAACACTGACTCTTTATATAACAGTTCATGAATGGTTAGCCACCAACAGTGGAGGCTCTGAGTAACCAGTCATCACCATTCATTTGGAAAGACACATGGTTTCCTCTACCCTCAGCTGAACCCGTCTAAACTCAGTTCATCCATGAGCTCCATTAACGAGTGAACATCTCCTCTCTCCGTTATTTACAGTCTTACAGGCCAGGATATGGTGACAGAAGCATGACAGGAGGATGCCTCCCTTGGGAGTTTTTAATCAATAGCCTTGACAGCTCTCCCTCATCTGAGACACCCTCAGGGCAGATCCAAGGTCAAACTGAATGTAGCTACAAGCCTGTAAATCTGACAATGTGTGTCCCAGGGCGATGTGCAGTAACATGAACTTAATGTCAACATATACAACACTGTGTCATTGCAGGCTGGAACACAGTTGTTCAAGAGTTTTCCTGCAGGACCCAGGGGGGGATCTGGTTGGAGCTGACCAGAGAGCTGTTCTTAAATAAAGCTGAGGAAAGCGAGGGTTAGTGCTTTGCAGAGGCTGAGCAAACAGATCCAGGATTTTAACCAATTTAAAACTAAACTGGCACGGATCACAAAGACTCAAAGTCATAAAAACTAACAACCCAGCCCACAGCAAACGTTCAAACGAAGGAGACAGAAAATAAAGCAAATCCACTTCAATGAACAAAGCAGAGGAGAGGTTTTGGCAGTGAGTCATGGGCCGGCAGTGTGCTTGGACTATTTGCTCAGGTTGATGCAACACTGTGTTTGTAATGATAGCTTTGTGGGCTCTAACGCATCTCCACCTCCTCTCCTTTGTACAATAGTGATGCCAAATACTCCTACGATTGGTCTTGACATCGCGCACATTTGGAGCGAGAGTCTGCGCAGTACGGTTCAGCTGGTGGATCCATTGACATCTGGCCCTTTCTACAAACCAAAACACACATTTAACTCACCGATCAAATGGCAAAGATCCTGCAGGTCAGTACAGTCGGCAGTGTAACAGATTCTTGAGTAGGTTTGGAGTGGTCACATTTAATGAAAGCTCACTCGCTCAGAGCGGCTGTAGCTCAGGGGTGGAGTAGGTAGTCTCCAAATAGGAAGGTTGAGGGTTCAATCCCAGATCCTGCTGTCCTTAGGCAAGACACTTAACGCCAAGCAGCCCACAGTTTGTGCCATCGATGTGTGAATGTTTGGAATGGATGAATGTGACATGTAATGTAAAAGCTCTTTGAGAGGTTGAAAGACTAGAGAAGGCCATATATAAACACAGTCTATTAACTCAGGGATTCCCAAAATGTGGGTTGGGACCCCTTGGGGGTCGCGAGACACTAATGGGGGGTCACAGTATGTCTTCCAGAATATTTTTTTCTCAAAGTAATCCAAATATTGCTTATTTAAGTCATTATTGTAAAATAAATCAACAAAATAGAAGCTAAACTTGAAATAAAACCTTCAAATGAAACATTTAATTAGCTTATGCCTTTCTTTGTTGCCAGATGACTTCAGAGGTTCAGGTTAGGGCAGCAGAGGAAACACAGCCACATGCGAATGTAGGTATAGGTTAATTTTCAGCTAAATGAAGTATGAAGCAGCATTTAATCACTTGGAGGGACAGTTGGGGTCGCAAATCTTTGGCAACTATATTTTAGGGCTCTCAGGCTGAAAAGTTTGGGAACCCCTGAATTAACTAACTCTTGTGTCAGTGTTAGTTGCATTTTCTCTCACTGTTCCTCCTCTCCTCTGATAATCTGCTGCACAGCTCAGCAGCAAGAGCTGAATTGTCAATACAGCTGTCTCACATCGCACCCCTTTTTCAAGCTTAAAACAACAGAGTAGATGTAAACTTCTTAGGAATTAAAACTCATGCATGAATCAGCATAATAAGAACTAATAATTATGATGACAGAAACCATCTTTGAGGATAGATTTGACAACTTAGTTTCATAGTTCAACCTACATTCCATTTGTTAACATACAATACGTTGTAATATCTTTAAAATATGTTGTGTTTTCATGCTTATGTTTGTTTAATGTCATATTTTGAATTTGATATTTTCTGGTATTGGATCTACAATTAGATGTTGGACATTCAGGCACCCTGCGGGGGTGTCAAGAGGTCTGAGCCAATCATCGGGCTGCGACTTAACACAGAAAAGATTCAATGTGTGAGTCTGAATCCTTGGGAAGAAGTTCTGAGATGAATCGAATGATTAAAGGTTCATTCCAGTTAAGACCAGATCAGTTGTGATTCTGTGTCCGGTGGGACAGTAGACTGCAAGTTATGGACTTCAGAGCAGTGAAGGGGGCTGTTTGGAATAATCCCTCCTAACTTAATTAAATAAGACCCAACATTATTTACTATGTACGTTAAGTTACATAAGTACAGAGAGAGAGAGAGAGAGAGAGAGAGAGAGAGAGAGAGAGAGAGAGAGAGAGAGAGAGAGAGAGAGAGAGAGATAGAGAGATAGAGAGAGAGAGAGAGAGAGAGAGAGGGAGAGAGAGAGAGAGTAGATCAAACATAACTGGCCGCATATACAATTTTAATGTTTGCTGTGTGTTTTTGTGGATTGTTATTGTTCTGGTCTTTGTTTTGTTCTCTGTAAAGCAAGAAAGAATCGCTCTTGTATGAATGGTGCCTTATAAATAAACTTGCCTTGCCTATCTGAAAATATAACATCTCTCAGTGCTGTAGCTGAGTATACCAGATGCACAGTATGCAACACAACAATGATCAGCTTAAACATATAAGACTGGATCCCGGCTCAGTCATTTGTGAACACTTTTGCTTCAGGAACACTCCAATCTCCTCTCTCTTGCTGGGTTATTGGAGGATCCCAGCATCAGCCTGAACAAAATCAAGGTTCAGCTTTTGTCAATAAAGCCCCAAAGCTATGAAACACCCCTCCTGTGGACATCAGAGAGACCAGCCTGCTCAGTACTTTAAAAAAGGAAGCTAAAACTTCTCTTTTCACTTTAGAGTTTAATAAGAAAGGACGTTTCTTGGTAGAGGAGGTTTTTAACTTCAAATTTAAACTTTAGGAACGGATTAATTTACTTTAAAATGATCTGTACTGTAGTTTTTACTTAATCTAATTATTTGTATGTATATGTTTATTGCATTGATTACCAACTGCATCTACTTTTTCACATCGTACTCTTATTATCATGTTGTGTTCAGCACTTTGGATCACATTTCTTGAATCATATGTTCTATACAGTACTCAAAAACACAGGACGAGATGTAAACCCTCCTCTAAGTGCTGGCACCTACCAAGAGAGTACGGTCGAACTGGCTTGGGACACATCATCAGTATACCTCAGGGTCATTGAGTGTTTTGGTCGTTTTCAACTATACACCCTCACCTGAGGTAGGCCCTCTGGGGGTGATCAAGCCCCAGCAGGAAGCTTTCCTCTTCATCCATAACCACTGGCTGCTTTTCTCTGCTTCCTCTGACATGGTTTCAATGGTTTGGCGCAGACTTTGACCTCTGATTCCCAGGTTCTTTAGCAGTTTGGTGGTAGATACTGCCACGAACTCTCCGCAACCCACTTCCACTCGGTGGACTTCAGTGTTCCAGCCACAACGTTGTGCTTCAGCAGCTAGGTCAGCATAGCTTAGATGTTTTCGCTCATATGCTTCGTCCACTGAGTTCTCCTAGGGTAAAGTGAGTTCCAGATGAAGACCTTCTTCAGTGAAGGGGACCAGAGTACTATGTCGGGTCTGAGCGTAGTGATTTGTCGTAGAGACGTTGTCGGCAAACATCCACTGGCATCTTCCAGTCGCAGGCTACTCGAAGTTGGTCACGCTCCAGTGGTGTGCTCCTGGATACTTTCACCCCTTCACAGATGAAAGTGGTTTGCAGGGGGTTAAGTGCTGCTGGTGATAAGAAGTTGGTGGCTTGGTTTCCAGGATCGAGGCAAGGCTCTTGGAGACTTGGTTGACACCAGGTGTAACGTTCCTGGGTAAGGCTGACCTTACACCCTGTCAGTAAAAACATTGATCTCTATTTCCACATTAAATAATATATTTAATGTTCCTATTAATGCTGTCTAGAAGTGTGACAGAAGAGGCTCCATGTAGAGACAAAAACCTGTTTAATTGCTGCCTGTTTGTTTTTTGAGAGACCTGTACAGAAAGAGAGAGAGAGAGAGAGAGAGAGAGAGAGAGAGAGAGAGAGAGAGAGAGAGAGAGAGAGAGTGAGAGAGAGAGAGAGAGAGAGAGAGAGAGACATGTGTCAAAACTGATGATGAGTTTAAATTTTGATCAAATTAAAGGAAACCAAAACACTGTGTGGATGAATTGGACTAAAGCTGAGACAGAGCTCAGACTTAAAGCTCATAATGAGCGCAGCACACTGACTCATGTTCACAGCTGAGTGATGAAGACTGAGCTGTGAGGGAGGAAGTTGGGAGGAAACTTCGTTTCAGTCCATCAGGCTGACTGTAACTCCGACAGGAACAGGTCAGTCTGGAGAGACACGTTTCCATGGGAACTGAGGTCACACTAACATCAATCTACTTAACAGCCTTTGGAAATTTAGCCGGGAAAGTAAATGCACACGTGAGATCCAAAATTAGAATTTCATTAAGCATCCAAAGAGGAACTCAGAACACAGGATGTGTTTCATTTTAAATGGTTTCTGAGGACTGTGGGGGCGAAGCTCGACTAATTGGCTCGAAATCTGCTTCAATACAACAATGGAACATGTGACAGTCTGTTGTGTTTGATTCTTCAGAATCAGACTCAGAGGAGAATGCAAAAGAAGATATTCATTTCAAATGGTCTCTGAATGATGAGTTACAAAACACCCTGCAATCAATATCACACTCATGCAATATAATAACTTTATTTATATAGCACCTTTATAAACAAAGGTTTACAAAGTGCAATGCAAAGCAGAATCATTGTCTCACTCTAACATCCCTCCCTGACTCTTTAAAACACTTAACATCGATTTGTTTAATCACAATATCAAAGTTTGGTCAGCAGAATAATGGCTGCGTGTGTGATGTGCACAAAAGACACCACATTCCCACCAAACATGTCTGACTTACTGAGCTGATTGTGGTTTAACCAGTTATCCGGTTTCATGAATCTCTTCTCTGGACCTGGCCAGACCGGAGGGGGGGAGTTACCATGGTTACTTTAGTACATAGATCTTCTTTTATGACACAGAATTTGTTGAAAAATGCCCGATGTACTGCAGAATGCCCGGCTCAGCTGCTGACCCGTCTCTGTGCTCTGCGGTAGCCGATGCTGTTTGTCAGAAGTGAGGGGCTCATCATTATCTGGAAAAACTTCTTCATCTTCTCACAGCTGCTGAGCCCCACCAGGGAGCCAGAACTCATGCTCCATCAGCTCCATCATGGCCGACTCTCACTCAGCTGCTACTCTGATCAGCGAGGGTGCAGCAAGGCCTGGATGTGAGCTACAGTGGAAAGTGCTGCTAGTGAGATTTGCTACTCACAAAACAAAGACTCTTTAGTCTTCTAGATGCATATATGACATGCAATGTTTGGTATGCAGGCCATGCTCGTTTAGAGACGAACAAAGATCACCAGGTGAATGTAAGATGGAGAGCGGCCTTCAAAGTATAAAAGGACCAAGACAAGAGAGGCTCTTTGCAGGACGTTCAGAGCATCCCATCTGTCCCGTCTGCCTAAATCACAGAGTGATGCTGCAGCACTCAAGAGCCTCCTCATCGCCTTGTCATAAATACTCTCCATTTTCCAAATTAGATCCTGGTATTTTATATGATCACTGTCAGGCTGGTACACTCACAAGAAATAATGAGGGGGAAATTGTGGAGCAAAACCATAAAAACAAAGCCAACAATATCAACAACCACGAAAGGATGATTCCTGGGGGCACCCTTTGTAGTATTTATCTTCCTCTGTCTTTTAAGTCCCCTTCAAACGCTTCCCTGTTTTGTTCACTATACAGTATGTCTTCACACACACACACACACACACACACACACACACACACACACACACACACACCTGTGCAGCAATGAAGACCAAAAATAGTTTTAGGACGTATGTTACATCCTTTTTCATTTCCTATAAATCCCCTGTATGTGCTGGTGGGTGTTACTGTCAACACTTCAGCCTATAATGGACTTTCCCCCGTTCTGACTGGTGGACTAATAACACTAATAATGCCTCTGCGCAGACTACGAGATACAATGGAGTGCAGCAATTAGAGTTGCTTCTCCGGCTAGAAAGTGTCAAAATGTTTCCTGTCTTGAAAGCTTGTAGCATCTGTAATGCTGTGAAATAAAACTGCCTTCCATATTTAGTTTTCTTAGAACCAGTATTTTTTTTTGGTTTTATTTCTCTGAAAGGAAGTCCTCTATTACCCTTATTCAAGTGATTAAAAAGCTTTGATATATCCGCTTTTGTGTCAACATCACAAAGTGAGTGTGCACTCAGCGGTTTTTATACTTCAGTGTGAAGGTGCCCCTAAGTCTTCAAAAGGGACTCTACAAAGACCGCACACCCATCAGCCCGAGCATTATGACCAGCGGCAGGTGAAGTAAAAACACTGATTATCTCTTTACATCACCCGTCAGTCGGTGGGATATGCTTGGCAGCGAGTGAAGATTTTGTCCTCGAAGTTGATGTGTTGGAAGCAGGAGAAATGGGCAAGTGGTACATTTAATTTCATCTGCCATGATTTGGTTTAATGCAGCATGAAGTCCATCAAACTGGCAAGTTGTGTACCAATATTTTCTCTGGCTTTTGGAGCGTTTGCTCTGACTGGTGTGTAAATTTTCCCAGTGGGAAACCAATTTTTCAAAGCTTTCCAGCACCACGCACCCAGAGTCAGTGATTGAGTGGGAGACAGTTCCAAAAAGTTTACAAGAGTAGAGACTTAAAGATGTGACTGCAACGGACTATAAGGACTGCAGAAAAAAATCATTGGTGTCGACCTGCCCCCCATCCAGGACTTGTACCGGTCCCGGGCCAGGAAACGGGCAGGTAGCATCACCGCTGACCCCTCACACCCTGGACACAAATTCTTCAAACTCCTCCCCTCTGGCAGGCGCTACAGATCACTGTGCGCCAAAACAACCCGCCATAAGAACAGTTTCTTCCCCCAGGCTGTCACTCTGATGAACACTAAACCATAACATTGTCATACCTGTCAGATAAATACTCTCTGTAAATATACATGTAGATATACAATGCAACAATTCTCCAAGCAGAATTCTATTTTTTTAATGTAAAGACTACCTCTGCTACTCACCACTGCGCTATTAACATATTATTTTAGCCTGTACATATTAGTCATGCCTATTTGTTATTCTTTTGTATTTATAGCTGATGTTATTATTATTTGTATTTTATTTTTATTTGTATGTCTTATTCTTGTGCCTTGTACAAATAGAGCACAGTTTACCTAAGTCAAATTCCTTGTGTGTTCAAGCATACCTGGACAATAAAGCTGATTCTGATTCTGATGTGTTTAACGTTAAGATATTAATGATGTTTAGGATCCAAAGGTGCTTTTCCACTGCAGGAACTTTGGACCTTTTGAGGAACTATGCATTCCGACAGCAGGGACCTGGGTCTAAACTTAGTTCTGGGGTAGTATTTATTAGGGTTGGGCAATTCAAGCAAATATACTGATCGATAATCATTGGCATCTATTTGACAATTATTCCGATAATCTGCGTTTCTGTGACGCAGCGGCGTGGCGTGTGTGTTTACATTTTACAGTCATGCTCAGTCTCTGGAAATACGAGTGTAGTAGTGAAATTCAGAAACAGAGAACATCGCTGCAACTGTAGCTAATGTTTTCTTCTTCTTTTGCTATTTAATGCAGTTAGCATTCTTCTTCTGTTTCCAAATGTGGTTAGCAAACAGCTTTAAGATGCTATATAGCCACCGTCTGGCGGGAATACCGTATTACAACCAGGCACTGGTAAAAACGATGAAAAATTGTACTTTTAAAATGAGAAAATATATTTTTACAAAGTGAACGAATATTGGAACATTGGAAAAATCATTGCCCACCCCTAGTATTCGTGTCATACAAAGAGCCTCTCTTGTTTTGGTCATTTATTCTTTAAAGGCCGCTATCCATCTTACACCATTGCAATCACATTGAGAAGAGATTTTGCCAGAAATGGGATTAAAATTGTGGTTACAACAAGCCACTGCGCTTGGTTGTGCTAGTAAGAGGCAATATTTGATATATACTTACATCTTTTGCATTTACATAATTTACTAGATGAGTCAATGGGAGCTATTTTTCTCTGCTGATGTGTACATTAAGTTCGTCATTTGAATTTAAAGAACCATCACTATATGCAATACCTCCAGTGTTGCCAACTTGAGTTTTCAGACCCCTCTAGTGACTAGACGGGGCAGCTGTGGCTCAGTGGGTAGAGTCGGTCATCTATCAATCGGAAGGTTGGCAGTTCGATCCCAACTCCGGCAGTCACATGCCGAAGTGTCCTTGAGCAAGACACTGAACCCCGAATTGCCCCCTCTGTTGTTCAGACGTGTGAACAAATGAGATGAGCCACTACCATCAGTGTGTGAATGGGTGAATGTGACGAGTAGTGTAAAAGTGCTTTAAGTGGTCAGAAAGACTAGAAAACCACTATATAAGTACATTTACATTTACTAGCAACAAATCCAGTGACTTTTTCTGGTGTTAAATGGAGACTTTTAGAGACTGACGTGAAAGCATGCATCTTTCTTACTTTACTCAACGAGCAGTGGATGCTGCTGGGAGTCCCTCCTAGCTGCATTCAGAGCAGGAGGCGTTCATCCCTCAGTATCCAGACTGCAAATGTATCACGCATGTACGAAGACATCCCTGGCTAATCCCACCTATTGTCTCTGTTTGGTCCATTTAGATAGTTAATGTAGATTGTATACAAAAAATATCTTGAAAATGTTATGGTTGAATAATGTAATGTTTTACTTTGATTTTTTGTAGGCTCCTAAGTGTAGTTATAAACATATTTAGGGTGTTTAACCTCTTTTTGTCTCCTACAGCATCCATTTCAATTCAAAATATGCAAATTAAATGACATAATTGAGCAACTTTTAGGACAGCCAATGACTACTTTCCTCACTGAGGAGTTGGCAACACTGAATACCTCATTTGCTAACATAAACCATGCCAGACTTGATCCAGATCCCCCATTCAGCTGTGCATGAGCAATAAGAACAATATTATGTTTCACTTGCTGATTACAGGAGCCCTATGACACAGTGTCACACTGCCCATCAGCAAGGACTTTACCTCCCCCCACCACACACATTAAACCATTTTGAAAACCCATTTATTCACCTATTTCAGCAAAGTTCACATTGTCTTTTCTCAGTCGCCCCTGTGACTATGGGTTCAAGCAGTGGACATCAGGGCATGCCCGGAAAGTAAACACACAGAAAGGATAAAGTTAAAACAAAAAGGGAGACAAATCAGGAAATGATAAAAAAAAAAAAAAAAAAAAACAGCATTCAGAGACTTTACAAGAGTTCATTTAATCCCAAGGATTTCTGGGAGAAAGCTGTAGAGGGAAGAGCTCATACAAACACTTCACTGTACATAGAGATTTACATTGTGAGGGACAAGATGGAGGTCTGCTGGACGCGTCCCCCTTCTCTTGATTGAGCGGTTCTCTGTACAACAAACATCTGATCTGAGGGATCTGAGGGGGCTTGTTCCCAGCTCCACGCCTGCTCTGTGTTTGCGTTTGCGGGCTCCAGGTGGCCTTAAGAGTTAGGTTATCATGAATCAATCACAGAGAGTGCTGCGTCACCTACGGTTAAGATGGTCATACAATATACTCAATACTACTTCTATGGTATAAAATTTTGGAATGCAGACTGCGATGTGAGCAAACTAGAGCGCCACAAAATGACCTTTTCTGTCATTTTAAACACAAACTCGTCAGGCTGTGGAGCTGGGACGCAGACTTTAACTCAATCAGTTTCTCTTTGCTGATTTCTTTGCCTCACTTCCCGAAATGTTACATCTGTTCCTCAGACGGGGGGAGAGACGGCATGACATCAACAACACTGTGGCTGCAATGCGTTGTGGCGAGGCAGGGGGGGCGCCGCTGCCTTCTTCAACATGTGTCCCTTGATTTTTTTTGTAAAACCAAACTTTGTTCTGGTAATAAAATCAAAAGCATGAAAATAAAATGAAAGTATATAACTCTTTCAGGTCCATTTTTTCTATAGTTGGTTTTTCTCCTCGTTTGTTTTCATTCTTCTTCGCTCTCATTTTCGTGATCCATGTCTTCCTCTCCATTCGCTTTGGAATCTTTTCTACTGTCTGGATCATCTTCTTCTTCCTCATCCTCTGCTAGCTCCTCTTCTTCTTCCATGTTCTCTTCCTTCGCCTCATCCTCTTCCCAGTTCTGGTAAAAATAAAAATCTTAGTAAACACCTCAAACGGAAATTCAAGCAAAGTATCAGATCCTACACATGTCTCTGTGATGAGAGGCTGTGTAACCATTTAGTTTGATCTCACTTACTTCAGAGTCATCATCTGGAAGACCTTCATCACCAGAGGCTTCTTCTTCATCTGATGATTCTGGAAAAGGCAAGCAAAGGAAAACAAACACGTTAGCTAATCCTGCAAAACCACAAAAGAAACGACAGCCCTCCACGCTCTCACATGTTCACACACTTCACAGCACGGACATATTTGTGTTTCAGCACATTGATGTGCTTTTTGGTCATGACAACAATCCTTAGTGTGGAGCAGGAGGGAGGAATGTCTGACTTCCTGAGGCTATGTGTCCTATTAGGTCAGTCAGGCCGTCTGCTGCAGACACTGTCGCCTCTAGACTTTGGTTACAGATATTAGAGAGTTCTACTATTGTCTGTCACAGCAGTAATTACGCTTAAAAACACAACCGGAAAAAGTGGCAAAGGTTGTTATGAAGAATAGAAAAACTGTGACACACTAAAAGTGAAACACGATGCATTTCAACCAAGAGTTCTGGGGTCTTTTAGCTCCAGAACTACTTTACCCGGAACTAAAAGGTTCCTGTGCCCCCATTGTTGACTGCGTTAAGACCGCGGGCTGAAGTCCCGGCAAATCAGGCCAGTGACATATGGAGAAAAAGGTAAATGCACTACACCTCCAGACCAGTAGAGGGCAGTAAAACAAAGAGGAATGCCATTCATCACAGATGACACCATAGAAGCAGATTGACAGGCAGGTATCATTATGAGCAACACAACAGTTAGCCTGTTAGCATGAAGAGACTAAGCTGGCGCTGTTTTAGATGGTGCTATATTTCATCACAGATGGATTCACTGAATCAACACGTGAGAGGAGATGAGCGCGAGTAGCAAATAGGGGTGAGTATTGGCAAAAACCTCATGATACGATACGCATCATGATACTTAGGTCACGATACGATAGTATCACGATATTGTGATATATTGTGATATTCTACACAGTTAACTAAGGAAAAAATAAAGATGGTGGATATGTTAATCACACAATATTACTCAAATTGAAAGGACAAATTAAGACAAAACTATTTGATTGAAAACAACTTTTCCATTTTATTGTTTTTGAAGTACTGAAGTCGTATTTTGGTTCCAACTCGGCTAAAATATGAATTTCTATTTTTTACAAAAAAATCGATATCAAGAGTTGAAATATCAATATTATATTGGAGGTCAAAGTATTGCGATATATTGCCCAATCAATATTTTTTCACACCTCTAGTAGCAAAGGCGTTTCAACACGGCTTTAAAATCCTTTTTAACTCAAAAAGCCGTGGCAGAGATCGTATGGTGTTTTGGTTTAAATAGCGACCCTTCTAACTGCCGACTTTCAGCCGGATGCATCCCTCATAAACGTCTTTAGACAATCATTAAATATCTGATGAGGATATTTTGAAATCTTTTTTTAAAAAACTAAACTAGTTTGCATTCCCAGAAACTCCCTCTGTTTCATCAAATGTGTAAACTCCACAAACACTGAGACTTTCAGCTGAATGCAGGCTGTGAACTCTCTCGACCTGTCAATCAAAGAATTAGGCCACGCCCACAACGTCCTGAGAAATTCTCTGAACTGGAAAATAAGCTTTTCGTAGTTGTGGATGTTTGTTTTCACTCAGATTTTTGTTGAAACTTGATTACACATCACATTTTGATATTCTATATGAATTTTAAATATTACATTTAGGTTTCCAGAGGCTTTAAGAAAAATGGAAAATGTGTATTACACAAAGATTGATCTTTTCTTTAAGTCCAGAGCTCAACAGTCTGAGTTTGTTCCAGATACTGCCCGAGATGTGTCGACATTAAAGTCTGAAAGGCAGAGCGGTTTCACGGCGTACAGGGATAATAATCCAGTGTGCATTAACGTAACTCATGAAAGTCAGATGTGGAGGCTATAACTTAAAGCTTCCACACTGATCTGCTGCTTTACATACATATAGGCCTTAATATAGATCTACAGACATTTTAACAGCTACTGTAATTACACTGTCACATGGTGTGAGAGTTTAATTAGAGAGGGATAAATGCTCCTCATGCAGGGAACACCAGAACTATTACAGGACAGAATCTATGTGTGCAACTTGAAGATCAATAAATCATGCCCAGTCTCACAAAATCATCAGACTAGGATTCTGTGACAAGTCTGGAGCTTCCTGTCACATGTCGGAGCCCGTTGTACAGCAGCAGCCTCACTGGACTGGAACAACCTCCCGTTAATCAGCTGTCTTTATGAACTTTTCTTTTAATGAACCTTTGCGTGCCGCTTCACTGACGGGTATTGGAACTCAAAGCGCGGCTTAATTATTTCATGAAAGCCAATTTTCTACGCGGTTCAATAAAGCGTTTTATACAGTACGGTAATGAGAAATGAGAGCGAACAGAGCGGGGCCTTGTTGTTCCGCTCAAAGGGGAGGATCTGAACACTGCTGGTCTGGTTGCCAGGCAACAGGAGTCATGTTTGCGTGCGGTGCATCAGCAAGAGTGGCTGCTTGTCGGGCAACAGTGCATCCGTAAATCTGAGCCGGTTCAATGCAGTTTTCGTGAAGAGTCGCTAATGAGTTCAGGTGAATTGACAAGGTAATAACTGTCAGTCAGTGATGGAGGGAACCGTCAGTCAGACACTTTTTACACAATAACATGGAGGGAGGTGTTGCACTGCTGCAGGTATCCAGTCAGTCATGGGTCTGATATTAAGAAGCTTAAACAGGGTCATGATGTTGTTTCTGTCAGCTGCTGACTCATCACTAGGACACAGACCGCATGATGGTGTGATAAAAAAATAAAAAAGTTTGACAGTAAAGGTAAAAGCTGAGAAACAGAGGATTACTCAGAGAGAGGATAAAGAGAGACAATTAAGAAAAAACACTCACCCTCCTCATACACCAGCTTAGCTGTGTGGTCAACACCTTGAACTGTGTTGCTGCTGTCACTTGTCGCCACCTAGTGGTAGAAGGAGAGAAGAGGATTACAGATACAGTATGGATTTGAGGAGACCAGAATCAGAAATAGATCAGAGCTCGCACAAACAGTATGTAAGGAAGTAAGATATTAAAAGAAGATGGAATAAAATGATAAATACAAATAAAATAAATATCAAAATAGAAAATAAACGAGAGAATAAAATAAAGATCAAATAAAATACAAATAAAATAAAGATCAAATAAAATAGAATAAAATAAAATAACAATAGAAATAAAATAAAGATCAAATCAAATAAAAATAAAATAGAATAAATAAAAATAGAATGAAATCAAGTAAAGATAAAATAAAATGGAATAAAATAAAATAAAGATAGAATAGAATAAAATAAAGATAAAATAACAATAAAGTGTATACAGAATTGCAAAATATAAGTTTTATTTTGTTTTTCACGTGTAGTTAAGTTTTATGCAAAAGTATTTTTGTTGAGTGCATCTTCACGTAGGATCAAGATGTCACACCATAGTTACGCCTAAGAGAAGCTATTACCTCTGAAATCTCACAACAGTCATCAGATGTTGTGCGATCACTTTTTTAAATCCTGCAGTGAGTTAAAATCATTATATCAAGTTGGCTCAAGGACGGATTATCTCAGCTTCTAATAATAATAAGATTGATAATAATAATAATCAGCATCTGTGGGAGCTGTTCTTTCTTATGTATTTAGTGTTTTTGTGTAATGTGTAACTACTGTAGCCTCAGCAGTTTTTTCTGAGATAGAAAGAAGGAAAACACAACAAGAGCTAAAAGAAAAGCGTTCTGCAGAACTGCATGACTTGAATTACTGCTCGGCTGAGATTGTTGCTCATTTGATGATTTGGCAAACTATGTAAAGTGGGCAGCTTATGTAGACAAAGCAGCAGACAGTGAATCAGCTGTGGCAGGAGGAAATTAATTCAGAAATGTTATGAAAATGTAGCTCCTGCAGATAGCTCAGGGGAACATTTGTCATAAATATGTTTGAATTGAATTAAATAAAAAAAACCCTTTGAAACATATTCCAAACAAGCAGAAGGCCACGAATTGGCTGCAGGTTTACATTTGAGTGTTTAAACCTTTTTTTTCACTCAGCTGATCCGGTACGAGGCTGCAGGTTTTCATGAAAACCTTAATCTGATCATGTGTGCGGGCTAAACTGGATCAAAACCTCTAACGTCCACTCTCTGACTTCTTTAATGATGCAAAGACTTGACTGTTTCTGGAGCCCCACTTCCATAAGTAGATGATATCAGATATTTATTCCCTGTAACGTCTCGACTTTGATGTAACGTCACAGAGGCTTAATGGTGGGATCAAGTCGTCCCACCACTGATCTGCCATCGGAGGCAGTAATAGAGCCAGCAGGGGGGGAAGAACAGCGCTGCGTATGTGCATATCTGAGCCTCTCAAGCTTCTGCGATGCTGTAACACGATGTAAGACCACACACTGGGACAGCGACATCACACCACTGTGGGATCAGTGGGAGAGTGTGAGGGCGTGATGTCGCAGATTGCTGCTTGAATGATGCATCACTTTTACTCTGCGATGTAGTTCTGTGAAGGATTCGGAGCATTTTGAAATTGACAAACAGGAAGAGTTTCATCCCGCAAGGTCGCAGGTATAAATTGTATTCCGGTAGATCTTGTGGGACAGCTGTGCCTGAGGCTGGGATGGAAAACTAAAGTCTAAACTCAAGGTTAACAACGAAGAAGCAGAAGACTGAGAAATGTGTTCAGCTTTAAGTTTAATTTGAATCAATCCTGTGAAGGCTGTCAAGAAGACGCCCAATCAAAGTGCAAGAGATCGTGTTGATTGTTGTTCTTGTGAGTCAAACATATGTCAGTTGCAAACACAGACTGATAGCTCTTTTCAACCAATGTGAACCAGGTTGTATTTCTGGGTTGGTGCTTGTGCTGGTTTCGGAGCTGGTTGAACTCGCGAACCAACACAGCACCCATTTGTTTTTCCACCCCCTTGAGCCCGTGGAAGAGGCACGTCATGACGACCGAAGCCGTTTTTGTAACCAGGCTGTAAACATGTTTATTTCTGCTGTAAGAATCATCTAATTGGTGTCAATGTGGTTTCCGGTGTTGCTGCAGCCAGCCTCAAGCGGATCCTCGATGAATTGCAGTTTATAACACTCCCGCATGGGCTTCATATTTTGAGACCGGAGGTTGCCGCTTGGTTGTAAAGCAGCCTGGAGGTGAGCAGGATGTTTGTAATAGTTCACTGAAACAACTGAACTCCCCTCTTTATTGGAATGATTAGTCAAGAACACACCAAGTATATTCTTGTTTTGTTTATGGTGTATCTGTACTGTTTTAATTTGTCGTCCTGCTGCATGCAGAAGAGCAGTAAAAACAGCAGAGCTGGCTGTGTGCAGTGGAGCACAGCTCTCAAAATGACCCTTCACTGTTCATTGTTCCCAAGACTTTCTCCCAGAGCCAAATGACCAACAGAGGTCCACTTCTCTGAAACAAACTATCGTGTGATTAAACCAGTTAATAAGACTTGATAAAGCAGTTTCACTTTTAAAATCTGTGTTTGCTTCAGGGGCCGGGAAAAAAGCTGCTGCATTAGCATGTAGCTCGATATCATACTTAAATCTTTCATGCACTTAAAACGATGGAGATAACAGTGATTATGTTTGAAATATCAAGAAAGTACCAGTAGGAAATGTTTTACTGAGGGCCCATCAGACGGAGCTAATGGGGAACTGATGAATTTGTGATCAAGGGTACAACGTGATTTCATGGAGGCTGATAGAGAAGGTTTGCAGAGGGGATGAATTAGAAAAAAGGTTGAAGCTTCACTTCCACTGACAAACCTCTGGGTCAGTTTAGCTGCAGAGCATTTTATTTCAGATTTTTCTCCTGCATGGGTCCTGCTGTGTAGAGATAGACGATATTGAAATTTATGTTATGATAAAATATTTCATATCGGTCGATATTGATAATTATGGCTGTTCAATGCCGTCTTCTTCTGTCTAATGTTGGGTGGCCACTACCGTTAGGGCTCACCAGCGTCCCCTCCCTCTTTAGTGGCTGGGGGTGTAATTACATGTTTTCACAATAATTATCATTATCCACTTATCGCCCAGCCCTACTGCTGTATGAAGGAAATACATCAACCTGTGATGCAATTTGCTCTGTAAGCACCCAATGTTCCTGCTTTAGTTGAGATCTCACCACAGCACAAGCTCCTGTTTCAAACAGTGAGCTAAGAGGCACTTTGATTGCACTCCAGCATCATGGGACAGGGGATTCCAGTAACCTTATCACCCAATCCATGCTTCTATCACCACAGTCCAGGCGTTTAAAGCAGCAGAAGGCAGATACATCGTGCTTATTTCTGATCATAATGACACTTACCTGTGTCATCAGGAGATAGAGTTTCCCGTGCAGCTTCGAGAGCTTGTGGAACATCTTCACTCGGCTCTCGATCATGTGGTACAGAACTCCCAGCTGGGTAACCAGGTCTGGCAGCTGTGGGATACACAGATGGATCAGTTGAAGGTAAAAGCATCTCAGGAGCAGAAAACAGGCAGCACTCAACGGAGCGCACTCCTCTATTCCTTAATAAACTAATCTTCTCTCATGTACTCTAAAAGGAGCAGTCTGTAGACTTCACTGAACTTTTACAGCACAACAGATAGTTCACAGGAGAGATAAAAGGGGATTCTTCATTTGGATGCTATTGGAGTTTATCGCAGTATCAACAAAGAGTTAGCCTTCTATCAGCAGGAGAGGTGGGAGCTGATTTGTTGAAGTGGACTCACCGATGCCAGGTATGATGTGTGATGCATGAGCACAGCCTTGAGCCACCGTACCATTAAAACTGCCCTGAAGGAGGAAAGAACATGCACAGGATGAGACGGATTGTTTTTATGACGTGGAGGAAGAATCAGCTTCAAACAATGTCCGCAGAAGTAACGTTGAATATATATATATATATATATAAACACTGAACTAAAGCGGGTCCCCTAGAGGTAACCAACAGAGACTCAACTTACGTGAAAGGATGCCCTTGAAGCCTCTTTGTGATCTACAGACGAGAAGAAGAAGTGTTGATTAAATGCTGAATCACTGAACAAAGCTCCTCTTAGAAATATGAATGTAAGACAGAATATCTGCAGGTTCATTCAGCTCACGGAACTCTGCTGTCTCGATAAGTCAAATATCTCTCCACATGTTTCAGAGGAATTTGTGGTTTTTAATATTTTACAGAAACTTGACTCACCTCTTCCACTAAAGGTAATACAGCAGGGAGTGGTAACCGAGAAACGGTTTTCTTTATCACCATCTCTTTGCGAGTTTGAAAAACTTTCTGTAAGAGGAAAAGAACAGAAAATAGATACTGACATCTGAAATACTTCACGTACAGGTTCCCCAAAGAGTTAAAAATTTATGACATCCAGGTCAACTTGCCTAATGGTAAAACTTTTTTCAAATTGAGCAAAGTATAACTTAATCATTCAGACTGGGTTTGAGATATGTTTGGGGAATTGAGCTGAGTTTGCATGCCTGAATCAATTAAAGTTTGCCTGGTAGAACATTTGCTTGTTAACTTCTTGAATAGCAAACGAGCAGAATCTCAGGGAACTAATTTTTTTTATGTTACACAAGTTAACATCTTAATCGGGATTTTAAACTCCAGAGAGAAACGCTTACGTTAAGGATGTTGGCGTCGCTGCTCTCCAAGCCCTGGACCAGCAGCACTGCAAAGTTGTCCGTCTGCAGAGAGGCCGTGCCTTTAGGAGCTCCCTTCCCAGCAGAGACTGTGGACAGATCGATTTCCCCGAGCCGCTCAGCTATCGACAACTGCAGGGAAAGAGGCGTTTTAGGTCAAAAGGAATTGGAGGATACAAGATCACACACTTCCAATGTTTGACTTCATTTGGATTATGTTTTTTTGAGCCAGAGAAGTCACAAGAGTGAGCGACAGGAGCAGGAGGTGATCCTCAGTGCAGCGTTGAACCCACCTCTTTGGTGTCTGTGTCTTTTTTCCTCTTCTCTGACGCCTGTGAGCTTCCTTTGACCAGAGCTTGGTGACCCGGAAGCCCTGGGACCAGCACTCGGCTCTTGGCGTTGACAATTGGTGTTTTTACCTGTAATGAGAAACAGAATTTCAGGTTTTCATCTTCAGACTGGTTTAAATTAATCCTCCATGAGCAACGAGTGGAAATATCAGGTTTGGAGGAACATCAACAGAATACATCGCTCCTCTTGACTCATATAATAGGAAGCAAGACTTGATTGTTACCTTGGAAACAGTGGTTTCCATGGAAAGGGACAAGCTGGTCTGAACATCCCGGGTCAGACAGATATGTCTCTCTGCTGTGTTGATCTCCTGCATTGATGGAAGGAGAGACGGAGCAGGAAAGGTGAATCACAAGTCTCAACAACATGTTTAAGACCATCTAATGTTTCTCTGGAGCTACAGCAGCAGCAGCAAGCATCTTCTGTTCTTAAAATTCATCTGTCCACGAAAGAAATGTATTCTCCTCAGGCTCAAAACACACAACAGTAAAAACACATGTCTGACTTATTTAATAGCTGTGAACCAATTTATCAAATATAGAAGGTTTAAGTTTTCTTCAAAACTGAAAGAGTTTAAATTATAACAGTCAAATAATTAACTCTTTTAATCCCAATTAACCGTATAATTGTATGAAATCCCACAATTTTGCATTTCAAAACACTTTTAAGTCCATATTAATGTAATCCTATCAGTGTCTTGATTTGGGATTCAAAATAAATGCAAAAAAAATGTACTTCATGATCTGGACTCTGACATGTATAATCACTTAGAGGTAAAAAAGTTTGGAAACACCTTCTCATTCAAGGGTTTGTATTTATTTTAAATTATTTGAAACACTGTAGATTAATACCAAAGACATCTCAAAGACATCAAAACTATGAAAGAACATATATGGAATTATTTAATTAACAAAAAAGTGTTAAATAAATCAGAATAGGTTTTATATTTTAGATTCTGTAAAGTAGCCCCCTTTTTCCTTTGCACACTCTTGGTATTCTCTCAGTCTGCTTCATGAAGTGGTCTCCTGGAATAGTTTCTAATTAACATGAGCCTTTTCAAGAGTTCATTTGTAGAATGACTTGCCTTCTTAATGTGTTTGAGACCATCAGTTGTGTTGTTCAGAGGTAGGGTTAGTACACAATGGATAGCCCTATTTAACTCCATATTAAGGCAAAACCAGATTATTTCATAGTTTTGATGTCTTCAGTATTAATCTACAATGTTGAAAATAATTAAAATAAATAAAACCCATTGAATGAGAAGGTATGTCCAAACTTTTGACTGGTAGTGTGTGTTAATTCAGTTTGACAAAGTGCATATTACTTTTAACTCAATAAAGTGTCATTTCATTAAGTGAAGTTCAATAAAGCATCAACAGAGCAGCCTAAGAGGTTGTTTTTTTTTAAGTGACATGTGTTTTTATTTTCCACCAAAGCAGCAGCAGGAAGCAGGAAGACACTGCAACAGCTGAACTACAGTGGGCTGAAAGGGACAAAAAAAACTCTGAAATGTGTTGCTTTTTCCTTTGGTGATCTTTCATGATAGAAGCTTTTATCAAACAAATCACAACCGCTTGTTTCAGTTTTTAAAGATAAGATAAGTTCTTAATGTATATAACAGCTTTTGTTTTTGTTGAAAACCCAGTATCATTAAAGCTCTCTCGCCTTGACAGCCATGTTTTGTAAATCTGATGTAACCCAAATGCACTTCAACAGTCTCTCGTACACTCACCACTCTCTCCATGACGGGCTGTAAGTGGGCGCCGTACGCCAGCAGCACAGTTTGTTTATCAGCTCCGAGGGCGGCAGCCAGCAGCGGGATCGGCATCGGGGAGTCTTTTGTGTCTGACATCTGAACCGTACACGAGGGCGAGAAGGGCTTCTTACACGGCCTGTGGGATGGAAGTTTAGATAGACTATGAACACAGTTAACAATAAGTGAGGTTTTTAGTGCTGCAACAATAGGATACCACACGACTGTACAAAAATCTGATTGTCATTTGTTGAAGCTGTAGTGTCCCTAAACAGCCATTAGGGGTGGACAAAGAAGTGACCCTTGAAGAGTTAAGTTCCCAAAGCCTCACTCAGCTACCTTACAATGCAATATGTCACCAGGTGTAGTGCAGAGTTTGAAAGACTCACCCGTTTAAAAAGTGCTCAAACAGATGCAACTGTCCATCCTTACACACCACTGCCATCCTCACCGCCTGTTTAAAACAAAAACACACAGCGAAATTTAGATACGGATAAAATGTGCCATAGACAGTGTTTGCAAGACATCATCATACCAAATAAATACATTAAACATACATTTTAAAGAAACCTCATCTTCCAAAATAAAAATGGATGTATGCTCTGACCTCTTCCTTGCTGTTAGACGTGACGAGGTCGATGTGTTGCGGCTCATCCGTCAGTGTGAAAGATACAACTGAATTCTTGTCCTTCCCGTCTTCCCGTACTTGCCTGTAACGAGACAACTTCACGTCAAATTCATTGAAAGTAAGCATGCATTTTAAAACCTCCCAGACGACAGCAGGACATTTTAATGGTGTGCAGCTTCACAGTAACTGACACTGCAGCGAGTGCTAACTGGTCAGTGAGAACTCACCAAACACTGAGAAGTCGGTCGTGTGCAGCGCCAGAGAGGAAATAGAGGCCGTTGCTGTCCGGAGGTCGCGTGGTGGCAAAGCAGAGGGTCGTCACAGCTGTGGAGTGACCTGTGAACTTCTGAAGAGAGAAGCAGGAACCAGAGAGGGGTCAGTTCTGCCGAGTTTAGATCCATGTAGACTTGTACAAACTTTGTTTCTGTTCGCTAAACAGATTTCATGGCCCACTTATTTAGGGTTAACACATTTGTATCCAGAGCATTTAACCAAGATCAAATAAATCAACCAATATGAATATACACTATCAGTCAAAAGTTTGGACACACCATCTCATTCAATGGTTTTTATTTATTCTGATTATTTTTAACATTGTAGATTAATACTGAAGACATTTAAATCTGCAGCAGATACTCACCCTGTAAACCTCCTTGGTGTCCAAGTCCCACATCTTGATGATTTGACCGGCTGAAAGCAGCAGTTTGCCATCAGGGCTCACACACAGGCTGGTCACTGCTGCCCGGTCCGCCTTCCACTTACTGTCAAAGTCATCAAACACAAGGACAGCTGTTAGTACAGGAGTTTCTATTTATTCAGCATCTTTATTCCACTTCTTCACATCGACACTGATCAGGATGAAGAGTATCAGTGCCCTCAGTTCTTTCTGACTCGTGTTTTCATCCCCCCATTTAAAAAGGGACAGCGATGAACTTTACAGCTACATTTAACGGCATAATGTTTACTGCTGCACCTGACCTGACAGCAGTAGGAGGAGTACAAAACACTCACCACTCTCTGAACCAGTCTGTGGACCGTAAATGGACTTAAGTGAGCCTGAAGTGAGGATTCATAGTGAATGATGTTGTGCTGATAACTCTGCTGGTGCTGAATAAACACGTATTCATAATAGATACAGAGATACTGTGAGCAGGATGGTGGAGCCTGTAATAATAGTATAATTTCATGGTTGTGAATAAATCTGGGGTCCTGCCATCTGTAGTGGAGATAGCCACATAAGTACACACAGCTGCATCCACATTTTGTTTTTAAAATCATGTGTACAAACACTTTGCAGGAAAATAACACGTGCCTCTTAGAGATGTTATTTGTAAAGAGTGGTGCTCTGAAAACATGAAGCACTGTTTGGATCCGTCAGTATCAAACAGCGCAAAAGCAGAAACGTTGTTTATCAGTCATGAACTAAGCACTCATCCTGAGTTATCAGACTTGATATCCCCGTGACACTACACAAATGAGTTCTGTATTTATGCCGCTCCATTCTGACTTAATTAAAACGTCTCTTAAAGTCAGCCTGCATTTATCCTGAAGGGATTTCCACCCACTGCCTCCCACAGAACAATACAAACCCGGGGATGTTTGTTCTTCACAGGCGACTTAAAGACTCTGAAAATAACTTTTCTTATCACAACTTCTACTCAAGTGATGTGAACTAGATTTTCTTACTTCCTCTGCTGCTTACACTATTATTGTGAGGTTCAAATGCACACTTTTACCCCCGTCCAAGGTTCAAGAAAGATAAAATATTGCAAGACAGAGACCAGACAGACACACACACACACCTAATAAACACACATTGACTGATTAAACATCCTCTTAGAGGATAGACTGAATCAATCCCATACAGATATCTGTGATCAATGTATCTATCTTCAGGTTGAGTAAGATTGCGACTGGAAGAGTTGTTACCCTGTGTGGACCAGAAATAAATGTGCCACAAATTTAATATTTTAATTGGCGGCCACCAACTGTAATAAGCAGACTGAGACAAGTAACTTTTAGGCACTACACCACCAGAGAAGGCTGCTTACAATCACTTTGTATGACACAGCTTATATCAAAGTCACCTAACAGTCCACGCTAACACTGAAGTTTGTTTAAGATTTGGAAAGAGCCATGCAGAAAAGGCCCCCTGACCAGAGCTTAACCTTGTAAAAAAAAACACGCCTAAAAGCACATCAGAGGAGGAAAATATAAATATGTGGTGAGGAACTCTACAGAAGACATAAAATGATCAAATATGAGACCATAGTGTAAATCCTCCCATTTAAATTGGGCCTTTATTCGCTTTCACTGCCAGGGGTACCAGGCTTTTATATGAGGCAGGCTTTTATTATTGGGAGGCGGCAAATTAAGTACAGGTTTTTATTAAAAGATTTATGGCGTCTACATGACACCTTGTTTTAAATAATGTAAAAATACTTAACCTACATAATGACAATTATTTCCAAACCACATCATACTCAAACGTTTTATCAAAATTAATTAATTAGGTTAAATACATGACTCAAATAAATATGGCATTGTGCCAGGAGTACACAGACAAAAGTCAATGAGTCTGTGTCAACAAAAACATTTTATCTTAACAGGACCATGTGATAATTAATAATTTGTTGTAAATTGGTGCACAACATCTTCATTAGATTCATTACTTCCAACAAAAGTCATACATCAATCTAAAAAAAGACAATTCAGAAGCATTGTAGAGTGTAATCTGCTCATCACTGATCATAGCCTCAGTTAAAGTGAGCTGCAGTGTACATAAACGCTCTAAGCCTGAGACTGCTTTTGTCGAACTATAAAAACTGTTTGAAAAATAAGAATCATTTAATTTTCTTTCACAGTCAGAGCTTTTACTCTGCTCAAAGGAAAGTAAGTTAATTTCTAGAAAAGTATACAATAAATGACTGTTCTGTAAACTCAGTTCTCTCTGTAACATCAAAGAACACGTCTTCACAGCCTGCGGCGGACTAAATAGTAAACAGCTTTACTCTTTTTCAGGATATAAGTCTCCCGATCTCCATTTCCAGCTGTGTCTTCATATCATATCTGAATAAATCTGACAGCAGCAAATTTAAATACGAGGCCTAACAAGAAACTCAATGCAGCTTATGTTTTTGTTTCTGTCAGTTTATAGCATCAGCTTCATTCACACATTTACATATTTATAAAAACCTTTACGTTTGTCTAGAAATAATGTTAATACTGACCTTCTTGGTTTGCCTGTCTGCAGGTCCCACTCTATGATGTTTGTATCATCTGAGCCGCTGTATAATAAGCTGTCTTCAGGATGCCACTGAACACAGTTCACTCCTCCACTATGACCTCCATCCTGGAAGGGACAGAAAAGCTTGGTATTAGCAGCATTAACAGAAAGGCTTTAAATTTCCCTTCATGTTTTTTTATTAGAGAAAAATCATTTCAACTTCAAAGGTTGTCTACATGCCAACATTAGGGAAGCAAATTTTAAAGTAAGAGGTGTTACATTCTTGGCATCTCAAACCTTTTATAAGTGTAGTACTAGGGGTGTAACGATTCATCTAATTCATTGATTGATTTATATTCCTATGATTCCACTACATTGATCTGTGATGACATATATCTATATCTATCTAACATTGTTTTAAAAGGTAACAAATAGCCCGGCAGACTTTATGCGGATGTGGTTTTGCACTTTTAATGATAAAGACGTTAAACATTACTCAATTCAGGCTGCCTGTCTGTCACGTCATCGACATCAATGGCAGAGAAGAAGCCTGCGAGCAAGAAATTATCAAGACACCATTGTGGTCCAGCGCGTGGAAACACTTTGGCTTTTGCAAAGCCGGAGATGTTCTCAATAAGTCGCTCGCTGTTTGTAGGATATGTAAAGGTCCGGTAAAGAACCACGGCAACACCAAAAATCTATCCAACCACCTACTAAGGCGCCGTGGGATTTCACACAACGCCGACCATCCAGGCACCTTGTGCAGCAAATCTAGGACAGTTCAGTATCAAGGTTTTTATTTCACAGTCACACTGGTTGAATTTTTGGCTCAAAAGTAACTGAACTGTTTCGGATCACATCGTTCTAAATGAACCAATATCATCCTTTAATCATATTGGCAACCACAAATCGAATTGATGTTGAAAAGAATCGTTACACCCCTTATGTAGTACATAGGGTCAGGATGAGCTCAGAGTCAGACTCACCAGAGTACAGTGCAGTGCTCCCTTTGTTGTACTGTATATGAGAACAGTGCCTGCTGCTGTGCCCATCGCCAGCAGGTCGGCCTTCTCCTCCACCTGCCCTGCCTCCGATTTCCTCTTCTTCCTCTGAGGTCCCTCCTGAAAACACAGAACAGATTTAATGTAATACTTAAACATGTAAAACAACACCAAAGTTAGGGACACTGTGTGGAACTATATATACACCTTTTTATTTTGTATTTCTGTCTGTCTGTGACTGATTTTAATTTCTACACCTGGACATTTATCTGGTGATGGAAAATAATCTGGTTTCTTTCACAGATTTTATATCTTACAGGCCATAAGTGGGCAGTGTGGATCTAACAAACTTTAGGACACATTTCACAAACTTCAACAAATAAGAATGCAACATTATGATTCATAGATGATTTTTTGTCACTTTTGATGTGCTTGTAACAAAATGCCACGTACTAGAGGGTCAAACTTTTGTAACTTCTCCTTGCTCTCCTAAGTGTCATGGTGGCACACGCTTCATGAGCTTTGCTAGGCTTGTGCTCACTTTAATAACTTCTTCATTAACATTTCTACAAATGTGAGAACGATTCGACATAGATGGCCATAATACCGTGCCATTTATGAATGTTTTTATATGGCTAGTTCAACTTTTAATACCTAAATAAGTCATTTTCCATGTTTTCCGAGTACCATGTGGGACTAACATGTGCGTCCTGCGCAGCTGTTTAAGCTAACTAGCAGCTAGTAAGCTAATCAAATCTGTGTCAGACACGAGAAAGAGTCCTTATTAACACACACCAGGAAGTCCCCACCTTTCTTAGTTATATCACTTATGGTAGAAAAGAATGTTTTGTTTCAGCGTGTGCAGTTGTTTCAGTTCTGTCACACACAGCTCAGTAAGGCCTCGTTAGCAGCTGTAGCTAACAGCAGGGATCTCCAAAGCAGACTCACGTACCTTCACAGTCCGGCATGGTCCCCAGGCTATGCAGATACAGGTGGCACTCAAATGAGCTGAAGGCACATATTCTTGGTGAAGTGTTTTACTGTCCGTGTTCCAGATGCGAAGCCTGCCATCCTGGGCACACAGCGCTAAGTACTGTCGTGATTTGGGTGAGAAAACGCAGGGTAGCTGCAGCGAAGAGCTGCCACCGTCAGCCGCCATTTCTGAAGCGCTGCCTGCGTCTGCGTGCGTGGTTTACACAGACCACATGTGTCCCTCTCTGGACATGCGCGGTAGCGACGTCAACTGCTCCGCCCTCCCATTGGCTGCCGCCGCACAGACAACAAAGCTGCTGGGTTCGTCGTGATCACAGACTGTAAGGTTCCCTGTATCGGAGGGTTCTTTTCTCTTTAGACGTGTGTGAGTGAGTGCAGATATTGAATCTCTACATTTCAATATTTTTTCCTTCTACCAAATCTAACATCAACAGCATTACAAACACTTTAACAGTATAAATAAAAATGAATTAGTCCACTTTTATTCAATATCAACTTTCTTTTGTGGCTGGCTCCAGTGTAACTAACTCAACTCAACTCAACTTTATTTATATAGAACCTTTCGTACATAAAAACATATAGCCCAAAGTGCTTCACAGAGTAACAGACCGTTAGAAAACAACAGCAATGGTAAAATTATAAAAGCATTGATTAAAAAAGAAATACTTAAAAAAGTAAATCAACACAGTAAAATTAATAAAATAAGTAAGAGTGGAAAGAAAACGAGATCAGATGAACACAAAATGAATAAGATAAATAAATACATGTTAAAACAATGGTTTAGATATAATGATTAAAATAATAATAATAATAATATTATTATTAATAATAATAATAATAATAATAATAATAATAATAATGCAGTCCATGGCTAAAATGAACTACTCCAAATTAAAAGCTAGATTAAAAAGGTAAGTCTTAAGTTTAATTTAAGAAAGTCGTCTGGTATAATTTTTAGAAAACAAAATGTAATGATACATTTTGACTGCAAAGGGTTTCAGAGCGGTCCATATAATTGTTGTCTATGTTCGAGCGTTGAATATATTCGTTTTTTATTTTCAATTATTTAATACATTTTTTTTTATTAATGTATAATATATTTATTTTATTTTAATTAAATATAATCTTATTTACAGTCTTTCTGCATGATTGAATCATAGACTGTATAAAATGAATAATGGTCATAATAGACTGTATAAATGGTCCGTGATAATCATGTATATAATGCACGTTATCGCCCTCTTCCGGTTGGTTGACATTAGTTACTATATGTGTCGCTAAGTGATGACGTCGGTCGCATGTGTTGTCCAGCATGGTGACCTCCTCAGACTGTAAATACAGCCGGTTGCAAACTGGAAGTGGTTCCACTATTTTAAAGAAGTAAGTAAACTATAAGCCGGATTCAGTGTTCATCACGTTCAGTTAATGATTCATGAAATGTCTAATAACGACACCTGCCTTTTTTTTACCAGGTGTTATATCTGCTTTCAGTTTAACGGATGATATCTGATGACTTATTCCTTACTTTTAATGTACGTTATTTAAAAATCTGAAGTAATGGCTGCACAGACCCCTTTTGCTGGACTTCTATTCATGCGCAGACTGGTGAGAATCTGCACACCTCCTCAAAGACACCTCTGTTGCAGGGATGTTCTTGTAAAACTCTATAAACAGAGAAAGGAAATAAGAACTTTTTCCTCCAGTACAGTGACATTTAAAGAGAATGAGGGAGACAACTCAGACTCTTTACCCACGGGGTCCGAGCTGTCCTCTAGGCATGCAGTGCAGTACAGAAAGAGAAGACCACTGTCCCCCTTGGAGAGGATAAGTGGCATGCTGCCCCAGGACACCCTGAGTCCTGAGGTGATGCAGTTGAGGGAGCAGGACCAGGAAAACCCTGAAGATGGCACAGGCATCCAGGGTTCTATTACACAAGAGGAGTCTGAACATGAAGCAATCCCTAAAACAGATGGCCCAAAGACCCATCATAGCTTAGATGTAGCAGAGGAGCCGGACTCTCCAGGAGCTGAGTCAAACACAGCTTTGAATGCAGATACAAGTTTGATATCACCCAGTCTACCTGGGGAGAGACCACTTGCATTTGGGGAATATCTTGTGGCAGAGTATCGTAAGCAGGGGCATGTGGAGTTCAGGAAGATGTTTCAGCTGCAGCCAAGGACACGACTGCAGAGTGGATGGGGGGTGATCATGCACGATGACATAGCTGAGCAGACTGCAGGGTGCTACCTGAAGACAAACAGGGGGGTGTCCCTCTTCATACGCCGGGCTAGTTTGGAGGATTATGTGCTGTACATGAGGAGGGGGCCTGCCATCGCCTACCCCAAGGTGCAGTATCTGTGTAAAAATCCCAACTGTACTGTAGCTTCCACTTTAAGACATCCTGAGTCTAACTTCTTTCTCAATGTGACTCTGCTTCAGGATGCAGTCACCATGCTAATGATGATGGATGTGACAGAGGGAGACTGTGTGCTGGAGGCGGGCTCAGGGTCCGGGGCCATGTCTCTGTTTCTGTCCCGAGCAGGTTTGACTTCTCTCTTATTAGCTCTTTTACTTTCACAGTGCAGTGGAAACAAAGAATTTGCATACACGTACATCCTAGATTTCAGATCTAGTTATTATAGAATACTTATCCTTTTTTAATATTGCACTAATAATGAATCTAAAATTAGGATGTGAGCTCATGTATTTCAGTCAAACTCAGTGACGGCTGGTTGAAGCCTTTTGAAGCTCTGCAGCTGTCTTTCAACTTGTCCTGAATAAAAATTCAAAGCTTTGAAGCTTCAAACTCGGTAAACACGGCAGCATCTGGTGGCTCATGAAACTTATAGCATCCTCCTTAATGACAGTCTGAAGCACCAAGTCACCCCTTATAAAGTCTAACACTGGAGAAATAAAAGGTCAAGAAGTCTGCGTGTGAAATAAACTTAGATGTAGAGCCTACTTTTGCTCAGATGTACAGCATAATTATTCATAGCTTAGGATTTTGTAATTCCTGCTGAATAAATGTCACAAAAAGTGATCAAGAAACTTAACATTCATTATCTGATCATGGCTGACATCACTTGGTATGTTTATGTTTCCTCAGTTGGCTCTAAGGGCCGTGTGCTAAGTGTGGAGGTCAGAGAGGACCATCAGAAGAGAGCTGTGCTGAACTACCAGCGCTGGAGGACGGCGTGGAGTCTGCGACGAGGGGAGGAGTGGCCCGACAACGTCCAGTTTCACAACGCTGACCTGAGCACGGCTTCCTCACTCCTCGCTGGTCAGGGGTTCCACTCGGTCAGTGTGTAGTTTAGAGGTGGTGCCACATAAAGATAAAACAGTGCAGCAGCACCTGTTCACACTCATCATGACTGCAGGATCTTTGAAATACTTACTTATCAGATGGATCGTGTCTGTTTCAGGTTGCTCTGGACTTAACAAACCCTCAGCTGGTCTTATCCACTGTGACTCCACTCCTGCACCGTGGAGCTGTGTGTGCTGTCTACCTCGCCAAGTGTGTACCTTTAATATTCAAGCATCACCTTTCTAACCTGCCATAGGATGAGAGATTAAATACAGTGAGCTGTGATCCATCATTGTTTCATTGCGGGCTGTAACGCTTCAACAGCACTGAGACTTAACCGCCCCCTGATTGTCCCTCTGTAACGCAGCATCACACAGGTCACTGACCTGCTGGAAGGGCTCCGGTGTTTGCGGCTCCCTCTGCTGTGTGAAAGCATCATCGAGGTCCCAATCAGAGACTGGCTGGTGGCTCCGGCACTTCAGAAAAACAGAATGTACTGCACGAGGAAGGCTCCCATTCTGACTGAAGATCAGAGGCAGATGGTTGAGACGTCAGATGACACAGGTTGCTGAAAATATCATGAACCATCGTACTTCGGTCCTAAACTCTCTTTGATTGTGAGTTCCCCTTTAAATAAAATGAAACTGTTTTATTTCAGAGGCATCCACAGAGGAACAGCCAGCCTTTGGGAGTGTTCCCTACATCGCCAGACCTCACCCTTTACAAAAGAGCCACACAGGTCAGATATGACTTATTTCTTGCCCTGATATACACTGCCAGTCAGTAGTTGAAAATGTTCTCATTAGGGTTTTTTTTGTCCCCTTTTTTTTATAGCTTTCCTGGTGAAACTGAGAAAGTTCGTGCAGTAGCTGTTCTGCTTGAGAAGAACCTTGGACAAAAATGAATGTTTGATATCAACCCTTGTTCTCTCTTTTCTGTAAACTGTATCTTTTGTGTAAAGACCCTCACTCACTGACTTTGAGGTGCGTTCCTGCTAAGGCTGTGAGGGTTTAGGGCTGTCCCACTGTCGAATCATCAAGTGTGTGAGGGATCTCTCTCTGACTTTTTGAGCCCTTTATGCCCCCTTTCCGTAAGTGGGCATTTTTGCAGACTTGGCGTAAGGGAATTACCCAGAGTTCATAGCATTGTGACGTGAAACATGGAATTTCCAGGGGAAGCCTGCGAGCATGGAAAGACAAACCAAGCAAGACCAAGACCAACCAAGTAACATGAAATAAAAAAGAAGTATGAAAGTTGCAATGAAATTTACAGGCAACAAGGTCTGCCTGTAAGTATAAATATAGAAAACAGCCATAATCTACTTATCTTCACACATATGTGTATACAGTATAACTAATATATTTATAGTTATATAGCCTATTTATATATTTTAAATTGTGTAGATAAGCAGTTTGTACGGTAAGAGCCTGGATCACATGACAGTCGTCCCTTAAGCGCCTTGAATTTCAGGAAAGTGAAAACTGCAGTAAAAATTCCTAATATCGCTAAGGTGAGCTGGTGACGTCATGCAGCCCCTACAGCCTCCTGCCCTCGATCCCTTTCCAGGTGACGTCAATTAAGTCAAGAAAGGTTCAGGGCTCAGGGAGGACATTGAGATTGGGCCTAACAGATCACCCTCGCCCCCTTGTGTTACTTTGTGTTGAAGCCATTGCAACTTATTCAACTTATTAAAAAGTCTATTCTATTTAAGGAATATTTGTAGGTCACATTGGGTTTTCTCCCTAGAACTCAAATATAAAGGTATGTATGAGAACCAATAACAAAACTGTATGTCTGCAACAAGAAGATTGATAGAGAAAGTCATAAAAATTGTAAACACAAATCAGGTTAATCTCAAAAAGACAAAGTTCAGGCCTTTATTTCAAACAGTGTTGAACTATTGAACAGGCACATTGGCAACATTAGAAACGCACCCAGTAGAAAAGTGTAGAGTGCAACAGACAGTGAAAGAGACGTGTCAACTCCAGCAGCTCAACTTTGATTCAGCCAAAAGTTTTCTTTTGATTTTGTCAAGAAGTGTCCCCGTACATACAAAATAAATACTTAAATAAATAAATAAATAAATACCAAGAATATGAATTTAAAGAAAGTACAACGTGCCGCATCAATTTTACTGCATGTTTCAATGAAGTGGCATAAGCTCATTTGAATTAAAATAACTGATTCAGCAGAGGTGGAAACATAAAGCAGAGACCTGTACTTCACATGAAATGTGGCACTAACTGAGAGTAATGCATAAAGCATCAGTGGAAAGAGTGATGCTCTACTCCTCATTGATCCAGTCCATGGCCGAGTCGTTTGAGGACCCGCAGGAAGACTCATCATCTCCTGAGGGACGAAAAATTCAGAAACATGAAGTTAAGCAGCCTCGTGTCACTCAAATCTTGTCAGTCTTTAGAATAAGAGGGGAGTTTTAACAGCCAATGCATCATTGCAAAAGTGTACGGCATCTTTATTTTACCACTAAGAGGTAAAGGAGTAAGGGTCTGCTTTTTAAGTTTGCAACTCACACCAGGAATTCTTACTTTCTTCAGCAGACATTAATAAAATAACTCAGAGACCAGGGCCCATATGCACGTCCAGCCATTAGCGATGAAAACCGACCGTTTGTACTAATGGTGAAAAAAAATCAATTGGCGGTATGCATGAGCCAGGTTAACGCCCCAACAAAGAATTACATTTAATGGAGGTAGACCCCACCATTACAGGTGCTAACAGCAGGATTACCGCACCTGTTAGGCTGTTTAAAGGATGGCGGACATCGTGCTTATGAGTCACCGTTTAAGACAAAATATGAGAAGACATAGTTGGGGATCGAACGAGTCCTTTGTTAAAGTATGACGATGTCAAAATATAGAGCAAATTTAGATTTCGGAGACATAGCATAAATCTTAGGTAACCTACCAGCAATACCGTGAAGTGAATCCTTCCCAAACAACTTCGTTAACAAGTCCTCATCCTTCAATGGGGGGACAGGTGGTCCTCCACCTGGACCACGTTGGTGGAGGTGCTTGTTGCTCAAAACCGCTTTCATGTTGCTTATTTTATTTTGTAGGTCTTCTACTGTGCGCTCAGAAACACCACACGCATTTACCCGGTTCAAGATCTGAAGCCAAACTTTCCCTTTCTCATTGTTTGTTATCTTTGACGATTGACTTGCTGATAATAACTGTTTGTTCATTCTGTATTCTTCTAATAAAATGTCCATTTCTTCTTCTGCTGAAAACTTGTTTTTTCTTGATCTTCTCTCAGTCACACTGGTACTGCTCGCCATGTTTATTGTTGTTTATGTGTAGTAGGCATGCACAATTCTAATTTGTTGGATAGGGGTTTTCCAGGAGGTTCCCTGGACATATGACGTTTGGCACCAGCCTCGCTTTCATGGCAAAATTAGTTAATTGGACGATTATTTGCAGTCGTGCATGCGGCAAACGCTACGGCCAAATGGGCCGTTCCATAACGGTACGTTAAGACTACTGGTCCCGTTTCTGTAATGGCTGGACGTGCAGACGGGCCCTGATTTAAAAGTCCGATTTTACACCACACTTTATGTTTATCAATGATACCTACTGGAGACCTCGGCACAGCAGCAGCAGGAATCCTGGGCCTGGTGTTTAGTCTTCACTGTCTTCCTGCGACAGGCTGCAGCCCGTGGTGGGCTGATTTCCACCTGCTTTGCAGAGATGAATGGAAAGGCCAGGTTTTGGGTCTGTGCTGAGGAGCCTCGGCGGGAAAGTGCAGAGCCTGGACCCTGACCTAACCTGGTGCCGCAGTTACAGAGGGCACAGAAGACCGGGGAGGCCGAGGGTCCACGGAGGAAACAATCTTGGGAACGGTCACCATACTGGCGCTGGGCAAAGCCGTGGTGCTCTAAGCGAGTTCGCTGCCACACAGAGTGAGAGGGCACGATGGCCATGATCTGGAGGACCAAGATAAAAAAAAGCAGAGTTCAATAAGACGCAGAACAAATCTACATACTGTGAAATAAAAGATCCCAGGGGGACATTCTGGCAAAGAACAAAAGCAAAAACAATCGCAGCCTGCAGCAAAAGCAACACAAACGCCATTTATCAGCCTCCTCAGGCGCTTCTCGTCGTGTGTACCTCTTCACAGCAGTGCCTGCTGACCGCGGCTCTATGATCGATCCGAGCCCAAAGTTTGTCTCGCTGCTTGATAAAGTGTGGAAACAGCTTCCTCCAGTTCTTTCCTAGAGCCCAGGGAAAAATCTCATACTTATTCTCCTCTTCATCCTCCTCCATGGTGTTGGACAGATACCTACAGACAGAACACATGAGGCATATTTAGAGCAGCAGGATCACTTGTAAGAGAATAACAAGACATGAGAGCATAACATTGTTTTTCTACTTCAAACTCACAGAGCGATGAAAAAATTCCTCCTGGTGTATTCAGCGATGGTGAAGCGAGCCCTTTTGAAGTACACGAACGTCATGGCGAGGAGGTACTGTGGAAGGAAGGAGAGAAGATGTTTGTCATTAATTTTAAAGAGAGATCTGTCACTTTCACTTAAATGTTGTGTATTAATTTACCTTGTCGGTCATTTTGTAGCAAGAGTCCATCAACAAGAAGTCCTGGATCAGGTCATCATCTAGAACCAAACATGAAGTAAACTTATCTTATTTAACAGGCAAATTACATCAAAGGTTACAAACCTGGGAGTGATTTTAGAATCAGATTTTAATTTCAATGCTCATTTTAACAAGGTAGTAAGTAGCCCTTTATGTCCTATATTGGAGTGGATGTTTCTTCTCTTCTTGTTAGGGGGTTTGTGTAGGACTAAATATGTACATGTGTTTGTAGGATGATGTCATACCAAGGTCTCCTCTAAAATGTCAATTTTTCGCTGGATTTGTGAGCCGAGTGTTCTGTTTTGTTTTATTTTGTTTGTAATGTTTCTTTGTTTGTTTTAAAAGGGGTTGTCCCTGTGTTGTTTGTTTTTGAAAGAAAAAGAAAAATCCATAAAAATATCTAGAATTTGATCACATATTTGATCGTTCAGTTGTTTCATACCTCCTCCTAAAAGATGATTTGCACGTTTTAAAAGTGAGAGCTGATGTTACAAAATAAAGTGGGACCTTTTAGACGTGTGTGGGTCAAACTTCTTCTTCTTCTGGGTGTTTTAGTTCCTGCTTTGGGGATCTGGTTTCCTCTAATCTCAGATTTTTAGCAATTAAAGTTGAGTTGAGTTATCTAGAAACGCTTAAAGCACCAGGCTCCTCAGGTGCTCAGTGTCAATGCGGCTCTACTTCAAGCATCAGGCTTTAAAACCTGGATCATTTAACAGGCGTTGATAATATTTTGTTTGCATCTTAAAGCCCCGTCTATGAACAGTCAATGCAAGTTAGCCTGGGCTTTATACTTGTCCTGAAACAAATTAAACTGAAATACTGTACATATATAAAATAATGTATGTCAAAGTAGCTACTTATTTACCAAAGAGTCTGAAGAACGCTGTCATTTCCTGACCCTGAATGACAATAGTTGGGGGCACTGTCATTTGTGGATGATACATCTTGAGTAGTCGCTGGCTGGAGTGGCTCTTCCATGCTGGGCCCTGTGATTCTTGTCCATTTGGTCTTTTCAGCAGCAGACCTCTTCTGACTCGGAGGGAGTGCTGAGTGTTGGGTTTGACCCGGACGGTTACAGATGGAGGAGTCGGGCTCCGCTTGTGTGTACGCTTCATCATACTTCAGTTGGGATCACGTGTGGTGGAGAGATCTGCGATGGAGGACATTGAAAGGAGGTACGAGAATGGAAAAATTAACTATGCATGACACTCAGTTAAACTGGAGGATGATTTGTAAAACCAAAGTAATGTTCTCTTTGCTTCTGCCTTTCATGTACTGGATTCTGGTGAAACATATTACATGTTGTTCAGCTTCTGCTGTGTTTTTAAATGTGCTTTTATAAATACATTCAACTTGATTTGACTTTATAAAGCCTCCCTGTTTGTCATTGGGTGTATTGGTATGGGGATTTTGACATATCAACTCTCAGAGGTCTCATCACTGTATCATCCAGACTGCCTGAAACTAACTTTAGCACTCCATCATCTCATCCCAAACTGACTCTCTTGACTGCTGCTGGCATTCTAATGCATAATATATTGTATTATATAATTATCTTTGCCATATTATATTGTGTTATATTACATTATTATTGTAACTACAACTCACGGTCATATTAAATACCCATATTTATTTCTATTTATTGCTCAATTTGTCATTACCAACCATAATCACACCATGTGTCTGCAGAAATATAAGAGCCAGCCTTATGAATTTCAGATATGTCAGGCATCAGTTACCTTTAGCTGCTGCTTAACTGTACATGCACTCAATGATTTTTTTCTCATTTATCTTATTGTGCCACAAGCTGGTCTCAGGCTGGAGCAACCACTCTAAAACCATTATACACCCTCTACAAACAATCACTGAAAACTCTAGATAAAAACCAAGGAACCACCACTGTAAAATCATTACGAAATATAACTTAATGACCTTTGACAGTTTCCTTTTTTATGCAGATATGTGTCTGATGTATAAATTAATTCATGATCAGGCCCCACCACCACTTAAACAATGTGTGCTCCTCTGCAGGAACAATCTTAGGGAGACCAGGGCATCAGCAAGAGGAAACTGTTCAGCTAAAGGTAGGAAGACTGCATTTGGACAGTCTGCATTTTCAGTCAGAGCAGCAGGAAAATGGAACTCAATTCCTACCCACATTAGAGACTGTACAAGCCTCAGTGTTTTTAAAAGTAAACTGAAATTATGGCTCAAGGAAAAACAATTATGTGATCATCTGAATCATCAAATTAGAGACGATGAAATGTAATTTTAAATGTGCCATTATTAGTGATGGACAGTGTTGAGTAGCCTATGTATTGTTTTAAATGCTTGTATTTTTTTTATCATTTGTATTGTACATTTGTTTACATCTTCCTGCCCAGGGACCACAGATGAAAATTAGCTTATAGCTAACTCTGGCTTGACAGTTTTTGTTTTGCATGGCCCCTGTCAAATAAACTAATGAATAAAATGTCAACCTGTCACTACTGAAACATTTTTAATACTGCCTGTAATTACTGCTATTTAATCTAAATTCCATTTGTAACATTGTATATATCTAAATTGTATTCTCGCTTTGTTTTTCTATTTTTATTTTCACTTATCTTATTTTATTTAATTTATAGAAAATTATTCTTGATTGTACTTATGTCTGGGTTGCTGTAACAACTGAACCCCCCCCCCCCCCCCCCCCCCCCCCTCAATAAAGTAATATCTTATCTTATCTTAACTTTAAAGCTAGCTAGCTGACAGATGTTACCTAGCAAAATAAGAGTGATGCTATTTCATGAACATTAACTTTACTACCAACTTAACTCTTCAGTGATAGTTCACTTTAACCCAAACACAAAGATAACTCTCAATCCACTTTCTATCACTTTTACAGTCAGTGGAAAACAATTAGCAAACACCAGCAGCTAGCTTAAATAACTTAACTTTGTGTTAAAGTGGTCGAAAGTTGACCAGTTTAAACGTTACTTTCACCTTTATCAGTGACACAACGGGGTCAAACTGAACAGCATGACAAAACTTACGTGTATTATGATTAACTGTATGAAATGCTTACGAGTAAGAAGTCAGAAAAAGGATATTAATGAGTCATCAGTCGTGAAGCTTTGACCCGCTGGAAAGACCGCAGTTCGTGAACGCGCTTCTAGGCTACACGCACTACACACGCGCCAACCGCCAACCTGAACGCGGGGGCGCGCGGCGCACTCGTCTTCTTCTTCTTCTACAACAAAATAAGGAAATCTCGATTCTAGGGAGGAGGATTAAGGCCAGTGAACATATACAATTAAATCTCAATACATATTTTATAAATAATTTTGATATTTCAGTCAGAATTCTACTGAAGCATATTGAGTTCACATGAGAACAAATAAGCTATGCTCTGTTTTTCTGAATTAACAAGTGAATTATCTCAGAGTTACGAGAAAAGTTTTCTGTTTGTCTGAATAAAAAAAATGCTCTGTTTTTCTGAATTAAGTTGGATCTTTACAGTAACTCTATCTATTTTTTACCTATGACTTTTTGTTGGTATCTTTCAACCTCATAGATAACCCATTTTTTGACCTTTAGCTGTTGCTGCTTTGAGATTTCAATCTATAAATCACTTTGAATCAGAATCAGAATCAGAAAGAACTTTAATCACAATGTATCTCAAGAATACAAATAATTTGACTCCGGTATTTTTGCGTACTCCCTGTACAAACATAAATACACAGACACTAAAAACAAGTACTAATAAAAAAATTGATAAATATATATATATAAGTACAAAAGGCACAAGAAGTGCAATAAAAGAAACAATAGACAAACATAACGGGCAATAGTGCAAGGATGACTAACTTATGGATGAATCACTTTGTAAAGTTATTTCAGAAGAAATGCTATTTTGAATCAACTAGTGTGAATAGTTTGAAATAGTTTATTTTCATTTCATTGTTGTGGTTTTTTTACAGATTAAAAAAAAAATATATATATATAACTGTAATCTGTTTGTTTTTCCATTAGCGAGATGCAGAGATAGTACAAGTTATTTAAGTCTAACGTAGCTGGTCTATTTAAGTGATGCTAAATATAGAAATGTAAAAGAAGATAAGTGCTTCACCAAAATCAAGAAGAAATCTCAAAGAGCAAAGTTTTTCAGTCTTGATGAAGAAATAACGTTAAAGAAATTATAATATTTTTATTCATTATAACACTAAGTTATTTTTCTATATCACATTAATGATAACACAGATATGAATGTTATCTGTGTATAAATACTACAAATAATACAATTGAAAAGAGCCACTTTCACCTATTTCCTTTATTCATTTCTGCAATGGAAATGGTTTTGTTTTGCTCTTGCAGGCTATTAAAAGCCACCTGAAGCCAGTCCTCATTACCCAAATGAGCTTATGGTCTTACAAGTAGGTGAGTTTTATATGCTTTAACGTGACATATGTGCATGCTGGGCTCTGGAAGCCTCACTAATCCTTTCAGCTGCTGGTCCTTTGTAAGATAAGGAAGGATGGGTTTCAGCGCACGCTAAGGGCATTTTTCATACACATGACCATCAATCTGTGGATTTATTTTGCCTATCCATGACAGATGAGACAGATTTTTAAAGATGGATCTACCAATATCTTGTTTTTGTGCCATCCTCTTGGAAACGGATCTTCTCAGAGTCAACAATCTCAGCCATCGGAAAATGACAGATTCAGCAGGTGGCTAAGGATCTTGGCCACTCTTTTGGTTCACTGCACCGTCTGCGCTGTAGTGTTGGTATCTCCAAGAATACAAAAAAAACATTGGAACACTGTATTTGGAAATAAAAATGGGCTGCTCACCATCCAAAGGAAACAATTTTGGGGCTTTGGGTGCCTTGAGGAAGGGGCGAATGCTCCCCCCTGCACCCCTAGAAAGCCCCAGAGATTTCCACCTTGAAGAACAGGAGGACTGTCATTCAACTGGATTGAAAGAAGGGGACACAAAAGACAGAAAAGCAGCAGGACAAATGCAGGTAATACAGAAGGAGGCTCATATGACACCACAGAAAAAGGGATCTGTGTCTGATCTTACCCCTGAGATGTTACACACTGAAAAGACGGGCAGTCAACTCATGGACAGCAACACAGTGTCACAGAGAAAAGAGAAAAATGTTGATAAGCAAGATGTGATGGAAAAGAAGTCTGTCAGAAAACCAAAGAAAAATACAAGAGGTACTAAGATGCAAAAAAAGAAAGAGAAAGACAAACAAGTAACAGAGCAGAAGGTGGACTTCCCAGAACCCCTGGTAAAGGCTCACCAAGCTGCATATGCCTTTTTGAATCCGAGTATAAACAAATATGACGATCTGCTTGGACTTCTGGAACAAGCAACCCACACACAGGTTTCCGTGCAGCCTATGGTTGCTTTTATGGCTCTACGCTATGAGGAAATAATTCAAGGACTTGAAGAGATGGTGGATGAGGGAGAAAAAGTTTTGAAAGAGAATGGAGAACATCTTGCTTGGCCAAGTCAAATAAAGAATCTTTCATCCTCTCCTCCTACGAAGTCTGGCTCTGCAAACATTGAGTCCCCACCAGATTTGTTGCAGCAGCTGCTTCAGTATACCACACAGAGAATGCGAAATGTGAGCCAGACGGTTGGTGGAATTGGTGATTCTGCTTTGGTGGAAGCAGTGGAGTATTTTGCCTCTGTGTCAGAGCTTTTGGAGGAGAAACTCAAAGTCAAACGTGCAGTAGAGAGCAGGCTAATGAGACTCTTATCTCGCATTGAAATGGCGTCTCTGCACAAGCCTCGTCCAGAGGACTCTGCACTCTTCAGTGAGGACAGTGGTATTGGGGCTGAGAATGAATCCCTTACTGGATCTGAAAGACGCTTCAGAAGAGAGAGTTGTGGATCCACTGGGACAAACAGAACCACTCCGGTCAGCTCCATGGAGTACTCCTCCATGAACGTCAGACAAGTGTCAAGGCAAAAGCCTACAAGGAAAATAAGTCCAAGTGTTTCTCTGACTTCCCTAAACTCGTTAAGCTCTATGAGTACCATGATGGCCAATAACCAGAGAGACTCAGTGCTGGGTTCAGTTTCCTTTGATGATGCTGAGGATGATGACATTAATGATGAAGAAGAAACTGATAAAGACAGGGGAGAGCAAGTTGGTTTTAGAAAGCGGTCAAATTTTTCCCCTTTAAATCGAGACCAACAGAGCCCACGTCGCTTACCACCAAAACGTATAGAGAATCCTGAAAATGTAGAAATGACACTCAAAATGAAAAATGCTATAAGTGGTAAGATACAGTTTGTCCCGTCGCAGAACAACTGCTCCAAAACAAAGGTAGTTTTCAGTCCTAGAACTACTAGACGCCAGTGGACAGACGAGAAGGAACAATCCCCAAAAAGGCCTCAAACATCTGCACCAGTCCGGAGGGCTGTGGTGAAAAAGACTGTGGTGACCAAAGAGCAGCGATCCCGGTCGGCAGAATCCATACGGAGTAAAGGTGAAGATCCTACTCTGCTTGAGTTAGCTAGGACCCAGAAAGACTTAAACCAGCGGCTGCAGAAGATGAATAAAAGCAAGGCAAGTGGAAACATCAGGACTGCTCCATTGAAACAAAATCAAGGTGCCTCACCTGCACAATCTCCTGCAATACGTCGCAAACATCCCCCAGTAGAGAAAAAAGTCAGTAACCAATCACTTAAAGACCAATTAGGCCTTACAAGGTGCAACAGTGATAGACAAGAGGCAACCAGTGATGAAGAAGAACATAAAGCAAAGGACATGGGAATGTCCAGGGGTCCCATAAAAGTAACACCACCCCCTAGCCCTCCGCCATCACCACGACCATCTTCAGGCCTTCACAGAGGCAGAAACTCTGTCAAAAAACTGATCGATACCTTCAGTCAAGGAAGAGAGGAAATAGACAGCCCCAACGTTCTTGGGCCTCTCAAAGGAGTGCGTAAGTGTGGCGTTCCTGTGATGCCTGGTTTAGGAAATGTTGAAGCTGTGCTGAGCACTGGGATAACCAGCTGTAGACCTGAATTTACTTTATCGGAGAAAAACGATGACTTTGATCCAGATAGTCTTCCTCCACCACCACTGGAAGTTTTGATGGACAATTCCTTTGAAAGTGCCCAGTGTCTTTCAGCTGGTGTAGCAGATGAAGGGTCTGCAAAGGCCAGGAAATCACCTTTATTGAAAAGGACTGCAGTTTCACAACGATTAAGGGCTTCAGTTCAAACAGTGACGGTGCTGCCCAGTAGAGGAGGCCTGCCTCAAGCTTCCAAGGTCAGCTCCCTTGATAAAGCAGATCAAAAAGACACATCTGCTCCATCAAAGGTCAGCCAACCAGATGCTCATCTGGAGGCGGAAAGAGAAAAGGATTCATTATACCAGCAAGCCAGAAAGATCATACGCCAAAGACACTCTTCAGACTCAGAGAGAATGTCAACAAGTCATGTAGCAGTAAATCCAGCTGACATTCAAGAAGAGAAACGACATGGTGGCATCCTATCAGTGCCTGGACCTCATACTACAGTGCCTCCCTCTCCAGTAGTCAGAAGCCAACCAACTGCCACCCCACCTTTGTCTAGGGGTCGAATATTACCGTCCACACCATCGACACCAAGCAGTCTAAATCGAAGGCTTAACAGTCCCAGCAACTTCAAGAGGCAGCCTACTCCCCCTTCTTCAACTAGCCCCCCTCTTAACAGGAAACTCCCCACACCACCAGCGATTCAGAGGAGGCTCCCAAGCCCATCTGCTGCAAAGCAGAACAATTCATCCATTTCCTATCCCTTCAAAGCACCGTCTCCACCAGCTTCACCAAAACTACAACGATGGTCAAGGGAGAACAGTAGTGAAGACTTATCGAGTGCACGGAAGTTCAGCAATGCACGCTCAGTTTTCTGCCCTGCATCTTCTTCCCTGTTTGAAGCTCAGCCTTGTCCTGTTCCACGACCCCCTCAAGCCTGGATCTCTGGGATTTCTGTTCTCTCACGAACTTGGGAGAGTCGTGGAAGGTTTCCTGCATCTGTTCAAGGACCTCAAACATTCATCAGACGGAGCCATTCAGACCGTAGGCCAAGTCTGAGTCTGCCACCAAGATCACCAAAGATCTCAGTGGCTGAGACGTGTGGGAGTGAGCCAACAATTTATACACCAGGGTGAGTGTTGACTATGTTTCTGTTTATCATCCTCAATCCTTAGTAATGTCATTAAGTCGTGGTAATCTTCTCACCTAAATGGCAATTTAATTTGGATTTCCTGTCCATCATTTGGGCATATGACTCATTTGTTTTAGAGGATTCTTTACTTATTTTCCACAGAGATCAGTGAAATTTGAATCTAGTTCTAAAAGCAAAAGAACATAAATGACACCAAGAGTCCAGGATTAATGAATAATGGAAAGGCAGGATTAAGTAAAACAAAGTACATACCATCTTTGGCATGATGGTATTTACCTCAAAGTGTCTCATTTGACAAATGCTGCAGCTTCTCAGTCATCTATCTTTAGTGCCAAGCTTAGATATAAGCATGACATCTTCATATTAATGATACAACAGAACATTTGTGTTGGAGACCATGTATGGCAACACAGTATCACGTACGAGGGCTATTTGTCTCAATAGTTTTGAATAATACTCAAGGAATATTTGATCAAATGTTAGTGTAAAATTTCAGGCATCTTCTGCATGCCTTACATGGTTTGTTCCAGAGTTACTGAGTTAATTTTACAACTAGCCTCAGAACCACACAATCCCTGTTCACAGCTCACAAACCCTGTCCTACTTCCCTAATTGCTAATGTAAACATTGTCCATTCACTCCAACAGGCTGGATGATGAACCAACCAGAGAGGATGACCTGTGGGGAAGCCAATCAGACCTCCGAGCTACACCACGCTCTGCTTCACACCCGGACTTGTGTGTTGTTGGACAGGCCTTGCTCAGAGACTAACGGGGCCAAAGAAGGGCCAGTGGGATTATGGATTACCAAGGATTTAAGATGATGGTATTTGTTCCACTGAGAGAAGAGGGAGAGCTAATTCTATCCACTTCACTGCTGTAACACAGCTTCACATGTTTACAATAAAGTGAAGAAAACTTAATCTTGTTTCAATTATCTTGACATGCCTGTTTCTACACATAAGCTGTGTGTATACTGTGACTTAACATGCCCTTTAATATATAATGACTTGTTTTCATTTTGTCTTTTGGAGCCATATCTTCTTCAAAACCTGCATTTAACTTTGGAAGCACCTCTGAGAGTTTTTCAGCTCAGACAGTTTTGAAAAAACCTCTCAAGATTTCATTGATAAGTTTTCATCAGGGGAACCAAAGCAGCCGAATGATGAATACCGAGATAAATACAAACTTATCCTGTGCACTGGCTTGACCCTGTCCCTGCAGGCACACATTCAGTGATATCGTCTGCTTTCATGCGTCAGTGGATCTGTTAGAAGAGAATTCAGTGTGCAAACAAACCTTACCAAAGAACAAATGAGACTCTCATTTCTCTGGATCAAAAAACATACAGTGCATCTTCTATATTTGTAAGCTAAAATTTAATTAGGGGTTCTCATTTTCATTTAACATTGTCAAAGTTTATTCAAAGTGCCATAATCTAACCAACATGCTCTTCTTTCATTCTAAAAATGTCATTGAATCTGGTCAAGTTGAATTCAGGCCAATATGTTATTCTCAAGTTTAGCAACATACTGTATTTCATTAGATATTTTAAGAGACTCCTTTAATATTCTCACTTAGTCAAGCCCAATATATTTAACAAGGTTTCTGACAAGATTAAAAAATAATCAAAAAGGCAACAGGCAACCATCACAGTCAATTTATCTAAGTTAGTCTATTAAACAATTTAATTCTGCCAATGAATTATCCATTACTAATTTGACTAAGATAGCTTTGAATCTAATATTTTGAGTTTTTCTGTGCCAATTACATGAAAAAACACCACTGAAGTCATTTTCTGTTTTAATAATGTTAGTCATGATTAAATGAGGGAAGTGGATCAAATGTGATAGTAAATAAAGTTTACCCTCACATGCCCATGGGATGTATAGGACTGATATCTAAAATGAAAAGGCTTTATTTTGTTGAATATAAAACTATTATAAAAATGCCTTAGTGCACTCAGGAGGTCTCGTTAACCATTCTATAAACTAAAATAGCAATCTAGCTTACAGGGCTGGATCCAGAGGGGTGGCCAGGGGTGCCATGTGCCCTCCTCTGACTCTTGATTGGACACACCAGGGCTCACTACAAAACCCAGAGCTATGATTGGCTATTTACTTTTCCAGGGGTGGGACTTATGTTGAAATCAATTACTTCTTGGGCTGTGATGCAACAGGATGCGTAGAAGCTTTCTTTTGAGCATATGTTAATACTTCACTTAAGCTCATAGGATTCATATACTGACACTATGCTGTGTTACTTTTTAAAGTTGAAACATATTCACATCGAATTGATATATTTTAGATACCTTAATGTTAAAGGGAAAAGTAGATATGATGACTGGAGACAGATACAAGAGTAGGATAGAAACATGGTGTTTATGTGTATGTGTGCACAAATACTTTACACCACTCCTGCACAAGTCAGTTTCCCAGGTGAGTGGCATGTTTCACTTCAATTATGTAATAAATGATGTCAGTATTTCATGAACACTAAATCATATCCTAATACACAAAAATATATTAGGCACAGTTAAAAGGAAACAACAAAGCAATAACTACTTATATTAATAGGACATGAATAGTGATAGTGCAGCTAATTACATTCATTATAAGTAAATAACCGTTGAAGCTTTGCACATACAGTTTACATAATGCACCTTCCCTACGGCAACCCTTCAGCCGTGGTAATCTCATTGGTGGATTAGTATCTCGTCCTCAGGTTCAATTGTTCAGTAACAAGGACAAACCGCATGATACCTACCTGCAATGGTATTTGTTCAGCACCAGGGGGCTCTCTCAGCCCACAACATATCCCCCAGCAGCCCTCATCACTCAACTATAACATTTCAGTTAAAGAGACAGAGATGGGAGGCAAATTAAATGCTGAATAATCTCATCATGTTTGTTATTCTGAGATTGTGAGACAGACACTTTTATCAGTGAATTCTTCAACGTTTCAGACAATAGAACAGATAAGATGTTCTGCCTCTGAAGCAGGATTTCACATGATAAGTCTCTTGTATATAAACCCTCCTCCTTGGGGGTATAAATACAAATATGTGCAGATTATAATCAAGGGATAAAACTGCATAACATATTCCTGATGTTAATATCGAGCTGTTACAATAAGAAGCCAGTATATTTCTAATGGCATGGTTATATTTGTTGGTCTTATTTTTCTTGCTCCTTATCTTTCAGTTGTCCCATAGAGTTAGAAATAAACACTTTGATTCATGTTCAGTAGTTTTCTCCAGGAAATTACATTGTTGCCTCAGAATATCAGAAAAATGCAGGAACATCTGCGTTTAGCTTTAAGGAAACAGAAAAACATTTTACTTATAATTTGAAATTTAGCCTTTGTGGTCCTGTTATTTTACTACTGTTTAAAAATCTGTATTTGTCTGGTTATGCTCTCACCCCTGAAATGTCACAATCAACAAATTGTAGTTAAGAATTTTGAGGCGACACCTGGGGTGGCTAGCCCGATGTCACGGTGAGCCCATGCCACCCCTCTGGAGTTGTAGAAACACAGAAGTCATGGTGTTGACGTTTCATTTCAGCTTAGACCAGGATCTTGACATTTATGTAACTAAATAGTTTTGGTGCCAATACAGACAAATTATAAATTTGTAGCTGTGTGTCTCAGTGATTGGTTAGGCTCCAAAGCTCATTAGCAGGGTTACAGTTAGGCCAAGGAAAAGTTCAGGGTTGAGGCTCACATTTTATTTCAACCCAAACCACATATTTTAGCACATACATGACAAAAAAACCCAACCAATAGATCAAATTGCAGAAATCATGTGACCCTTATATCCGCCTCTTTATCCTGCGGAAATGATGCGCTCCGTTTCCTCGTTTGAAAACAGGAGCGGGATCTGGCGGAGCGCGTGCGTTACGCACCTGAACAGGTAAGTGAACCAGACGCTGTTAAATGTATGTTTCAGATAAAGATAATATCATATTACTCTGTGAAACTAAGAGGAACAGAGGAATACTGGCGTTTGGTATGAGGTTAATTGAGACAATTGGTGTGTCTGTTTGTGCGTCGGTGTGTCCCTGCGTGTTCCATCTAGTTATGCCAACATTAGAATGCTATTTTTTCAATTAATTAGTCATTATTTCTAAATATTTCGATTGCACCTTGGATATCTGTAGCAGAATTTTGTGGTAAAGCATCAAATTTAAATTAATATAAGTCCAGACCCAAAATAAAGGGCTGACAGACAACCAACAACAGACAGTCTGTCATTGACTCCTGCCTACACCACCGTCATATCCTAGAAGGGGGAATCAATATTCTTTTGAAGTTTTATCCAAATTTTCTTTTGCCCTGTAGCTTTTCTGTTTCAAACACTGCTGGATTAAATAAATAAAAGGCTCCAGGGCAGAAATAATCTGCTTGTCCTCCTATGCCATCCATTCCTCCCACTGTATGTGAAGTTAGAACAGCTTATCCATGCGGGAAAACTGCATGGTCTAAATTTTTTTGTGTGGTAATATGATTAAATTCAGGCCCTCAAGATGAACTAATTAAGCGCACCCTACTTGAAGGGCCCCATCAGTTTGTGATGAGATTTAATGGCTGAGATTCTTCTCCTGCCATCAAATCTCAGTTTAGTTAGCTGAATCCAGTAGAGAAACTGCAAGGCCGGACTTTTAGATAGAAATTTATGTTCAACTCAAGACGAGTATACAACTTTCTCTGAGCAGAAACTTCAGTGGTACCAAACATCAATATTATAGATTCTACAGGAAGTGTTACAACCCTTAAGATCAATGTCATTGCTACTAGGTTTTATTTTTCATTTCATTAGGAGTATTAGCTCTGGTATGTCATTTTAGCATGATGAATGTTTTTGCACTCCTGCATCGGCTTCATTCCTCAACACACCGCAGGTTGCCTCTTGATTAAGACTAAAATACAGTTTGTGCTCACAGGTCTGAGCTCTGAACACTACAGCTTATTATAAGGCAAATCAGAAAACTGTATGGTAAATAACACATGTATTAGTCGGCCATGGCCATTGCTTTTCATTTCATTATAGTAGATATAGTTAAAATTCATAGTGACTGGGTATGGTCTTAAAAGCTTCACGACAAGAAATGCAGCCATGAATTTAACGTTAACCCTTTGTAGTTTAGAGTTTTCTGCGGTGAAGACTGCATTTCCCATGAGCACGATCACCTTCTGTGGTAAAGATGTGGCTCTTGCTAAAGCATGCATTTGTTGTGGAAGTAAATTAATGAGTACAGATCTTCTTTTTGGAGGATGCACAGTGATGATGAGGTACTTATACCCTGACAAAAACTTAACAGCTGATGTTTTAAAGTTAGTTTGCTTACAAAATGTGACCAGGTGCACTTGTTTAACGTTTTCCATCACAGCCCTGGTGCCGTGATGTGTGCTCCAGTCCAGATAAATGTCCAAGAAACATAAATATGCACACAGTTGGACTCTTTGGTCCTTAAAGAGCAGTGCAGCATTCACACACCTGCAACAATTAATCTTGTTCATAGCCATTTTGCTTGTTTACACCAAGCGGCAACCTCCGGTCTCAAAATATGAAGCCCATGCATAAGTGTTTCAAACTGCAATTCATTGAGCGTCCGCTTGAGGCTGGCTCCGGATGTACCAGAAACCACATATACACAAATTCAAAAAAGATGATCTTTACAGCAGAAATAAACATGTTTACAGCCTGGTTCAAAAAATGGCTTCTGTCAACGTAGCTAATTGCTGTATCGGCACACACTGTACGGGGTGATTTTTTTTTTTTCATCATTAATACAGTCTATGGTTTACCCTCAGTCTCACCCTGGTTGTAGAGTTTCTCCGTCTAATACAATACTTCAACAGAAAACGTATGTCTTTTTGCTAATCCTGCTCCAGTATCAGCCATGAGGACTAAATATCATGTGAAAAGAAACTTATCTAAAGAAAAAAACTCCTCCTCCCTAACTTTCCTCTCACAGCCAAACTTTACCAACAGACTTCTACACAGACACATCTTTCCTTCACTGTCACCATCACTACCAGCAGGGTCCAGACTCCATCGGGAGGATGACAAGACTTCAACTTCAAACTGATTGCTTCAATAGGAAGAATCACACTGAACTGAAGTCATTCAGAACATGTAACTGCATTTGTTATCTTTGATTACTGTGCAGAGAAATGGGGGAAGGAAACCGGAAACCGTGGTACAAATGTCAAGATTCATTTGTTGTTAAGATGTACAGTACAGGCTTTTAGCAGGACTGCAATTCTTCCTGAGTTCTTACACTTTGTCGCTGACAGAGAGAGGATGTTACACACACACACACACACACACACACACACACACACACACACACACACACACACACACACACACACACACACACACACACACACACACCTACACACACACACACACACACACACACACACACACACACACACACACACACACACTGCCTGTGCACCTGGTGTTTATAGAGATGAAAATAAATGCGTGGGCTCCTTCTCTCAGCTGAAGAAACACAGATGTACCTTCTGTCGCTGAGGCTGGTGTAGAAAAAAGTTTACAATGTAATTACTATCACATCTACTTCCAATATAAAATGTGGAATGAGGCACGTTAATCACTGGAGGTAAATGAGGAGTTAAATGATGTATTAATGTTGTTCATTATTTTGGTTTATTTCTCTCCTAATGAGATGGAGCTAAAGTGATATTTGCTGAATGAGTTCCCCTCATAATTGCCTGTTCCACATTGTTATTCCATGTTTGCACAGCCTGTTAGGAGGTGAAATCAACATTTACCTTGCTCTCCAGCTCTTCAGTGGATTTCAGAGATCCAACCATCGCATTTGTTGTCTGACTTGTTCACATCAGTTCACAGAGGACAGCACCCACGCTGGCCAAACAAACAGGAGTTGTGCTGAAGGTAAAAGACACCCACGGAAAAACAAACACATAAGGACACTATTAACTCTGATCCTCGTTGAACTAAAGACATATCTTTCATTTACATAGTTTCAGGTGATTAAGTACCTGTTGGCCACCATGCAGTAAATGTCTTAATTGATGTTTGCTTTTAATTGCTGATTTACTCTAAATGTCCCTTTTTAACTGGATAAAGCTTGGTTAGTGCTTTCAAAAAATCCTTCCAGATGAATGTCACAGATAACTCAGTGTTTTCTTATCTGCTATTTATATATTGGTGGGTGCAATTTGGTTATACATATACTTTAGTTTGGCTTTTTTAAAGTGGGATTGTATGAGGTGCTGTAAAAATCGAAGTATGAGATGCACTACCTGAAAAGTGAGCAGCATCCTTTTCAATTTAGCTCTGCAAAGTTTGCAGAGGGCTAGACTAGCTGGAGACTCTACTTTTTAGTTGGTCAAATTGCCAGGCATTGGACTGATGTAGGGATAGCGACAAGCTTTGTGCTGCTGCTATGGAGCTCTCTGTAGAACAACGGAGTTGCTGTTTTTGTGTCTGAGTAGCTGAGGGGAAGGGTCAGATCATTTTGTGTGCTCATGCTCTATAAAACAGCTCAGAGTACCCAGAGTATGGCTACATCAAAGGGACAAATTAAAGTTTCCAGACCATTTACCAATATTATTCAACTAAAACTTTATCTTTTACAGATTGCTCTTTTAATTTTTAATATGCTTGTAATGTAGCATTCAGTGGTGTAAATCCAATCTGCACTCATGCTCCAATGACTCCTCCATGATGGGACCAGCTGTTGTTGCAGCAGATCACTGACACAATAACAAACCAAAGTGTCACTATCTAAAACTCTCTCCATCTTGCTGAACTGGCTACATTACACAAAATCAGAGACCCGAGCAAATACATAAGTCCACAGTGACTCTTTTTATCCTATTTGCACAGCCTGACTCTTCTGACTGGCCTACGGCCACTCAACTCTGTGGTCCAGGGGGGCCGAGTGGAAAAACATGACCCACCAGCTGCTGTGGATGACTCTTATCAGGCCCAGAGCGAGCCCAGTGCTGCTCTGAACATGGCAGCTCCCAGATAGTACTATCTGATATCTGTCTGAGTCAAATGGCTCTAACCTTAAAGTGAGCTCCAGCTGGGCTGCACAGAGGCAGATGTAGAAAATATGGTCTAATGAGGGGTGTGTGCATGACAAGCATTGAGAGCCTGTTGAAACATCTCATCTGCTTCTCTGCATCACTGGTTTGGATCAGATAAAAGCATTTTGACCTCAGATCACTGCTTCTAATGATACTTTGCACAAAATAATTTTGCACATCAAATTGACACCCACTAATAACATATGAATCAGCTGACATACAGCTCTATATATTAAACACATCGTTGCATATTGGGAGTCTACTTTATTTAATGTGTGTACAAGGTCTCAGGGCGTAGAAATACAAGGAGATTGTTAAAAAAATATATAATTTCCATTGTTAATAAGTCAATACACCAAGATCTCCCAACCTGACTATTTAAAGGAACAGTGTTTAAGGTTTAGTGACATCTAGCGGTGAAATTACAGATTACAACCAACTCGCAACCAAACAAGTTAGAGACAACTTCCAAAAGCTGCAAGGGGCCATCCTGTCCAGTGTGCAAAAGTTTAGTATACTACATTATTCCTATAACAAAACTGTAATATTGATAGTGTAAGGATAATAGAGAGAATATGCAGGAATGCAAAATGTTGAAACATTTTTGAAATCTTAAAAGTGAAGGAAAACAGAAGCCTTAAGAGTCTTTATACATCTTATTACACTAATAGGCTATATGCAGATATATTCACAAGAGGAATCTCCATCCTCTGTGCATATAGCTCGGTCTTTCATCTACTGTAGATCAGCTGCTTCATGCTCTGTTATCTGCTGCCCTAAGGCCCTCACACTCTTTCATCTCTTAACAATGCTGCTAACACTGAGCCCCATGATGCTAATTTTTGCTGATTGCTTGCTTGGGAACATTCACACTGCTTACCCCATGTGTTGATATTTATGTAAATGACTTGATTATTAGATTGTTTTCCAGCAAGCTCAGGCTTCTGAGACAGGCAGACGAGAGCAGAAGATGAAAGGTGTAAGGGACTGTATGAGAATTCTGGATGGTAGAGACAAAAAAAAAAGTGTTTTCTTTTTTAGTGTCAATTTATTTGGAGCTGAATTCTTCTCTGTCAAGTTAATTTGCTGTTACAAACAATATGTTGAGTTTGGGAGAAGCTGAATACAGATGAATCTTTCAGGACATGAGTGAGAACTTGCTCTCTTAAATTCTTTCTGCAATGTTTCATTTATATTTGGTCGCTATTAAAATTCAAGCTCACTCATTTATTTAATTTCTCTTCATTAAAAAACAGAGTGGCTCAAATTTTCTGAATTTTGTATCGTTCTCCATCAATTTAAAAACTATAAGTCATAAGACATTTTGTAAGTTTCATCGCCTTTTTTAATAAGGTATAAGAATAAATATTGTAATAAGTAAAAGTTGTGTTTCTAGCAGAACACATCTAGTCAACTTTTTCTCACTGATTAAAAATTGCAACATCTCAGAGATGATCTGAGGTGTTTCATTTTATTTTTCTATTGTGCAAGAAACGTGCTTTACAAGAAAAGGGTGACCAAGTGATAGTAGACAGAATAACAAGTAAAAAAGGCATAAATATGGACAACATAGGAGAAAAAACAAACAAACAAACAAACAAAGGAGTGATAATAATAATAATACTACTAGTAATAATAAAACAAGGCAAAAACAAAACAGCAACAAACAAGGCAAAAACAAAACAGCAACAAACAGACAAACAAAAGAAGAAAACAATTGATGTTTATAAAAAAGAAATAGAGCAGAAATTACCTAAAAAATAAGCAATGAAAGAGGGGAAATAAATAAAAAAATAAATATGTTAAGTAATGATAATGACACAGATAAGACTGAATGACAGTTTCTTAATTATTGATTTCAAGGGGTTAATATTACATACTAAAAAAAATAAAAATAAAATAAATAGATAATAATAATACAAATATAAACATGTATAAGTAAATAAACAAAAAGTGTGTCTTGTGTGTGAAGGTTGGAGGTCTGAAGGTTAGTGAGTTATCTGAGGTGACGTTAGTGAAAACATTTGTGGACACAGAGGAGCATAAATCTGCAGGTTTTGTCTTTTATCTGAAGTCTTTTTTTTCCCCTCACCTACTTTTTGCTCTACTTATTTTTTTTAATGTATGAACTCTAACACTACAGGGGATGTTTATAAGACAACATGATTTTTCTTTTTTTTTGAGGGATGCCAAATGTTTATTTTGAAAAGCACATATCAGACATGTTTGTACATGAAAAAGATGATTTTAATATTTAGACCAACAAATTAGTGTGATGAATAAACATGTTGTCTCTCATTTGCAGTTCAGTGATCAGTTCACATCTAAGGTTTCAATACTTGTATTGTAATACTCAAAGCTGGAACATTAGTAGCACTAAATTGCATAAATCTCTGCAAATGCTGCTCATGTCAATTTCATGAGAGCCATGGTAACATGACATTATGGGATGTGCATGCTGCGCTTTAATATAAACTATATGTTGCAGCTGGAGAGAGCAAGACTGTGCATGAGCAGCACTTGGGAAACTAGAAACACACACACACACACACACACACACACACACACACACACACACACACACACACACACACACACTGCTGACTTGATTTTTATTACAGTTGTGCAAAATTGCTGCAAATAAATAAAATCGGAGCCGTGAAAGCTTCTTTATAGCTTATTGATTATGTGACTTGGTTCTTTAATACACAATGCAGAGTCATACAGGTCTGTTGGTACAGTATTCCCTACAAAGGTCTGCTATGTACTGAGCCACAGTTGAATTTTCACAGCTCATTTGCATATAGATAGCACAATCACAGATCTTCAATAATATAAGAGCATGCATTTTTAGATTGCTTTAGTGTCAAAGGGATGATTGGATGAAAAGTGATGATTCACAGGAACAAGTTCAATCAGTTGCCTGTTAGATAATAAGCAATAATGAAAATAAATACCAGAGAGGGGAAAGGGAAGGGCAAATGAGTCGGGGATATTGATATTCAGATCAGAGGGAACAAGGAATCTGCGTGCATTGAACAGATCTGTGAGCTTAAAGATGCCCTAACATCTTAAAAGACAAATTGTGTGTTTGTATGTGTAGTACTTTTAGTTCAGGACATGTGCATACATCTCTGGGCTTTGTACTCTCTCACTGCATGAAGGCTGCACAGTGCAAAGCGCTTGCATGCTTTGCATCCTAATAATAACATTAGCATTCAAGGTCTGTAAACTCTGCTGGACTAAAAATACAGGCAAACTGAGACCTTGGTTTGATTAAATAAGTCCATTCAAAAAAGCATTTACTTGCATGCATCTTTCTTAAGATTATGTCTCTGTTTTTTTTTAATTCATTTTCTGTGTACGATGAATAAAATGACCTAACTTTGGAATTTGGGCAGAGCTTCATAATCTAAAAAGGGGCATCACCTTGCAGAAAAATACATGTAACATTTTCTCTGTACACCGGGTGGCAGTGTTAACAAAGGTATTCTGAACATGGTTTTAATGCTTCTGTGCTGTTAGAAATAATTTCCAGGAATTCAGTTTTTCTGCTCACTCCTGTTTTGCCCTAATTAGAGACTCATATTAACCTCTCCTTTTTGAAAAGACTGCAAAAGCAAACCCAAGGTGTAAGTTTTGCAGGTGTAAACACAAAATGTAAAACACAATGTTGTTTTTTTTGACACCTGCACTTAACTGTCTACCACATTTTTTTAAAGATAGAGAAGTGCAAGATAGTCTGCAGGTGGTAAATGAAAGAAAATTGCACTTACAGAATCATTACACCTTTACTCAAGAGCACAAATTGACTTCTTGTCAGAGATGGGCCGCATACGCAGCTGCGAGCGAAGGTGACGTTCTCGTGCCGCCGTACTGCCGGGGCTGTTGTGAAAGGTCAGGCAAGCAGCTGTGACATTGTTCCACTCACTAAATGTCACAATGTCCCCGGGGTCAGCGTGACTGACAGGAGACCTTATCTGGTGGGATAACACCACTACTGGTGGAGGACCATGCAATGGTCGCTGGTGGTAGAGGGGGAGATAACAGGTGTTGGAGTGGGAAAGACTTCATCGTGCTCTCCCACGAAAGCAGTCTCCTAATTGGGTTTGCTAGCATGTCGTTTTTTTTCCCAGAATCCAACTGACTTCTCTTGTGATAAGAGCATGAAGTTCATATCATTAAGGGTTCTTTTTTTGCTGACAGGGTTTTAAAGGGGTATATTATGAAACACCCACTTTACTAGTATTTTTGCGCACATTCCTTCGTATCTGGAGGGGGTCATCCCTATGTTCCCACAGCCCAATGATCCGACATTTCTAGGACATTTTAAAAATTAGGTCTTGTGTTTCTACTTTTCCCTTCAATTTAAGCCCTATCCTCCCACAAGATTTTTTGGAAGCACTTTATAGTAAATTAATTAATGATTGAATAATTGTATTTTGATCAGCAGCAGCAGAAATCGTCACAATCACAGTCATTACAAGAAAAAATAGAATAGGCTGAACGGAAAGGGTATTGGCTGAAGCAGAGCTTATAGATGCCGAGACTTAGTGAACATAGGGCTGTGAGAACGTCTAGGAGTACCTACTTACCCACGAAATGTGAAATGAAACAACCAAGTATTTTGTTCATAGTCTGCTTGTGTCTGAAAACACAAACCGTGGGACCGTTCAGAATCACAGGGAAGTCACAAGGCTTTGGAGAGCAAAAGCAGGCAGCCTACATGGTATCCTGGCTCTCATTGGGATTATCTGTCAAAAATGTATTTATCTCTATGAAAAGATATCGGCATAAAGACTTTCAACTTGGTGTTTTCTATCAGTCCCTTGGTCACAATGATTGGTTGGGTACCACTGATGAGTCTGTTACGTCTAAAGGTCAAGTCACAGGCTCTGTGATCACCTAATCTGACACATTGACCATCGTAACAGACAAAATGATTGTGGAGTCTGACTTTGGCGTAAGTGATGAGACCATAGATAAATAATGGACATAGTATCCGTGATGTCACCCATCTGTTTCTGAAGCGCTGTTTTGACGCCAATCGTCGGCAGACATATTGGAAATGTGGAACTCAACATAACTTAGTGTGATGTAAAGAGGCGGGGTTTGAGCCTCCTAGCAAACAGCTACAGTGTTCCTGCCTTTCAGTCAAGTCATTCATGTCCTTATTTTGGCAAAACTCGTAATCTCAATATCTTGTTAACCGTTGCGTTAGACAAAAATTCACCCCCTGTACAGTGTGTGTTGAACAGGAAATGAGCTATCCTGACTACACTCGTTTTTTTACCAGGCTGTAAACATGTTCATTTCTGCTGTAAAGATCGGCTTTTTTTGAATTGGTGTGCATGTGGTTTCCAGTACTTCCGGAGCCAGCCTCAAGCGGATCCTCGATGAACTGCAGTTTTTAACACTTCCGCAGAGGCCTCCTATTTTTAGACTGGAGGTTGCCGCTTGAATGAGACAGAACAAAGAGATTCTGACTGTACCCTCAAACAACTAGAGCACACTATCTTAAATATTCAGATTGCTAAAAGCAGAACTGCCTGATACAGAAACGTTGCCTAAAGGGACTGGTTTGTTTGACTGATCATATAATAAACTGTGCTTTACTTGTCTAAAGCATATGTATGCTAGGGACTGCTAGAATGAGGTTAGAGAAACAAAGGATCCAAACCACCCACATGATGACCTTTCCCCTAGCACTGAGAGAACACGCTCACACCCTCATACTATTATCACTATTCCATTTGTAATGCTAATTACTAATAAATATTTAACCCTTTTTTGATGCATACATTAGAAGATTACATTTTACTCTCATCTTATATTATATATGATTGCACATGACCATGACCCTGCATGACTATTGGTTGATTGCTCTTGTTGACTGAAAGAAAACAGTTTCTTATCTCCTCCATAAACAGTATTTTTCTGAAATATCAACCTTTTCTCGATTGTTGTAAACATTAAGACTGTCTTGTCTTTCATTGCTGCCAAAACCTCTGGAATACAAGTCTGAATGCTGAGTTTTAATTTACTTTGTTCAAAGAATTTCCGTTCCTTTTCAGGATAGAAGCCCAAGGAAACTATGATTCCTTGAAGGTTTTTATGAGATTTGCAGTGAAGTACAAAAAGCTGTTGTAGTCTTTAACTCAAGATGAACAGCAAACGTAATCGCTTTCAAGTACTTGATTGAACCCAGTAATACAAAGCTGCACAGTGAGTCAGTATGTCTTTCACCTCCTCCTTCAGTTTGTCTCCTCAGCCTTGCAGAAGCTGTTGACGCTTTGTGCTTCCTCTGTTTCCTCTCACTTGTAGTGTCACTGTTGTAACGATGTTCCTGTCTTCCTCTGCACTGTCTCACTTCACTTGGTAGTTTAGATTTGAATAATTTCTGAATCACTACGGGATACCTGATGCATAAGTGAAAAATGAATATAAAACAGGTAACTGAAGATAAAAGACATGATGCTCTGGTCCTGACAGTTTTCATTGCAAATCTATCAAAATGGCTAATATGGTATTTGCAGCCATGCAGTTTCATGATGCCTTTTCAGAAACCAATGGGTGACATCTCTGAGACTGTGCCCATGTTCTATTCCGTTTATGGCTGCAAGCTGGGAGATCAGCAGAGAGGTCATGTGAGGGTAGAGGGAGAAAAGGGGTCAGTGCAGTAATTACAGGGCAGATGGCAGTAAGAAGAGCAAGAAGAAAATGGCTGAGGGCTTTTGGTAGACAAGTTTAGTATGAAGTCACGTAGATACAGACCATGACATGACATTGACTGCGTGGTATAAAAGATCTAATGTTTAGATCTTCTTCAATAAACCTGTCATCAGTTTGAAGCAGTAATTGAAGCTCTGGCTGTATGGCTCCTCTGAACCCCATGGGCATTCAATTAATATAAAGCTGTCGGTTGGTACACAGCGTTTTCTTGTCATGTGTCCCATCTGTGTGATATTAATGAGGATGGGCTCATGAGGTTTTCGGTTCATTTGATTGTACCCTGTCAATCTGGATGATAGAGAATGTATGTAAGGCTAAACACTGTATGTACAATCAATCCTTCTCACTTTAGCATATGGAAATAACAGGTTTTATGATCACAACAATGTTTTTTACTCTTGGGAGCAGTGGAACATGATATGAAACATCAATAGCAAACTGTTTTTACATATCTTGCAGAGTAAAATTAAATTGGATGCATTATACTGGACAATTTGACTTTCCTTCTTCTTCCATAATCTTCAAAATACCCCAAACAGAAATATTTTGCTATTTAGCCACCGAAAATAACACCATTCACCAGAGAGTCATTAATGTCTGCTGTGGTGCTGGGAAGTGATATCTTTTTTTCTTGTATCTTGGTACACAGACACAAAATTGGAAGTTGTTGGGAGCTAACAGGAACTGCTTGTTTTGGGGGGAACATTTTGGGTTGCATGTTCTAATGTAGACACCAAGCGGCAAAATCCAGTCTTAAAATATGAAGCCCATGTGGAAGTGTTATAAACTGCAGTTCATCAAGCATTTGCTTGAGGCTGGCTGCAGAAACACCGGAGACCACATACACATCCATTAATAAAAGATGATCTTTGCAGTATTAATAAACATGTTTACAGCCTGGTACAAAAAACAAGTGTAGTCTGGATAGCTAATTTCTCTATCGGCACACACTTTACGGAGGGTGAATTTTTTTCATAATGCAGCAATTTCAAAGATATTAAGATTACAAGTTTTCCATTACAAGAGGCACAGCTGACTTGATTGACAGGCGGGAACAATGTAGCTGTTGGCTAGGAGGCTCAAAGCTTGCCTCTTTACCGTGACAGAAGTTAGGTTGACTTCAGCACAGCCGATGATTGGCTTCAAAACAGGGCTCAGGAACATATGGGTGACTTCACGGATACTACGTACATTATTATACAGTCTATGATAGACACTAGGTTGTTAACCAGCAGCCTTTTCAGAGTCAAGCATTTCCAAAGCAAGATTATCTCTGTATTTCTCTGCATCATGTACAGAAGATACTGTATCTTCTAGCTGAAGATCTTGATGTGCCATTGGTTGTACAAAAGTTTGTTCAGAGTGATTGAGTAATGTATTACAAACATAGGACCATCATCCAGAGGCTAGCGTTTAAATTTCTGCTAAAACAAGAGTCAGACGTCAAATAAGGAACTTTAGGTGATGCACATATGCTCATAAGTTGTTTTTATCACAAGGCTGTGTTGTGTGATTCTGGTTGGTTATTTCATAACACCAATCATAGTGACAGCCTGCTTTTTCTCTCTCTCTCTCTCTATATATATATATATATAGATGAGTTGAGACCTGGCATGCAGCTCTGATAACAGGCGCTAGCGGACAAACTGTTATCATCTCAATGCACAGAAACAAGACCCGTATATGATTTGTGATGTTTGTGTGTTTATGGTGGAAAAAACGAGTAAAGACAAAGAAGTCTGCAAAATTTAAGATGGCACATGAAGAAAACATGTGACAGAACACAGGATTCGGTGGCGTTCAAGGACTGATAGACGGAAAAGTAAATGTCACAGACCCTGACGGTGGCAAACACAAGCTGGCACTGATTCATGCAGTCCTGTTCACCATGATTTACTTCACCACCAGAGGAAATGTTCTGTTTAATGTGAGTAATAGCAACTCAGTTAGCTCATTTTAAGAATGCTACAGAGTTGACTGAAATTATGGATGCAGTGTTAAACAGAAGAAATACAATTTTCTCATCAATTAAATCATTTTGAAATTAGTACTTTGTATAAATATTCTGATTGCTTATGTACATAGTTATAAGCCAAACAGTGTACAGTGAGTGGGTGAGTAAAGCTTGGTTAAGGAGGTGAGGGGAGCATGAGCAGGAGGGGTCCTCTGCTCACTCATTCAGGGTTTCCAGTTAAGGATAATATTAAGTGAATAGGTGGTTATTACAATCCACACAGAGTGGGCATGACCGTGACCCAATGTGGAGGGGTCTTGTTCCACCCAAGCGTCAACCTCAGGCCTTAAAATATGAACCCCATGTGGAAGTGTTATAAACTGCAGTTAATCAAGGATCCGCTTGAGGCTGGCTGCAGATACACCGGAAACCACATACACACCCATTAAAAAAAGATGTTCTTTGTAGTATTAAAGGTCTTTACAGTCTGGGACAAAAAATTAGTGTAGTCTGGATAGCTCATTTCTCTGTTGGCACACACTGAACAGGGGGTGAATTTTTTTCTAACGCAGAAATTTCAAAGATATTTAGATTACGAGTTTTCCATTACCAGAGGCACAGCTGACTTGATTGACAGGCAGGTACTCTGTAGCTGTTGGCTAGGAGACTCAAACCCCGCCTCTTTATGTCACACTCGCTCAACAGCAGTTATGTTGAGTTCAACATTTCCAATATGGCTGCAGCCGAAGATTGGCCTCAAAACAGCACTTCAGAAACAGATGGGTGACGTCACGGAGATTACGTCCATTATTTATAGCCTACAGTTTATGAAAGAACCACCTGGTTACCAAACATTATCCCATCTAGTGTTGATACTTAACTTTAACATCAAGCCTGTAATGAAGTTTTGTGCAGAGAGTGTGGGACAAAACAACTGGTGCAGTCAATTATGACCAGGATACAGACTGATCTAGACTAAAAGAACTGAGCACATTTACCTGACACTTCTGACTCACTCACTCACTTTCTTGTTTGCATTCAGATCTTAATGTTATATAATTGCTCATACCATTATTATTGACCACTTTGCCTCTGTCTCCGGGTCAGTGATTATATTTATCCCTGACAAGTTTAAATTGCTTTGCAGAAACTTTTAATTAGAATTGACTTACTGTACCTCGTAGCACCAGGGCCTCCATACTGCACCTTAACCACTCTCCATGGAAATCGTTTTTCATCTCCCTTTATTTTTCATCAATTCTTTTTGCAACACTGGCATTTCTCCTGAGTGTTATACTTACTTGGAAATTGGCCATTTCTGGGTGCTTCATATGCAACGAGAGGTTGAAGCAGTCAATACCTGTGGGATGTACAGTATAAAGTAAAGGATGTTTCAAACACATATTAGCAGATGGGCATGGATGAAAAAGAAGTTATCATTTACAGGCTTAACATTCCCCTGTTGGCCACTTAGTGGGATTTTCACTCAGCCTTATGTGGTATTATTGAGATGGAAGAAGTCAAATAATATTGATCAGGACAAAAAAATTTCAATCATCAGATTAGTCATAATCCTGCACTATAGGCTACTTAATCTATACCTTATGGTGTTAAATTAATAAATTCTTGATATTCATATGAAAGAACAGCAGTGTATTACATATTAGAGCATGAATGTTAAAGGTAAATATACTGTAGTACATTGTGGAGAACAAGGCAGATACCGTTCTGCTTGTTAGAGCTGGACTGAAAAAGGGTTTCAATCCAAAAGCAAAACTCTGAAACCAGGGAGGTGCTAAAAAGTGCTGAAGTTGGCACAAGTCAAACCCAAGCAGGCAGGGAGATGAGACAAACTTTATGAGGATCAGACCAGTCAGCATGTTTCGTAATGTAGACAGGTAAACACAGGCAAGTGCATCGAGCGTTTGGATGGTGAAGCAGAGGGAGGGGTCCTCTTAAAGGAATAAACACATTCATACACAGTAGGGAAGAGTTGAGAAAAACCTTAATTTTATAGTATTAGTTACAGAATCCTACTAACTAATATCAATTATTCAGCTTTTATTAAATAAAATCTCACTTTATATTATTTCCTTACTAACACAAATATGATACAGTTGTTGGTGCTTGCTCATCAAGTTCTGGGAGGCCTGACATGCCTGTCACTGGCATGTATAGGCGCATCACACAGGTGCAAGAATATTGAGAAAAAGTTCCTTATTTACAGTCAGTTACTTGAGAAAGTGAACACTTAATATATTCTAGACCCATTATAGGGCAACTAAAAATGTTCAAGTGACTTTTGGTTTCAAGTTTGAAAATTATGGCTTACAGCTCAAAAATATAAAAATACAGATATCAAAATATTAGAGGATTTCATTTTGAGCAAAGGACTTTTCAAACAGAATAAAAACTGTTTCTCTCAGAAGACTGCTGACTTGATACTTATTCAGGAGATAATCATCAAAATCCTCCATAAAGAAGGTGAACCACAGAAGGTCACAGCTGAAAAGGCCTACTGTTCACAGAGTGTTGTTTCAAAGCATATTAATGTAAAGTTGGTCAGAAAGGTTCACAGGCAGAACGAATGCTGAGGCTGGTGTCAGAGCATCAAGAGCCAAGACACAGACATATCTTCAGGGAAAGGATTACAACTCACATTACTAACATCAAGCCACTCATGACACAGTGACATCAGAATTGTCTTACCTGGGCTAAGGAGAAAAAGCACTATGATGATTTGGGGTGCCATGTCATCTGTCGGTGTTGGTCTCCCCACTTCCAACCTCTTAAAGCCAAACACTAAGGCCACAGCACACATTGCAAACACTATTGTGCAGGACTTCACTCACCCACTCAACTGCCACTTCACTGTTATGCCCTCTGGGCGGACATACAGAGTACCAACATGAGAGAGGGCCTGTTTTAGAAAAAGCCTGACTCCATACGCCATGGCAACTCTAAATATGAACCTCTGAGGGTACTTTGTGCACTTTGTGTGTGATGTGTTCTTTTTGCTGTGTGTGTTGTGTGATGACATATTGTTTTTGTAAGCCTCTGTAACACTTTTCCTTGAAAATATTGCCAGGAATGTATCCGATTGCTATTGAACAATGTCAGCACACTACTTAGACAATCTTGATGATAGTCAGGGATCTTCAAGCTCTTGCGTCTTGTCTGTTGTGGCTGCCATGATGGGCTAAGCATACTGGGTGTGGTGTGCTCCTGTCCATCAGTCAATTGGGATCTCGGATTTGAAGGGGTTTTTGTTCCAGGATTGATCTGCACTGTACATAAAGTCATGTACTAAAGCGGTTTTGTATGGATAAGTGTTCCTATAAACCTCTTTGTAGTTGAGGAATACCACAAGGTTCAATACTAGGTCTTTCTCCAATTTAAATTCCAGAAATTGAATTGTTTATTTTCTTTCGTATTATGTGTTATGAGCTTTTGCAGTGCTTATCCTCTTTACTTAGAAAGTTGGTTTGCAAAAAAAATGTAGTTCATTCATATGACCCTAACCCTAACCTAGAAACATGGATAGTCCTCAGAACTAACCAAAAGTGACTCCATGGCACCATTTATTGCCAGCCACACAAAAAGTGTTTGTTCTGAATCCACAAAGAATGAATCCTGGCTTTAAGATAGCACCTTGATGTTTCAGTTCACATCACTAGATCTGAGTCCACCGTTTTTGATTCACAGAATAACCTTTCCCTTTTGCTCAAACTTCGAGTAGGACTTTCTTATGATCTTTCATATACTGAATTAGAGACGATCTAAAACACAACTGTGAAAGTTATGAACTTTGCGTGTATAAACCAGCGTGTCCTTGCCTTGGAACAGCAGTCACACAAACAAGAATAACAAAGGATGGCGTAGCCTTCCCCAGGGCATCACTCTGTACAACACACACATAAACAAACTGTACATTTAGAAGCTCCGTTTGACTTCGAGCTCTGACTTAGATGTGTTTTGTAAATAATTTGACACCCACTGATCTGCAGTTTTGTCAACCGCATGCCTGGAAGATATGACTGCTGCTGTTTGTTTATTGTCCGTGGAGATATTTATTTTATTGGTGCAGCTGACTCTGAGAAAAGTGGTGACTCGCGGACAAAAGTATTCCTGAAATCCACCATGAAGAGACAAATTAATTCAAAAGTGAACCTTTGGAGATTTCAGCTCTAAGTGAAAGTACACAAAAACAAATGTGATTAAGTTTAACTTCATTTCCATAATTAACATCAAGTTTTAAGCATGGTGCATCATGGGAAAACCAGGATGGATATTCAGGAGCATCGTTATTTCTAAATGCAGGTGGATGAACATTTTTTGATATGCTCATTTTTGTGCCATGCTCTTATCTGTTGATTAAAAAATCAAACCGCTTCACAGCTGCTCTGGCTTCAGCTGTATGCCTCTCATGTTGGTCTTCAGGTGGATCAGCAGCATTTCACACAGAGGACAGCAGAAAGCCCAGTCTGAGATGTCAGATAATCCCACAACAGAGACGGACTGTATTAGTTACAGATAACATGCTTCATTTCTCTGTTTGGCACAGCCCGCCAATGGCTGAGGAAAGGACTGGCAAGCTTGGATGGCAGGTCAGCAGCTGCCAAAATGACTCCCCATGTGACCTCTCTATGTGAGACCGGCAACTGCTGCCAAGCCCAGAGGAAGGGTTCTTAAGAAGATGAGAGGAGGCAGCAATAGAGCTCTCTGGAGGTATTGACAAATAACAGACTTTCAAATATTTTCTGGATACAAAGGACCCTTAGTGAGAGTTTGAATTCATCAATATTACTGGAGAAAAGCAAACATTTCTGACTCTCCAGCCATGCCTTGAATTATTACTGTTGTCAGAAGGAGGAATTCACAAGATGTTATGATAGAGCTACCACAGAGGGGGTGAGACAGGTGGATGGATGGGCCAATGAAACAAGTAATCTCTCTGTAATCCAAACAAAGTTTTGATTTCCCTCAGCATAACAAAGTCAGATTTTTCACATATTTCATTTTTCACCATGTTCAAAAAGGGCAGTCATTTTGTTCTATAATACCAAGAGTGTTACACTTTCTGTCTGCTGTGCTGTCTAACAAATACATATCACTTCACTGCTTTTCTGTTTCTATTTTAAGATCTTTTGGGGGCTTTTCATGCCTTTTATTTTAGAGCGCTAGGAGGAGAGTGTGGGGAATGACATCTGAACCTGAGCCACCTGCTTTCATGAGTGTATCCCTCTATATGTGGGGCACAAGAATCAACCACCATGCCAAACCGGTGTCCCACTTTGCTGCTTTTAAATTGTTCAGTAACTGAACGACAGTGGATCATTGTCAACTCATGAAATGCATGATTTGAAAATCAATAATGACACTGTTGAGGATCTACTTCCCATAATCTCCCCGTCTCTTAGACAGATGCCCTCTCAATTATTATGTTGTATACATAATATACATGAAGAGTGTCATTGTGAGCTGGGGGCACTTGAAGTATCTGTCAGTCTGGCTGCAGTTGCTCTCTCCTCTGGCTGTGCAGTGTCTATAAGATGACTTCTGTGTACACTTAGTGGTATATATGAAAAAGGCTTCAGCGTTCTACCAATGGGAGGAGTAACAAGAGTTGTGGCTTCTCTTTACTGACAAGCTCATGCAGCAGGGAAAACTACTAACCAGAAGGACCTGTAACAGAGGTGATTTTATATGCAGTACATGAGTGCGCAGATATAATAGCAGAGCTCCAGTCAACTTTTTCTCTGTGCTGCCAGAGCAGCCTCAGCTGTCAAGAGAGAGCCTCCCACCCTCCCTCTTCATCTGCACAGTCACAGCTCAGGGCCAGCAGCAGACTAATGAACAGGCCAAAAACTCTTCACAGCTTGACAAGTTATGGCAACTTTGCAGCTGCATCATAAATGTCCAAGACCCTCACATGGCACTGTCATCAAGTCCAGGGAAGAAGTGGTTGTTCAAGTCAAGGTTAAATAAATCAGCATAGCCAGTTCTAAATGAGATATGTGGTGCTCACCTGCAGCTTTTCAACCTACTTTATATCACATTTTGCCCATTATGCACCTTACAGTTTAAGTCTATTGCCAAAACTCAGTGCCAGTGGAGGAAGGAGCGTGGTACTTTTGCAGCAGAAGCTGTAGAGTCAGGGTGTTTGTGTTTAGTAACAGATGTGAAATTAGTGTTTATATTCTAAACTATCTTTTCCCTTCCGGGTTATTAAATGAATTAACCCTCAAAGACCTAGACGGCCACCGGTGGCCAAAAATAGCTCTTCTTAAATGCTTAATAACTTTTGAACCGCTAATCCTATCAACAAGCTTTAAAAACTCAGTTACAGCAGTCATTCTCAGCTATCTCATTAACATATTAAGCAGCTGCGTGGTGACCGTGGTGGCGCCATCAAATTATGCAGCATTGAAACCTACAGTACGTAGTTGCCAATTGGCAATGGTTGTAGATACTTAGTCCCACCCCCGTGTATTGATTGGTTGAAATGTAAAAGCCCAGCATGTATTTCACCATGAAAACCATATACTCCATCAATTAACAAGTTTTTTGGGGGAAATTTGAATGTAAGGAGCGGAAAACAAGACGGGGAATCCGTGGGTTATTAAAGGAGTTAACAAGTTATTCTGTGAATTATAAAGTGTAGCAATATTTACCCTCAGTTGTTTGAGACCTGTATTTGCCAATTCACAGTTAAAAAGCTAAGACTTGTGTGAAGACATTCCCTTAAAAGACAACGAGCAGAGCTTCAAACATGCCCCAATGCTTGTTTGGCCACACCAGGAAAAAACTGCGTAGTTTTTTAAAAAGAATATTGGTTTATAAAATAAAACTATCTCAGAGCCACTCTAAATGTTCTTATGTAAGGCTTTCTGGGGAGCTCATGTCTTTTAAGGGGAGTCAAGCTCCCCATGGCTGGCTGTTTTATGAACCCAGAGGAGTAATATCAAGTTCACGCTGTGAAAAGAAAAATAGATTCCAAACTGAATTCAAATGTTGTGTTTGTACCTGGTAGAAAGACAGCTTTTGCCTGAAGAGTTGGACCAAGGGTATGATGCTCAGGGGGGGTGGTGCTTCACTTAAAAAAGGCTTTTTATGTCATTCCTAAACTCAATGTGTCTGCAGGATCAGATATTGTGCTTACACTCTGATAGATTCATTGCGCTAAAACTAGAACCAGAGAGCTAAAAAATATGATAAAATGTTTTGAAAAATAAAACTGACATTTTATTAGTTATAAAAGGAGAATGGATATTTATGCTTTGATATATTCCTGCATATAGACTTAAAGCTTCTCTTATCTTCTTTTCCACTCAAACAGGCACATTGCTGATATAGTGAGCTCCCACGGACAACTTGATTGCACTGACTTATTGTTGGTTATTGTGTTCAATTTTAGTATACTTGTAAATCACTACCTTTGTGTTGTCAGGGTTTTGCAAGCATACCACTTTTGCTGTGCTTCTCCCTAGCCTTGCTCTCAGTAAGTCAATAAATCTACTCCTATTGTTTGTACAAGTGGACAGATAAATGCACACCTCAAATGTGGCCGGCTGCACTGCTGCTGGCTGGTGTATTTATCAGGGGATGGAGAGAATGCAGCAGTGTTGGTCTCCATTCAGTTGCCTGTAATAAAGCTTCTCAAGGAGAACTCTGAAATCGTTATGGTGATTGTAGTTTTTGTTAGCTTGAGTGTCTATTCATTCTGGTCTAAGTGAATCACCATGTATTATCAAACTAAGTGTAGATGGACTAGCTGCTAAGTAGATACTACATGTGCAAAAAAATATATATAGACGATTAAGTAAGTCTGAATCTTAAATGGCACCATCTAAGATTTTTAAAATAAAAGTTGTACCTGCAGTTAAGCACGGATAATTGGTTGATGTGGCACTCAGGAACATGCTTTTAGAAATGGAAATATTTTGCACTATCGAGTTATCAGATTCTACAATGAAACACTCCCTTGCTCACCTCTCCTGTTGGTGACGGTGACCTTCAGGGACAAGAATCCCCTGTGATTCATGATAAGTATGATCCTCCATTTGTCAAGTTTTTACCATCAAAAACAAATTATTTGGCTCAAAAACTACTTTCTGCTTCTTCATCTTTCCACTAAATGCAAAAACATGTACGTTACTAGTTTGTCCGTTCTCTGCTGCTGTAGAAACTTTGCTTCTGTATACTGTGCAAGATGGCAGCCTCTGAAACATCCTGCAGGAGATGTTTTCATCGCTCCCTGTCCAAAACAGTCTCCAGCTCCAAAACATATTCCATTTGTCATTTCAAATACAGTTCCAAAGGTTAACTCACTGATGACCATGTGGCATGGCAATAGTGCAGTCTAGAGAGCTGGCCAATTGAATGAAAGTGGGCTTGTAGGGCATCAAGAGACAGTAGCTTAAATGAGCGGTTTCAGACAGAAGCTGAAATGAGGGTCTATAAAGACACCAGCCTGAGATAAATGATGAGCTTTTATAGTTATAGATCATGTAAAGCTACTACAGAGGGATCAGAGGGACAGCATGAAGCCTTAAAATTAACGTGATACTCCATCTACAAGTTTTGACTGAAGTGAAAGGAGATGAAAGGACTTGAAGTGCAAGAATCAAACTCTCAGTTAGAGTTTAAGTGCTAAAATGAGTGTGAAAGTGTGAAAACACTGGTTAAAATTATGAAAATGGTTAAAGCACCAATAAGTTTCTCAAAGAAGTCAAGATATCACAGCTTAAATATCACACGAGTTCAACTGTCAGACAAATTAAGTGCTGAAAGCTAACGTGTGAGGAAGGAGTTGAAATATCCATTCATGTCGAAACAATCAGCGTATGAAATGCCTGCTTAAGTTGAAACAATAACACCGAGGAGGAGGTGAGATATGAAATGAATTGTAAACACTAAAAGCTGTTGAAATAGTGGCTGAAGGATATGCAATTAAAGACTTGAATGGCAGTTTGTCGTGGAATTAAAAAACGACAGCTGATAAGGAATGTAAATGTGATAATGAAGGCTGACTTTGTCTGCTGCCTACTGAGGACTTCTCAGCATTATATGACAAGCACTCATGTTGGAGAGAGAGTCAACAAAATGTTCATTTTTCTCTCAATTCAAGGGATCATACATAAAAGGCTGACTACTAGGGGTGAGCCCGACTAAGGATTTGCTTAGTCAGATCTGATTCATCAGATTTTGTGGTCCGGTAATCCTTGATCTCACTGTCCTCTTCATGAAGCTGCTCCTCATCTTCATCACTATTTTTAGGATCAACTGAAGTTTTTTTTTCCTGACATTTTGAGCTACCATTGAACGTAGAAAGATTTAAAGGCCGGCTGAGGTACGTCTGCTCCACAGGTCCTGCTAAATGGTCCACCTTTAATTACCAGGGGAGATTTAATTACCACCTTAAGAAGATTTAACACTTCAAAAGCTGTTCTCAGAATTACATTAAATAAGTCTATATTTATATCAAAATAGGCTATATGAGACACTATTTTTATGGGAAACAGAAAATAATGTAAAATTAAACATTGAGCACCCCCATGGTTTGAATGGAATGATCCACGTTTTATATGCAAATATTCGACTATGAGATTGGCAGTCGACTAAGGCTTGTTAGAGCGAATCGTCGAATATTCGACTATTTGGGGTCTCCCCTACTGACTACGACACTCCCTGCTCTCTTTTGTTGGATATGGAATCTGTTGCTTCTCTTACCGTTTTTGCTCTGATTGTAATATTTGACATATTAATCAACATATTCATGTTTTTGAACATGTGTTAAATCAAAAGTGGGTCAGGTCACCATCCTGCTGCAAATGTGTCTTTGTTTTTTCAAGTTTTTATTTTATTTTTTTCCTAATAAGAGCTGCTTAAGATAAGGTTTTTATGTGGCTACTATTGCAACAGACGTGCTCTTTTTTTTTTTTTTTCCTTTTGGGAGCGGGGCCGGGGGGGGGGGTTAGCTTTTATTTTTAGTTTTGCTTTGTTTGTGTGTTGTCAAGTCTGTATTTTCTATGTTTATAAAAGCAATATATATATTTTCAAAAAGAAAAAAAGTGGGTCAGGTCCATGGACTGTATAAATAATGGACGTAGTAATCGTGACGTCGCCCATCTGTTCCTGAGAGCTGTTCTGAAGCCAATCGGCAGCGGCAGCCATACTGGAAATGCTGAATCCATCCAAAAGAGTGTGAAGTAAAGAGGCGAGGTTTGAGCCTTGTAGCCAACAGCGAAAAAAGTGTGTGCCGAAATTAGCTACATAGACCGAAGCTGTTTTTTGAACCAGGCTGTAAACATGTCTATTAATGCTGCAAAGGTTATCTTTTTTTAATTGGTGTTCAGTTTTCAGACATCTCTGCTGCTATAGGCTATATACTAACTCTTCTCCTTTCAGTAAGCTGTTAACTGCTGTTGAGTCGCACAATTAAAACAGTCTAAAAATGTCCCATCTATCTGCTCTGTTGTTTAATTCACTGTGGGATTAAAGGTGGAATCGCATGCCGTCCTTTCTTTAAGGCTTTATTACATTAGAGCAGAACACTGGAGAAAACAGGTTACATTTCCCACCCCAAGATTTTGACACCTCTCATCTCTATTTCTACCTTTGCAAATCTGTGCTTCTTCATCATGTGGTGTTGGCTTCTTCAAGTTTAACTCATTAAACTATTCCTGAAAGCAGTGTGCGTGTGAGGTATGAGTGTATTAGCAGGAGATCAGGACACAGGTGAACATGACTGATGGGTGTTGGAGGATCTTTCATTTTGTAATAGGGAGCACAAGTACGATTGAAGATTGTGGCAGTGTGGGTGTGTGTCCCGGCTAACTTAATAGAGGTACGATCACGCTTTCTCAGAACTCAACTCTAGACAGGATTAAGATCGCTGACGTGCTGTGGACCCTTAAAGAAAGCTGAAAGCATCATTATCTGTAGACAAGCTGAGGGGTGGATCCCCTTAAAGGGTCAGAATATAAGCCTGAATGATCTTGAGATGAGTAATGGAAGAGAATGGAGGGATCATATTTCTGGTATAATTCATTATCAGGCCTCAGATTTCGCTTTCTCCTCTACATTACTGAGTCATTTTAAGCCTTCAGGTCTCTGATAATTAATCAAAAGAAACATCCTTAAGCTGGTGAATCATTGCTCACCACTTGTGGGTGTAATCAGTCTGTCGTTTGAGGTTACAAGTGGAGATAGCCTTTTTATGGAGTCAAAGGGTCGATAAGCACTGAGCTATGGTTACATGTGCAATTTGTCTTCAACCCAATTAAAATCATTCTGATTCCAGACTCCAGCTTCACTGTTTGCACAGACAATGGAGCGAACTGATAAAGACGTACGAGTATGTGTTACACCATCCAGACTGCAACGGCATTTGTAGTGTTGAAAATATACACTTCATTATTCCACAGCAGGATCGGCAGATAATACAACATGTACGGCAACACTGAGGGCACGCAACAACAACACAGACCACTTGAGCAGGGGCTCAGACTACTTTCTCAAACTTCTGTGTTTTCCTTTCTTGTGCTACAAAAGAATATATGCTGCCACCTACTGGACAGTGCAGTAGAACATAACTGGTCACTAATCCTATGATACACTACATTGCTTTTCCTTACAGTAAATAAAGGTTACTGAATATTAATATAAATTAATATATTTTATTTATTGATTTATTTTATATACTTGTAAAGGGACCATGTACAATATTTAACATAAATGTCACCATTTGATGCATTGTACCAGAGTTAGCCTAAAGCTACATATACATCAAGAGTTTAATCAGACCTAAAGCGTTTTGACATGTGCATGAGTTGTTCCACAGGTTGAATGTGCTGGAAATAGCAGAGGAACAAACTGTTCCTTCTACTTGTTCCTGTTGTTAACAAACACTGCTTTCACAACTTCATTGTAGATAATGTGTCATACATAAAGTCAAGAAGACGCAGCTGCTGCTGCTAGCCTCCACTCGCCCCTCGCTGTGCAGCAGAGATTACATTCACATTCTCTCTTGCACTTGTAACTTTGGACGCTTGTTTGTTTATTTATCTGTTTCAGTTATTTATTTTACTTTATTGATAGGACAGCTGAAGAGAGACGGGAGGTGTGGGGAGCAGAGAGTGAGGAAGGATGAGCAGCAATGGATCGTGGCCGGGACTCGAACTGGCGATCACTGTGGGCTCCTTTGATCAGTAACGCTTCCATGCAACGCATTCTTCTCAGCTCACTTGCAGGTAAAATTACACTAAACATTTCAATACACTGCCACATCACGATCAGACATTACCCTGACTATTTGATATAATTCAAATTAAAATGGAGTGAACAGGACAACTGCAGGAATATTTACACTGACACTTTTGTCCACATTCAGCTCCTTCTTCTCGGGGCTTTGCAGGTGACACACTTCTAAAAAGAAATGAGGCAAAAGTCCCAACTTTGAACATGTTACTATCATCACTACCTCTCATGGTTTAGGTTATCTTGTAACAACCATAGACGGTATAAATAATGGACGTAGTATCCGTGACATCGCCCATCTGTTTCTGAAGCGCTGTTCAGAGGCCAATCGGTGGCGGCAGCCATATTGGAAATGTTGAATTCAACATAACTGCTGTTGAGAGATTGTGACGTAAAGAGGCGGGCTTTGAGCCTCGTAGCCAACAACTACAGCGCTCCAGCCTGTCAATCAAGTCAGCTGTGCCTCTCGTAACGGAAAACTCTTAATCTTAATATCTTTGAAATTGCGACGTAAGTACAGTGTGTGCAGATCAAGACATGAGCTATCCAGACTACACTCGTCTTTTGTACCAGGCTGTAAACATGTTTATTTCTGCTGTAAATATTGTGTTTTTGAATTTGTGTGTATGTGGTTTCCGGTACTTCTGGAGCCAGCCTCAAGCGGATCCTCGAACTGCAGTTTCTAGCATTTACACATTGGCCTCATTTTTTTAGACCGGAGGTTGCTGCTTGGTAGCAATCAGCAACTTAGAGATGCACTCACTAGCTTTGCTGCAAGGGGAGTGCAGGACAGGATCCAACATTAAAGTATCCATGTTGCTTAGCTTACTGATTTAGTATGCTAATGGAAAGTTACAATTTTGGCCAGGGTGTCTACCAGTTTAATGGAAATTACCATTTCTGTCAACAAGTGTGTGTGTGTGTGATGTGCATGATCTGGTTGCCCCTGGTGTTGCTCTTGCTATTCAGAAAACATAACTGTTGTCAAGGGGTTTTGACCAATCAGAATTGAGTAATTAACACAGACAGGTGGTTTGTAAGAAAGCTGGGTAATAAACAAATGCTATCACAGAGACAAAGCTAGCACCCCTGTAGACTTGATCTTCTTATAGTTGTGTTACAAGTTTTATATCATTCAATTTGAGCTTATCAAAGAGTGAAAACAATCTATAAAATGGGTATATACAAACTGAATTGAATCTTCTCAAGTAGCTCAGAAAATACATCCCCAAATCTCCAGAGTTCTAAAAACAGCCATTTTCATTTCAGATGCTGACAACACAGACACAAATTTAATAACCGCTATGAGTCATGCATCTGAAAAAAGCTCTGCAGCTTGTTGCTGCTGCTGTAAAAGTGTTAACTGGCCATGTTTATTTATTGCGCTGCTTTTATCAGGCTCCATGTAAAAAGTGCAGCTAGAGCCCGACAGCACTTTGTTCGGGGCTCATTGTAAGTCCTTATTTTAGCTGCTTAAAATTAAGTCGACAGAAAACGTTGTGTCTCGGGGCCAATAGCTCCAAATCAAAAGTGACAGTTCGCCAGAAACTTCAGGAAGTGTCTAGCTTTGTAACAACTTTAAGAGCAGGTGAGAAGAACAGCAGGCACCTCTCACCCACAGCTACTTCATTATTGCTGAATATTTTTAGAAATAATAAAGCACATGTTCTTTTCATACTTTCATTTGCAAGTGGTTCAGGTGCTGATTTAAAGACTACATGCAAAAGCTGTACCCCAGACTATTTTTGCCTCTCTTCTAAGAGTCATTTTTACATTTATCTGAGGTATTTCAGGAGAGGACATCTGAAACAACGACTCATGTCGCTCTTGTCCTCTTTTATTCCTGTGCCATCACAGCCTGCTGCTCACTGTTTTGTCCCACAGAAGGGCTTGTGGGAAAAATAAATTCAGATCTCGGTCCAAGAAGTGGAAAACAGTTGTTTTATGTAAAACTGCGGAGAGTACTGTGAAGCTCATGACTCGTCCTCTTCACTATGTCTGTCTGCTGCTATGTGGGAGGTGTTCACTCCCACTTCACAGATTTTTAAACATAGTTTGTTGGTTCTGTTTGTTGCTTTGTGTCCTCAAATAATGCTAGACAAACAACATCTGTCTACACAGGAACAATATCTTTCTAGCAGAGTGGATAAAAGAATGTACATCACATCCATGTGCTTTTTTAAAAGCTGTTTTATATGGACTCTTCAATAGACTGTAGTTTGTTTTGAACTGGCTTTGGCTTCGAAAGGTCCCATATAACAAAAAACACTTCTTTCCTTGCCTAAACATATACTTTAGTCATCCTCCAGCTTAGCAACCCTGGGGATGTGGACGCTAAAAGCCTCTGCCATGTCTGTAGCCAACCCTTCAGGGAAACAGCTTGACTGGTGACCAAACGACAGGAGCAAATTCAAAAACCGCTCCTGCAGGGTGACTATGTCAAAGGTTATAGCCAGCTAATTAGCGGCTCTACTGTAGGCTTCAACATGCAGGCTGGGTGGTGCTAATTTAATTGCATCAACCACTTCAACTCTGACTGCTTTAACAACGAGGGCCTATCAAATAAAGATACACATAAAAGCAAGAAAGTAGAGGAACAAGAATTAAATTCTAACATACAAATGAGATGCATGCTGTTGTAACCGCAGCTGCAACACTTCACATAAAGAGGGCGGGGTAAGCAACAGGTGACCAACAACTATACACCAAACTATGGTATCAGAAGAATATGAAGTTAAATACAGAATCTGACTAAAATCATCACAGGGGCATTTACACAATGAAAGGACTGGCACTAATTAAGACGTATAATATCACTTTCCAATCGTTAGTGTGCCATAAGTTATGATTAAAAATATGTGCCTCAAATCATTTCAAACATCCCTCCTTTACAATTCTATAGTATTTCATCTCTTCACACAGCTGGTCAACATCTTTAAATGGCTTTTGTGGTTCTAATTTGCTCTGTTGTGATTTGTTGGTTGCATCTGTATTCATTAATTTGAATCACAGGGAAGGCAAATACTAAGTTGGCTCACATTTGCCAACGACTGTACTTTTATTGTTGCAGAAGAGCAACAGGAGAACCAAGTGTGAACTTTAGAGACTGTGTAACACTCTTTAGTATTTATTGTTTCGAGGGGTTTTACAGGGCGACTCTGCTTTATCTATGGAGGTAATTTCTTCTCATTAGCAGATAGACTGTGTAACAACACAAGTTAAATATCAAAAGGAAATACATGTTTTTTTCTAGAGCCAGTTTGTGGCAACAAGATGTCTGGATTTTCATGAATAGGAGTTAGTCTTGTTTGTTTTGACCTTCCTCATGTTTCATGTCTTGTGTTTCCTGTAAGGTCCCTTACCCTTCTGTCTCCTACGTTCTCGCGTTTGTGCTTGCACTAACGTGTCTCACCTGTGTCTTGTTATCCCCATGTCCTCTCTGTATTTAATCCCTGTGTGACCCCCCTCCTGTGCCAGTTTGTCTTGTCTCTATGTTAGCGTCCCAGCAATCTTTTCTTACCCACCCTGTGGTTTTTGGATTAAAAGGACTAAAGGCTGATTTATACTTCTGTGTTTCCCCTACGCAGCAGGGGCTTACGTGAACATGAGCATCACATACTTGTGCGTCGATGTGTCCTTGTCGCGCAGCTATTCTCCGCCGAAACGCCTGAGGGCAGTGTGGTCTCTCTGATAGCCGGTCGCCTGCTTCCGGCCCCGCTACGATCTCTGTTTACCTTTCCACAGAGATTCATAGTGTTATTTTAATCTACAGCTGATGCATGTTGCTGTTTATCATACAGACATGATTACATGAAGAATAGAGAGGAGGAGATGAAATTCACGGCCGATGTGCGGCCGATGTCCAGGATCCAGGAAGTGTTGTAAATGTGGGATACAATGCTGCCGAGCGGACCAATCACAGAGCTTGCGTTCCGCGTCGATTCTACGGGTAGTTACATTTTGGAGGAGGTGCACGTCAGCTACGTGTGCAGGCCTTTTCATAGGTACAGAAGTATAAAATAAATCAGCCTTAACTCTGAATCTGGGAGTCTCGCCTTTATTGTGTTCATTCCAGTGGTTAAGTGTGACATGGATGTCTACGAGTTGAGCTGGGCTTCACTTATTTCTAACTGCTCCACTTGCTTATGTTAGATTTGGATTATCTTAGTGTTAACTGCTGTGAAGATATTCTTTTGTAACCAAATTACCTTCATATGTCTGTTTCTCTCAAAAACAAACACATCAGGTCACCTAAATGGTAATAACTCTTAATAAAGCAATGTCATGTTCAAATCAGTGCTTGTAAGGCCTCTGCAGCTGCTAGCTATTCTTTTTTATCTCAGGGTGATAAACCAGTGTTGTATAAAACTTAAACACCTTGGATACAGCTCTAGAATATTTAGTCCCTGGCAGCAGTGGTTATAGGGTCCTATACTGGTCTGTAATGAACCATATGAGCAGAGTTAAGTAACTGGAACCGAATCTTAAGCATCATTATTTGCTAATTGAGGGCATCAATACGATAGCTGGTAGAAAAACAACATAAGGAAATGTTCAGGTAACGCTAATTTTTGTATATGGACATTGTTCTGTCTAATTTAGGCCATTCATCACTCTGTTACTATAATTAATTCCTCTGAATGTGACGACATATCCAGGCCTATGAATGTCAAACAAAGCAACCTTTACTCTCAGCTAGTGTCTGCGACAGAAGCTCCCGCTCTACACCTCTCTGCCACAGAGTTGCTTTGTTTCCTTTTCTGTCAGGTAGCATTTGGCTAGCTGTGCTGCTGCCTTGCCAAACCAGCGTGCATGTGCCTCTCTTTGTTGTTTTTACTCTCCAGTGGCTCATAACAATGCGCTTTGACTCTGACAACACAATCAAATGTAGAATAATTCATAGTGGCCTCTGAGCACATACTGTACACCGAGAGTCACGATGGTGCCCAAAACGCCACTTTAAACCTTCATAGTTGAGTTGGTAATAACATCGCATTCTTGCATCACTCTCCATGCACCTTCTGCCATCTACTCACAAAAAAAGTAAGAGTGCATGGTGGAATGAAACCAATTTCACACCATAGTTTTCTCGACTGAGAGACATTAATTCTCGTTGTAGCACGCTGAAAGTCTGCAAAGATTTTTGAGAAACTTCAGCCCTAATCTTTGCTGTCTCAGGTAATCCAGATCACCAGGCTGTCAGTCAGAGTGTACTACTTTAAACACTGCTTTTGAATGTAGATTGCTGGGATCTCGTCCAACTCTCAGCAGGGATTTTGGCTCATTGCTGAGCTGCTGAAAGCCCTCATGTAGGCACCACATTACAGAGTAAATATACAGTCTTTATAAGGTCTGTAGGGTAAGTTTGGTCATTAACAGGGAGATTATCATGGGTGATATTTCTTGTGAAAGAAAAAAACATGGCCCAGAGCCATTTGTATTCAGGTACAATGCAGTAAGATGGATCCATGTGAAATGTGGTGCAGCTAGAGCCAGTTTTAACATAACCAGCTATGTCACTGTCTCCACGCCAACATCATGATTTCCCCAAGAAGTGTAAGTCAAGTTTATAGTAAAGTAAATATGGATTTGAGATGATACAAGTTTGTAACACGTTATTAATCAATGGAGGCTTTGTTTGCATGCCAGACAGTTTGATTGGAGCTACTTCAAGAGTGTCCAGTTGTCAGGAATTAATCGCAAGTTTTACCCACACCATGATATAACAAGTTGAAGATTTGCCTGATAATCACTGAATCTGCTGGAGCTAAGAAAACAGTTTACTGTTCTGTGGGATGCACCAATTTATCTAAGTTCAAACAGCAAATGTGCAAATACAACTCATTATCTCAGATTAGAGATTAGAGTACAAAAGGCCTTTCTTATCTTAAGTTTCTAGTAGGATTCTGCATTTCCACTGCAGAGTATCGAGCTAAAAAAGGAAAGCCCCTCCATTAACAAATGTTATTTGTTGCAGGTTTTTGCACCATTAAACATTTTATCTTCAGTTACACTTTCCAGGTGACTTCTACAGGTAAATGAATTATTCCAGAACAGATTAGGAGGTCATTATTATTCTCTTTTCAATCAAAGGGACACTTGAATGTTGGGGGTCTCGGGGGGACACACAAACCGAGCAGCTATTTACTCTCTTGCTCCAACAGTGTCCTCAATGTGCGCAGCAGTAGTCATCAGTGACTCATGCATTCTGCAAAGCACTGCAAAGTTCAGAGTCATGATGGCCTTGCAACTTTCTGTTAGCAGTGAATTGGAGGAAACGTGAGATGTACCATTAAAAGAAATAACAGTAACAGGGAGAGCAGGAAGAGAATGTTTTCTGGAGAGGGATTAGAGTGAGCAGGAGGTGACTCAGGCACACTGACGTATAATACTTGATGGAAAAAAAAGAATCCTCCACCGACAATGGACGAGGGGTACTGACACTCCGTTCTGACTGAAGAGGGGAGGTTAATCCACCACTGTGGAGCCATTATGCTGCAGAGGAGAGACCAAATGAAGCAGGCTGCTCAGGGATCAAGTACCTAGTAGTGGCAGAGCCTGTTTGGCTGCTGAGCCAGGTATGGTCACTTTTAGTTTGAACATCATGTGGGAGTTGTGCTATAAATGTGAAAAAGTTTAGGATGACAGTTTGCTATAAAATAAAGTTTCACCTCCCGTGAGCGGGTGTTGAGTCATTTGTCCTTACTTCTGTCTTGTCAGAGTGGTGAGGAAGTTGGGGAGGGAAAATTCTAAAAGAGGAGTGGGAACAATTATGTCGTCTCTGTTCTGTCTCGCAGCCTTTTGATTAGTTGACCACCTCATTAACATTCTATTTTAGAATTATTCACCAACTTATGCACAGTACAGCTTACGTTGTCTTTGGAAGACTTTTCTCCATTTATGAAACAGCTATCAGCACCCAGTAGCTTGTCAAAGAAATTGATTAAAGGAAGGTTGCTAATTAGAACAGAAGATAACACAAATTATTCATCTAATAAGACAGGTTTTGATGACTAACTAACATTTTGTTGCATGACTTTCTCTTTTGTATTCAATTTCTAATTTGCTCTTCTCTGGGTTTTATGTCCACAGCTGTCGTCTTTCTTGTCAGGGATTATGGACTGTAATAATATTCAAAACGAGTCACTGGGATATCAACCATTGGTTTTTGGATTACTGTTCTGCCCTGCTTTTTTCTGGGGAGCCAGAAGTGACCAAGGTTGGATGGTAGGATTAGGGTTGGAAGTTGACCCAGATTGTACAGAGAAAAAGAAGAAGACCGTGGGAAGATATCTCGAAAAAACAGTTATTCGAATGTCTCCAACGGCTGAATGCTGTGTGTGATGGTAGATCAATCATGAGGCCAACTGAACTCAACAGAGCCATATGTAGAGGCTAACACACTGGTAGAGTGAGTAAGTAAAGTAAATTAAACTTGCTTTTCACAGCCAAAAGTCACAAAGTGCTTTACAAAGACAAGACATAAAGAAAAGAAAGATACAACTGATAGGCAGTATAAAAATTACAGTGGTTACATGATCCATAAAAGCATTAAAAGTTCTGCAAAAATCAACTAAAAGCCTTCCTGAATAAGTTTTTTCTAAAATAAAGACTTAAAAACATCTGCAGATTCTGCAGAGTGCAGAATTCCAGAGCCAAGGAGCTACAGCCTGGAAAGCTCTGTCACCGCGAGTGCTGAGGTGTGTTTGTGTAACATGTTAGACCTGAGTGGGCGATGTGGCTGCTAGGGGTGAATGAGCTCTGACAAATATTCTGGAGTCTGACCGTGTAGGGATCGGTAAGTAAGTGTGAGAATTTTGAACTGGATTCTATAGGTGACGGGGGAGCCAGTGAAGGGGTTGAAGTACTGGGTTGATGCGAGACCGTTTGTTTGACCTTGTTAGTACTCTGGCTGCTGCGTTCTGTACTGACTCTAGGCGACTGAGGGTGGACAAGCTGAGAGATGAAAACAGAGTTACAGTAGTTCATGCGTGATGAAATGAATGCATGAATTAGCATCTCCAGGTCCGGAGTTGAAACAAAGTGTCTTAGTTTGGACTTTAAATTTGGGGGTTCACAAAAATAGAAGAAGTGTAATGCATTCAACAGAGTGAGAGTGATGGAATTTTGCAAGAATAATGCCTCCAACAGAAACCAAACTTACTAAATTCTCAGCTATGAGTGTTTATTGTGGTTTATGGACCAACATGTAGAATCTATAAGCTTTAGCATGTACGTTAAAACAGAGGTTTTTTTTTTAATGATCTTATGTGCATGGTAGAAGTGCAGGGTACAAAGAGCCATTGTGCCCATGTACACACAGATCACTGTACGATTGATGTTGATGCATGGATTGTTGTTGTATCTAGTTTTTTTCTACTTGAATGCTTGCATTTGAGCGTGTGTTTGTTTCTGTTTGTTTTAGAGGGAGAGTGTGCATCAGGAGTGAACACGAGGAGAGCATGTCACTCTCAGAGCCGAAAAGGCTGGGGGCTTGGTCCCATGCAGGGCTGAGGTGAGGGGGTCCTTGTTTTTTGCATTCCCAGTTGGGCGTCAAAGCACACGATGTGAGGAGATGAGGGAAATAAAAGTCTCCAACCCTTTTGGCCAAGTAGGAGTACTGCTGTATCTCTGTATGCCGCCTTACTAATGCACACTCTAAATTGCAGGAAAAAAACAGTATGGTTGACTAGTTGGTCGATGATGCTGTCACCTGCTGTGTCCTCAAGATAACAATGCCCCACCTGTGAGCTTCCAATCAGACTACCTTTCATCTGTTGGTATGAAGAGAAGTGCCGGTAGGGTTCAACTACATGTAAGAGAGGTGAGGGTGTCTGTCTTTGCAGCCTTTCATAAAAGCATCCGTGCTTTAAATTGTGAAGTCAGAGGCCATCATTGGTTTCTTGAAATAATGAGAAAAATGTAATCCATGGAAGACGGGGAGGTGATCTGCAACGTCTTAATAAGCCAGTGTTTCAGGGGGCAGTTGCACTTGAGGTTCCAGATGAGTAAAGCTCAATATGAAGCAAAACATGTGTAATCTTCAGCTGCTCTTCAGGCTTTGCATGGTGACTGTATGGGGACTGTAGTTTATTCCATGGAAAATAAAGAGATGTTAAACATTTTCAAAAACTGCAGTATGAAAAATAGGGCAAGACACTTGATAGAGAAAAATGTGGTTGCAAAATCCAATAGAACAAAAAGAGGAAGCAGATAGCCTGGAGAGGCTCCAGTGAAGCATTTGAACATAATTACTTTAGTATTTGATGCAACAATTCCTTCTGCCATAAGCCCGGTAAGAACTCACAGAGAAGTTCAGATGTCAATAGAATAATCTACCAACCCACAATGAGGAGAATAGAGAACACCAGGATGTGCCATCATCAATCTGTGGGTCCATTAACCAGACAGCAGCATTCAGCAGTCACCCAATGTAAATGTTACAAGGTTGAGTGTGTGAATGCGAGAATGTCACAAGGGTTTTCACAGATGTTTTATTGAATTAGACCCATGACATCTCCACTATAGGCTCTGCAGTGATTTCTGGCTCCCCTGACGGACCATGACAGCGCAGAATAAAACACAGTGGTGCAGTTTGAAGGCGGAGCTGATGAACAGGCTGTGAAAAGAGCTGATCAATGGGCGTTTGTTTTAGACAGAAGGGAAACCAATTTTATGATACTGTAGCTATCAGCTAGGCTCATAGGAGGTGGAAAATGGATTTCTGTACGTGGAGAGTGGCTGATCTGAAGATGGTTCCTCGGCCTGAGGGAGGAGCTGATACTGAAGGTCAGGCAGCTGAGCAGATCAAGACAAATGGTTTGGAGGTGGACAGTTCTTCTGGGCCTGCTTGTTAAAGGAAAGTCTAATCTTGTATTAATAGATATACAGTATTTGTTCATCAAAGGGGGAGCAGTGTAAGCGCCAAAGATGACGTTGACTTACCTGTCAAGCTGCTATGGTTAGCATGTTTGGTAATCAGCTTTTGTATTACGTGTTTAAAGTCCCTCAGGTGGGTAAAGTCCACAGCAAAACAGAGTCTTGTCATTTTAAGCTTACACTTAAAGCTTTGGAAAATTAGATGATTCTTGTGTCAGTGTTTGTTATGTTTACTCTTGCAGTGAAAGCACCCTTAAACTTTACCCTCAGTGCCAGCTTGGGCCTGTCCAAAGTGAGAAAGTGCCCCTAATTTCCAAGTATTCAATCCTAGAACTATTTCTAATTGTTGGTGCGCTTTATATTCTCCTGGACATCGCCTGCTGTTGGACTTTCTATTTTCCTCCTCATTTGTTTTCCTGCCTTGGACTGTTTTAATGGATTTGACCTTTAACCTTTCTAATTTAAATTACTCCATGTTCTTTTCTGCATTTCTTATATAACATTTTTGTGCTGCAAAAAGCTTGTACTCCAGCTCAGGAGTTTGCAGTCTGCTTTTTGGCCCACTGCACTGTGTTGACCTTTCCTACTTTAGCATCCCAAACCTTGTCAGGAAGCAGAAGGAGACTTATTGCTCCGTTCCAGGGCTGAAGGTGATGCTAACTTCGGGGCTAACCCACATACACTTTAACTCATCAGCAGCAAGCAGTACGCATCACATGGGAGTCCAGCTTTGGTCTTAAGGAGTTGCAGGCCTTATTATCTCTTCACAAACTTAACAGTTCATTACAACACGCATGATAACATCGGCCGCTAATCCTCACTGTATCTGCTCTCATGCTCCTCATCAACAACCACGTAACACATGCACAGAGGACACTTCGTCCTTCACTCTCTCTCGCTCTAACACCCTTATTTACACACACAATCAGAATCAGAAATACATTATTTATCCCAGGGGGCAATTCAGTCAATACAGTTGCTCCTATACACAATAAGTAAGAATATCAAATAATATTTATAAAAGAAAGTAATGAATAAGATGTAAATGCAAAAACAATGAAAATGATGTTAATAAAGGTATGTACAGAAGACAAAATATGCTGTGTAGAAAATAAATACATGGTTGATGTCCCCGGAGATCAGGAAGAGGGCACTCTGATGGTCCCATGATTAGAGAGGAGATACACGGCTTCTATCTCGTCTCCATAAACCTCCGTCTTCTTATACCAGCTCTCCTCCCTCGTAGCTTTATGCCTCCTCTGCCCCCATGTGTCCAAAATCTCCAGAGCTCCGCAGGAACATCCAGCGGACGGAGCCGACGAGCCGGCCGGCCTCTGCTCAACCAGCCGAGCTCGAGTAAAAACAAAACAAAGCAGTAATGCGAGTAAAAGTTAAAGTTGATGATTTCATCGTGAAAAACAGTCCACAACTTCAACAAACTGCCTGAGAATAATCCGACGAAGTATAATGAAGAAAGAGAAGAAAAATCAGAAGGAGGAATGAACGAAGAGGAGCGACTCTAACAGGCTGCATGCACGGTTAGTGCATGAGCACAAAACTATCCCTAAAACAGAACTACACTACTTATAACATCTGCATACTCCCATGCTTCATGTTTCTCAGCATGTCATCTCATATCCTTTTATAAGTCCATGTTAAATTTTTAATTCTAAGTTGTACATGTTGGAATCCCAGCTCAAAGTAACCAGTATTTAAAGTGGTTAAACTTTCATTGCACTGCTATTCAACTTCATCTGACAAAACAATTTTCATTTTTTTGGTGGATTTTATTTCAGTCTCTAACTGCCACCTGTAACAACAGGTACACTAACACATCCTCCTATATTTAAACACCTGCTTGGACTGACTACATCACAGCACACGCTTAACAAGCAAAATATGCAAATTAGGTAATGTCACTCAAAGGAGGAGTTCAGTTAGAGGGGTGAAACTGGAATGAACCTTTGTGCTTCTTGTTCCTAGAACAGGGATTTGCAGAAAGCCAGTGTAGCGTTCATGCTGACGTACAAAGCCATCAGTCCATTTGGGGTAATGTTGCTTTATTCATAATTAAACAGAAGCTGTACAATAACTGATTTCTAAACACAAACTACTGCAGTAAAAGCTTTAACAGCACACCTTGAGGGTTGCTGGCAAGCAAATGTAATGTCAACAACCTTTTTCATTCAGTGAGTGACTGAGGTAAAGTGAAAAAGAGGGCAGAACACAGAAAATAGGAAAAGAATAGAGTGAAAAGAGCGGGGAGAAGCAGAGAATGATGGAGAGTAAAACAGGTCAACTGACGAGCCAGGCTTGTGCCACTTTCTCTTAACTGTGTTCAGCCGTGTGAGCTGAGTTCACACAGATTCAGACTCCCAGGGAAGGTGGGGACAGATGGAAAGGTCTAGAGAAACAGAAGGAGAGGGAGGAAAGACACAGACCAAATGTTACGCCCTGTTAGTGATGGCACGGAGGTAGACAGTCAAGAGGGGTTATTAGCGAGGGATTTAGAAAGGCACTCATGAGAACCTGGAAGGCTAGCAGCCAAGAAGTAAGACTTCTACTTAATACAGTTAGAAAGGAGACATTTTTACACTCCTGCTCTCTCAGAGGAGGTTACTGCTCCCCCAGTGCTTAGCTCATTCATTATGTCAGCTATTTTAGGATTTCACAATAGCTGTTTTCATTCAGCCATGACACAAATTGGTTTTGCACTGAAACAAAATAATAAACTCATTATTTGTTTTTGATTGCTTGCTTCCCAGAGAAGAAGAATCACATCTCTTTGCAAGTTGTGTCTTGATTGTTTGGGGAATTGCTTCATTTCAGCAAAGAAGTTGATTTGAAAAAGCTTTTTCTTCCTCTTCATTTTTCATTTTAACAATGCTAATTAAGTAACAATATAACATGATGCAGTTAGGGATAATGCCTTTAACACTGATACATTTCTTACTCTGACTCCTGTCTAATCAGAATCACTCTTAGAAATCTAACTGTGGTAAGACTTAAAGCTACTGTATGTCTGAAGCTTTCTTAAATAGTATCTTACAAACCATTAGTCTCTACTTCTTGTATTAACATTAGATGTGTTTTTTCTGCACGGCACACTGCTTCATTTTGAAAGTGGTCTCCCAAACACCCATAGTGCTTCTCATGGCGTTGGTTGGGAGAGCTGTTTTGAGTCTAAGAAAACTCTTGTACCACTGTAAGGACAGTGACAGCTTCACGTTAACAGGCATAAACTAAAATACCTCTTAAGCAAAGTTCCATGGTGTATCAGGGTTTCTTTGTGGACAAAGAGTTCACTTTAAGTCTGGAAACTTTGCCATATAGTAACGCTAGCAAGCTAGGAGGAGATGAGTCTCGAGAGGCAGGACATGACAGAAATTGATGCTGCAAAAGCCACAGTGTGCAGGATTGCAGAAAAAGCAACAGAGACATATGCTATGACAGTGTTTGCATTTATATCAACGCTACATGCAAACTAACGGTAGTGCAGACATCATCACTATCCTTGTTTTGGAAATGGTTCTCCTTCCACCTCAGATGTTTTTATTTCATTTCCATCATGTCTTGTTCTGCTGCACGGTGGTGCAGTGGGTAGCACTGTTGCCTCACAGCGAGAAGGCTCCTGGTTTGAGTCCCCCGGTTGGGCAGGTGAGCTCTCTGTGTGGAGTTTGTATATTCTCTCCATGCATGTATGGGTTCTCTCCTGGTACTCCGGCTTCCTCCCACAGTCCAAAAACATGCTCATCGGGTTTATTGGTTACACTAAATTGCCCGTAGGTGTGCGTGTGTGTGGGAATGGTTGTCTGTCTTTCCAGGTTTGCCCTGTGAATGGTGGGCGACCTGTCCAGGGTGTACCCTGCCTTTTGCCTGAAGACAGCTGGGATTGGCTCCAGCCCCCCTGTGACCCTGAATGGGATAAGCGGTCAAGATAATGGATGGATGTCTTGTTCTTCCAGATTTGCTCTGGTTGTATGATGTAAAAGTCATCCCTTCTACCTGCTCACACATGCTGAATTTACCAGAGTATTTCCTGCTGCGTTCTCACGTTAGCTCACCAAGCCTTTACAAAGATTTTTTTGCGTGGCTACCAGAAAAGTTGGGGTTTATTTTTCAACTGTTTGGGTTCACACATGTAGCCCACCCTGAGATGTTTTAAGACCTTTTAGGGTCTTTTATTCTTGTGTGACTACAGCTCTAGTGACAAATTCTGCGCTGCTTTGAGGATAACCCATAACTCTTTTGCAGGTACAAATTTACGATGCCATAGCTCTTTTGTTTCATGGGTTATACCTGAGCCTTAACTATGTAACACATTTAGGCCTCTAGTTTTAATGAGGATAATTGATGACTTACAGGCAGAGTTACTTCACAGATAAAGACCTTCTTTCATCAGAGCTGAAGCCTTTGTAAATTCAGCAATTTTCAGCATGGGGGAATATTCAGCCGCTACCTTTTTTTTTCTGTCACAAGGAAGCTCTCCATGCTTCACAGAGAAACACTCCAGGCCTCCTTGTGACAGAAAGTTTTAATAAAGGCACTGAGGAGATTTCAAGGCTCTGGGACTGAATCACCACCATGACAAGATAAAGAAATCCCACTACAAAAGTGCTGAATTATGCACACGCTCCGGATTCTGTACAGGGCTCTTTATACCTCTTGAGCCCCACCACTGCACATTTGTGACAGATTCACTTGTGAAGCAACAAGCCCCTTTGGCTGGGGCTGCGGTGGGGAAGAACAGGGGAGCTACAGGGATGCTTGAGTCAAACTGAGCATCCAATGAGGGACAAAACTGCCTTACAACAAGTGTTAGCGAGCGGATAGATGCTGAGTCAGGATGTGGGTTCGGGGTGATACTGGATGATGTGTGAGGGGATGGTAAGGTGTTTAACCCTTGAAGGATCTGTTCTTTCCCCCCTTGTTCATGCAAGAGTTGGGAGTATACATCATTATGTTGCTCAAGGTCCCGCAGGGAATACAGGCGCCAGAAATACTGGCTCATGGCCTGCATTTTATTTGTGTGTGTGGATGGATGTGTGTGTGTGTGTATAGCCAGGGGGTGATTTCTTGTCACCCTATGTGCTTGTCTTTTCAGTCTTGTAGCATCATAAAATACATATGGCACTCCTCAATCCACCTACCTTAGACCCCACCTACACACACACACACACACACACACACACACACACACACACACACACACACACACACACACACACACACACACACACACACACACACGCACACACATCAATTGCTGTACTCTCTTCCTGCCAGCGCCTGCATCGCCACAATGCTCCCCCCACACACTGCTGGGATTAACCAACACATCTTCTGCCCTGGAGGCCTGAAGAAGTCACCAGAGAGGAACCGTAAGCTCAGTCTCCAATTTACTTTGCTATTTTTGCCCATAGCTGCCACAAACTGCCTACAGTAAATGACTGGGGAAGGCGTTGAGGAGAGGACATACAAAAATGTCCTCCCTGCTCTCATTCTCTACTTCATTTTTTCACATTTGACCACTCAGATTTAGCTTCTCCCTGCGATATGCATCACAATCTCTTTCACAGTCTCCAGGTGTCTCTTTCAGAGTCTTTGCCTCGTTACAAATACTAAATAAATACCCAATGCTAGTTGAACTGTTTGTAGAGCACAGCTGCAGGTGGTGGGAGTCACAAGGGGCTGCAGAGATGGATGGATAAACAGGAGCCAGACAGGCATCTGTGAGCTCGGGAGGCAACCGCAGATTTGTATTCTTTTTATTTAGCAAACCTTCTGGTATAGAGGATGAAGGATTAGAGTTGTATAACTAATGCAGGATCAACTATTATTCATCTCTTATTTTAGCTTTTTTTATTTTAAAGAGACATTGTTTGGACAAAACCTACAAAACTAATATTTAATATAATATACAAACACTTCCAGACAGGTTTTCTCAATGTCTTTAGAAAAAGTATTTTTCCTTTATATTAGTCTATTATTAACATGTTCCTCATATCTTGAAGTACACTTGCTAACGGCCAAATTCAACCAGATCCTGGTCATGGCACCAGATCTGATAGGTCTCTAGTCTAGTCAATGTGTTAACTTCCACTGGATCCACTCTGTTGCATTTCGGCTGCGTCTCTGGTCCGGCAGGTCGGAACACAACGGATCAGATACGCAAGACTTCTATTTTTGCCGGATGCTGTAGCATGATGCATCAATATGTACAGAGCAGATGAAGCAGAACAGGAAGTCAGGCACCAAAACAGAATTAACTTTCAGAATAAAACACTCTGTGATATCGTCGGATCTTTTTTAACTTAACTATGAAAACAAAATGTCATTTTGAGCGGAGGCAGGCTTGGAGTCATCAAGTCAGAGGTTTTCAGAGGACCATATAGACAAGATGGACGAGGAGAGGAGGAGGAGAATCCTTGATTCAGTGATTGAGGTCCTGCTCTGTTTTGAAATCACAACCGGTGGGCGTTGACAGGCGAGAGAGCACTGAGCCTGACCACAGCAGAACGGACACGGATCTGGTGGAAGAACCATGTAAAGGAACAGCCAGATACTGTTTCATTCACACCCCTCAGGATTCAGGTAGCCAATCATGACAATATCAGTAAAAGTGCGGTGATGGTTGAGACTTAAATATCGTTCAAATCTAGAAAAACTTCTGCAACTACAGTTGTTTCCCCTAATGATAGAGATTTTTTTTGTAAACCTGCTGTTGTCTGACTGGTGAATCTGGTGATGAGAATCAGGATCAGGAAAGGATTAATGGTATTGGACAGTTCTTGGTAAGAGTCTCTGGTTTGGATTCAGACATTCATGTCTAAAGGGGTGTGTCCAGAGAGAAGTCAGTCCTTAAAATCTGATTGGCCACCCCAGATTCCACCCCAAATCCTAATCTGTGACTGGCTGTTGTTCTTACCAGAGTCCCAAATCTAATAGCATTAAGGCTCTTTTGTTTGAGACAGCCGAAAATCAAAGGAAGTTAAACCTGCAACATCACAAAAAGCTTAGATAAATTCTTACTGAACTCTGCTGTAAAAATATACATTTCACCTCCTGTTTTTTATTTTTTCCATAATTGCAGGCAGCTTGAATTATAGCCTATAGGTTGTTGCTATAGTGATAAAGGATTCAGTAATGGTCACGGCAATTTAAGCCTTCAAAAAAACCATCAAATGTAAACGTGAACAAAGCAGAGTATGGATCCATACGTGTGTCACACAAATGCTTAACTATTATCTAAATGATGTAGGAGAAAGAATGACTCCTGGTCATGTCTGTGGGTATGAATTATCAGATAAACACACACATTTACTGAGTGTCATGTCATTTCCTCTGGACCAGGCAGTTAGCTGTGAGGATTTGAAACACTAATGCCTGGATAAACATGTATTGGGTTATTTTTAACATCATGAAACAACTCATTTTGAGTTTATTTATTGTTTTTTATTTATTCATTGATTTATTTAACAGCAAGATGCAGGAACTAACCAGTAGAGACCAGAGTCCCCAGATGGAGAGAAGAAGGTAGCCCTCGTACAAGACTGAAGAAGGCCACTCACATCATTATTTCTCTTAAGGACAACAAGTTGTCTCATCAAAGCCATTTTCAATTTGAAAGTGATGGAAAAGCTGGTAATTACAATTCTGCAATCCTCAGAGAGACGTGTCTAATCAGACTGAGCGGAGCCTGAGTGGACTCCTCTCATGCATCAGCTACAGCAGCTTAATGAGACAGAGGTTCTACTGAAGAAGAAACATCTGCCGGCTTGTGTTGGATGTGGCAGTGCCGGGAAGAGAAGAGCTGGCACGGGAGAAACTGCAGATGGCGTTTCAGATAAAAATTGTTTCTTACATGTAGCTGCTGCCAAGGATGAACTTTGTTCATTGGCAGGGCAGGTCAAGTTATAGATCAGCAAAGATTGAAGGGATTGTAACAAGATCATTGACCAAATAGGCCACAGGTTATTTTCACCAATTATTCTACTAATTACATTTGGAGGCTGCCTGGAAACTCAATTAAATCAACACCATCAATATGGATTGATTGGTCTAGAGTTTACAGAGGGACTCAACTGGTTCTACATTTGAATTAGATTAATAAAAAAAAAAGAATGGTGAAATGTGTGTCCATGTAACATCCAGACCTGCTTTAAGAGAGGCCTGCATCGTTCGACTCATCCATTTCCCCTGACTGCCTCCCAAGGCGGGATTTAGTTGTCTTCCAAACACTTCACTCAGAGAAGTTGCTCTCAGTCCCAAAAACAGCAACTCACAAAACAGGCCCAACATCTCTCAAAGAGTCATTTATATGTTAAATAACGACACAATGACACAAAGAAGGAAAAGGAAGACAACCAAATCAACTCAAGGGTCGCAGGATCAGGATGCTTTCATCTAACCTATACCCGCAACATATCACCGGTTGTAACTCATTTGAAGCAACAGAGAGGATCAACAGAGGTTTAACACAAAACAAACAACAAAACAGAGAACTACATAAAAATGTTCAAAACATAGCAACAGCTTCTATAGTGCTAAAGCATATAGAGAGGGAGAGAGAATTCCAGCTGAAGACAAGAACGTGACGTGACAGGACATGTTTTTGCAAGAGCTGGATGGTTTTGGAATGGGAACAGAATGGAGAAAATAAAACTCATCTCATGATGGCGCTGGATGAACGGTCTCATAATTAATTGAATTCTTCCTTTTCAACCAGAAAACACACTGGTGAATTTTTCTGATGACACAAAAGCCTGTAAGGTGTCTTATCAGAGGACTATGACTGAACAAACTGAGAACTCATGCACGCTTTAGTACTTTGTTTTTTGTCTAAATATTTGGCTTCCACACTTTGAGCGTAATAGCATGCTAACATTTGCTGACAGGCATGTTGTCAAAAAGCACAGCTGAGACTAATGGGGATGTCATTACTGTAATGCAGTGATGTAGTCGAGTCCTCAGTGTTTGAGTCCGAGTTGAGTCCGAGTCACCAGAGAAAAATCCAAGACTAGTCCAAGTCGAGTCCTCATTGTTAGTATTATTTATTACAAGGAGGGCAGCTGTTTCAATCCAAACTATTGACTGTTGGAACCTGGACCAACTGAGTGTAACCCTTTGGATGTGTAGGAAACACATTTCTTTCATTAGCATTAGTGTTGGAGCTATTTCTATCACTTTATGTATAGGATCATTTTACCTTATTTCATGTATTTGTTGTTGATTACATTAAGGGCAATGTTATGTGTGGTATCATTATTTTATTTTAGTACTGATTTTGATAGTTTTGCTCCTAGATGGGCAGGTAAGGGTCCGGGAAAGGTGAATGTGTTTTTTACCAGGAGACGTTAGAGCATGAGGACGCTACAGATTGTTTTGTGAGAAACCTTTTGTGTTTAATAAGACTTCAGAGAAACGGCAGTTTTTCTAGGACATTTAAAATGTCTTTGGTCCTGTGTACGATCCACTCTCCCTGTGTGCCATGGCCTTTTTTTTTCCAGTCTTGAGTTGAGTAAATTCAATCAATCAATCAATCAATCAATCTTTATTTGTATAGCGCCAAATCACAACAAACGTTATCTCAAGACGCTTTTACAAACATAGGAGGTCTAGACCACACTATGTCAAATTATGAACAGAGACCCAACTTCAAGACAGGGTAAGACTCAGTCTGACCCCACCTTAATCCATCATGAGCATTGCACATCGCAGTATTTAGCTAGTTACAGTGGCGAGGAAAAACTTCCTTTTAACAGGCAGAAACCTCAGACAGAACCAGACTCATGTTAGACAGCCATCATGCCTCGACCGAGTTGGGTCTGGAAAGACAGATAGAGGGGAGTAAGAGAGAGAGGTGATAGTGATGAGACGAGTCGTAGAAGCTGTTGCCGCTGGAGTCCAGCACGTCCGTATCAGCTGGAGTCCAGATCGATGAGGTCTATCTGCCACTCCTATGAGATTCTAACGAAATCCCGCCGATGTGTCTGGAAATTAATTTATGAATGAAGTTACAGCGCTGGGTTCGAGTCCTGGACTTGAGTACTACCACACTGCTGTAAGGATTATACTACATGAAATTGGAGGCTCACCAAATATGTTACAACTCAATCAGGGGAAAAAAGGACTGTCTGAACTCCATCCAATTACTGGGATATTTGTAAAGAAAAGTATGACCTCACAGGTTAAAAATACCTCCTGAAAGTCACATTACAGCTGGTTGAAAAGAATCCAAAGTCCTCTCAGTTTAATTACTCCTCAGAGGAGCACTGTGAAGAGAGAAACATCGAAACTGCAAAAAATAAAGGTGCTGTCCATGAAACTGCTGAAGCACACTGCAAGGCTGCAAAAAATGTTGCCTGTCATCAGCAGAGAACGCTGCAAGAAGCTGGAGAGATGATATACGACAGGGCAAGAATGAGAGTTCTCTTTGTCCTGCCCTTAAAAGAGAAAAGAGAGCTGTTCTGTTTTAAGTCTTTATTCAATATATATTTGACCTGATTAATCAATTAGCTCATTGCATTAAGCTATGCTTTTAACCTTGGCTTGTTGACTTAAACAGGGAGTATAATTTCTTGCATTATGTGTAATGTATTAAATATGCACTATGAAAGAAAACCACACAAACTGCCAGATTCAATAGTAAGTCTTTAAAGGACCAAAAAGTTAAAATTATCTTTAAAGATTTAGATTTATCACCACTCACAAGCTATAGAACAGCTCCCAGAAATAAATAAGCCATTGATTTTAAAGGCCCAATATGCTCTTACATATACTTTAGTCATCCTCAAGCCTAGCAACAATGAGAATGTGGAAGCAAAAGAGCCTTTGCATTGTTTCTGTAGTCCACCTACTGGGAAAACTGCTTCAACAAGGCCATTTGAATGAACTCCGGACGTAACTACAGGAGTGATTTGCAAAGGCAGGCGTGGAAAACCACTCCTACTCCTTGAGCAGTCTGCTTCCTCCCAAGATATTGTGGTTTTGCTTTGGTGTTGCAGAGTCAAGCTGTCAAATGTTAGAGCCAGGCAAGCCAAATTCTCTGTTGTGGGGTACAAGAACCAGCACTGAGTCTCTCCCAGCTCCTATAGGACCAAAGAAAACAGTAGTTGCTTTTCATTTTTGGTAACCGGCTTACTACAGTTGGAGCTAAGTTGGACTGCTTGATCAACAGAGGCCGACCACATCAATTTGCACGCACAAGGCAAGAAAGTATAGCGCTAACACTGAAATTGTAATGTACCACGAGACATACTGTTGTAGCGACAACTGCCATACTTCACTTGAACGGTTTCTTGGTTTCAAAGTGAAGCCAATGCAAAAGTTTCTTCAACCTGCACTCTTTCCCAAAGCCTGCATTTGGTAACTCCACTAGTTGCCAAAAAGGCCCACATATACGAATCCACCATTACTCTTACGGCTTCTTCAAAGTCATGAGAAAGCATGATGTTTTTCAGTAAATTTGGTTCCTTAAATATGTTGTTAAATAGAAAAAAAGCAGGGTTTGCTCAAAGTCATGGCTACCTGTGATTAAAAAGTTACTACTTCAGTGACCCATCATCCAGGATAGAGATTTAGCAATGTATATTCTTCCTCTTTTCCAAATATGGTCACTTCCCATAACGAAAAAAAAGGCAAAGTCAACAAGAGCCGACCTGGAGGCTTCAAAACAGCAGTCAACAACAACAAGCTAATGTTTGATGCTTGTGGATGCATCCACTGCTGACATACCGTCTGTGGTTAGCATAGGAGCCAGTAAACAAACCGCATGAGATCAGCTGTATTGGTGTGGATCTTTGAAACTGAATATGGCTCCAATGTGCCCTGAGTGTGTTGGGCATACATATGCAGCAGCAGTATACTCATTCATGCAAAATAGATAGAAAACATGGACACTTTCAGGACAGAATGTACAATTCTACTGCAGGATCTTAGAGTCTACCATTACCCCAGCCCTGTGTGCAAAGAGGCAGCCACCTTAAGGAGCTTGAGAAAGGAACAGACACAGGCAGACACAAATGCCTGAATATATGAATATAAAAAGTAATATCTGTCCTTTTACTAACGAATAAAATAGGAGAAAAATTGCCACTGAGTTAATTAAGAAAACATCCAGAAGGAAGCCAATTTAGCAGGGACTCATGAGCTGTTTAATTCTTCAAAATTAGCCCTTTCCTTGCAGAGCAGAAAAGCCACAGCTGCTGTTTTCAGAGCAGTGCCAGCAACACAAAGCCAGCAGAGATTGATCCAGCTATGGTGTGGACAAGATTCAGCCCGGTGAGCACAGCTAGAAGTGCCAAATGCCACCGTACAATGACTGAGGAGAGCGGACAAGAGTGAAAATATTTGTTCTGTGCAAATGATTTACCTCTGAACTGCTTATGAGCTGGAGTGCAGCGAGAGATTCTTCAACAATGCTCTCCCTGCAGAGGTGAAAGACGTGATCTGCTATTCTAGCACAGTTACATTCTGCTTTAGGAGCTAAATCAGGTAAATTCCAGCACTTTGGGTCCACACTGAAACATCAAAACAGCTTTTGGGGGTCTTACTTTTAAGTTAATTGTTTGAAAAGGATGAATCCTATTAACTTTAGTGATCCCCAGACTGTTCCTCCAGCACTACTTTGAAGTAAACTTTGTCAGCTCTTCATAATAAGAAAAATAACGTAGCACTTCTTAAATTGCTGATTACATACAGGGGAAGTGGCTCAAAGTTATTTGCAATAAAGTGAGGAAATAGGATAATTTATCAGAACACGCAAACTAAAACAAGTCCACACAGTCCCATAAAGCCAAGGATTAGAAGAATAGTCATCAAATCCTGTACGGTACAGAACATATTCAAGTGCCAAGAGGCTAAATACTCCAGACAAGGGACTTAAACCATGACTCATTGACTAGTCTAAAGGTAAGAACACGCTCTGAACACAGCGCGATTAGAGCACAATTTATTTAAAGGGATAGTTCAGGTTTTTTGAAGTAGGGCTACAAGAGGTACTTATCTTAAGTGAGCGTATTAGCGATAGGAGATGCCGGTCAGCTCGGCCCCTTTGTTTAAAAAATGGCAAGTGAACCGGAATGGATGCTAGACTATCAATTGCTGCAGACAGGGCGAAGTCTACCATATAATTTAGTGATTGTTTACAAACTCCAGCCAAAGAACCACTCTCGGTCTAAGTGTAGACTCTGTTAAATTGTCAGAAAGCCCATTTGTTTTTGCACTAAACTGAGACACGACACATACGTTTTATGCGTCCAAGAGCCACCCAGCTCCAAGCTATCTCTCACAGCTCACCATGCCCACATCTTTGTGCCACTGTGTCCTGGTGTAGACCATAGACCGTATAAATAATAGACGTAGTATCTGTGACGTCACCCATCTGTTTCTGAAGCGCTGTTTTGAGGCCCATCATCGACGGGAGCCATATTGGAAATGCTGAACTCATCCAAAAGAGTGTGATGTAAAGAGGCGAGGTTTGAGCCTCCTAGCCAACAGCAATGTGTTCCCGCCTGTCAGTCAAGTCAGTCATGTCCCTATTTGGGCAAAAGCTTGTGATCTTAATATCTTCTGAACTGCTGCGTTAGAAAACAATTCATCCCCCCTACAGTGTGTGCCGACAGAGAAATTAGCAACGTAGACTGAAGCCGTTTTGTGAACCAGGCTGTAAACATGTTTATTAATGCTGCAAATATTGTCTGCTTTGAATAGGTGTGTATGTGGTTTCCGGTGTTTCTGCAGCCAGCCTCAAGCGGATTCTCGATGAATTGCAGTATATAACACTTCAGCATGGGCTTCATATATTGAGGCCGGAGGTTGCCGCTTGGTGTAGACAATGCAACTGTTCCATGGTGCCAAAATTACACACAAAACAGTTGTGAAGACGAGGAATACTCTTTCCTTTGTTTTGGACCCAAACAAACTAGTCATTAGCACGTTTACAGAATCATTGTGAGTATGCATGCTGATGTAAGCATCGAAGACTGACTGTCTTTTAACACTTTGCAAATATGACCTTAAATAAGTCAGCTGTGTAAATTAAATAGCATCATAAGGACATGAAAAACACAAATGCTGTTTAAACAGTGCCCCTGTTTTTAGCACTGACTAATTTAAAGAGAGCACTCCGTAGTCTGTTATAACGCAGCACACTGTGAAGCTGCTTCTTGCTGGTGCCATGTTATCACTGCTCACCATGCTGTATACTGATTTCAGTGGGAATATAGCTTCAGTTATGACCTTGGAAATTCCACTTCTACTTTTCAGTTGTTAAAATAAGTGCAAACCTCATAAGGCAGCACTGCGCACTGGAATTATGGCTCTTCAAATGTGCCCTTATGAATGGCCATAAACATAACCTCCGTCTGAACAAATAATCCTTGCTGGGGGCTACAGCAGAGCAGCCATTAAACAGGAGTCCCCTGCAGCTCTGATCCGTCTTTTCGTGGTCAGCCTGCCAAGAATAAAACTCAGCAGTCCATACAGCAGAGCTCTATAACGACCCTGAACCAAACGACTCCCCTCGGTCTTTAATGGAGGCCGCGCCGGATGGAGAATGAATCAGGAGACTAACATGCAAGTCGGGAGGAGCGGGCACAGACAGGGATATCACAAGGCCCCGCTCAGACAGCAGCAATAATGCAGCCCTCCAAATCCTATTATCATTGTAATGGAACGGATGGCGTGGGAGGAGAGGAGATGGGTGTGTGGGAGAGCAAGATGAGGTGCAAGGGTGCTCCCCTCTTTCTCTGTCTGTGTCTCTCTCCTTGTCTCAAGACAAATGTGTGTGCCCACGTACACACACACACACACACACACACACACACACGCACACACATATATTGTTCCTATCTTACAGCTGCTATAACAGAAAGCTCTGAGGTGACACCCCCGTGTCAAATAAATGCCTCCCTATAGAAGAAAAATGCCTGGAGAGGAAGTGATGTCTGCTGTAACTCTTCACTTTAACTGAAAACATCTTTCAAAACTCAGATAGGAGCAAGTCAGCAGAAACCTGAAACAGACAGGAAATGCATAATGTGAAAAAGATTGTGATATGTGGCTGTAATACATTGTGACTTGTGGAAAATTATTGTTTTAGATGACAGATTCTGAGGCAGACTTGATAGAAAGACTGCAATTAGTGCCTGCGCTTATACAAATGGTTGTTACCTTGCCATTAAGTCACGTTCATTCTGAGAACACTGCATTAGATAAAGAAATAATGAACCCGGTTAGCCTTTAGTCATTACATCTTAAAATGAGAGCATTACATTTCTCACTCGTAATTGAGCTGATCAAGGGGGCAATGAAATGACTCGTAGGCGTCAGTATCTTATGGATTCTTCAACAAGATCCATTTAAACATTTAACAATGCAGACAGGTTTACTACTGGGACAGCCCACCCACCGCTGTTTTTTACAGTAATGCAATTGATGAAGCTTCTGTAGGTGGCGGATAATCCTCTGTCCGGTAATTATCATCACTCATGTTAATAACCTTGTTCTTATTCCTATGAAAAGAAAACCCGCCGCTTTTGTGGTCTTTCTGCAAGGCACATGTCAGACAATCCAAATAAAAGCTTCCATAAAGGATAAATGGGCAGAGTTATTGTTCTCTAGATCTCTGAATGCGCCTGAAAGGATGTGTGTGTGTGTGTTTGAAAGTACTCGCTAATCAGGCTGAGTTGCTATTCTGATTCATTTAATTAATTCAACCCGACACTGTTCACATGCGTTGGGAGGGTGCTTTGCTTTGAATGTTCTGCAGAAGTTCATGTGAGGGAAGAACATTTTGTACTTTTCACGGTGATTAAAGTTAAGAGCCAATCTAAGAGCTGTTATTGTTGACGAGCCGGGTAACACGAGCTTCAAAGAAAGATGGATCAATTCTGCCTTCCGGTCCTTCTATCTTTGGTAAACTGGTTTCAGTTAGCAGGCTTAATGATGGGTGTTGAGTTTGTTGGCCTAGAGGTCTAAGCGCGTGCCCCAGAGGCTATAGCCCTCGTCGCAGAGGTCGCAGGTTCGATCCCGGCCTCGATCCTACCCCAGATCCAGGCCCCGATCCAGGCCTCGACCATCTACTGCATGTCCTCCCCCACTCTCTACTCCCCACATTTCCTGTCTCTCTTCAGCTGTCCTATCTGATAAAGGCAAAAATGCCCCAAAAAATGAATCTAAAACAAACCATGAAGCTTTAAAATATCATCTGAGACACAATTTACACCTACGATCCTAAAAAAGCCCTTCTATGTCCAGCAAATTTGGTCATCCATGAATTGATTTATGAAGTGACTGTTAATTAACACATTTAATTAATGATGTATTGAACACGTTGAAGTCATGGTGACATGTTCATTAGTTCATGGTGAATGTTACGGTCGCCCAAGCAACAAGGATACACAGGCTCAATAGTGGAGAGACTGCAACATACAAGAACAGAAGGGACGCCACACAAAGATGCCAATCAAAACCCAAAGCTTTATTTGAAATAGAACCCCCTCCCAAATTAAAGAACCAATGAAATCAAAAGAAATAAGGGAAACAATAAGGGACTGGAGACCCCGGCCAAAAAGAACAGAAGATGGAAAGGTGCTGGGCCAGCCGCGTAATGGACCATCGATCCTAGCACCTAACCCTAAACTAAACTGAGAATAACAAAATCTAAACCATAGGGGAAAAGGAAAACTGATAACTAAACTACCGGAAATCTCCAGCCCAAACTAACACAACAAACAAACATAAACTCCCACAAACTAACCATGTTTGGGACAACCAAACAACACGCTTAGGACAACAAAAAAGACAAAGGGAAAACAACCCAAACCCTTCCTCGTACGTGTGCCGTCCTATGTCAGAGAGCGCCCAGCTTTAATTCACAAAAAAATGTGTACCATTATTGTCAAGTGTCACCCTTCTTTCCCTACCCATCACACTAAAGTTTGTGTCTGTACTCCATTAAAAGTTGTAACGAAAGGATGTAAATGCTGACTAGTTATAATTAAAACACTTGGCTGCACTGCATTTGACCCATCAGAGTCATTGAACAAATCAAAGCTGTGTTCTGAACTCACTTCCAAGACTGGAGGTCTGTAATCCTACTATCATCTCTCTGGGGCTGCACGCAGACACAACGGTGCTTTAACCGGAAAGCTACACTGCAGTTTAGCATGTAAGCATTCTATCATTTGCTAATTAACACAAAACAGGAACATCTTCTGATAAGACGCACAAGTTTTGCAGATATGCGGCCGCATAAAGTATGATTGTATTGTTGAAACCAAAGTGATTTGAATGGACCTAATAGCAGCATGAATATGGTACATTTATAGAAGTTGTGCCTGCTGGTCGGCTGGATGCTGAGAGACTTTGGGGGTAAGAGTAAAAATGTAACTTGAGAAAGTTTCAAGAATCCATGCTCCAGTTTGTTCCCCATTCCATTTGAAAAAGTTGTTATTTCAACCTAAAAGCATTTGTTTGTAATTTCTAAGCTTTGAAGGTGGCATTGATGGTGTCTTGAAGCTTCTTGTCCTCGATCTTTAAACCTTTATTTTTCCTTGTTGTTAAAATAGCGAAAAAGGCGTCGACTCTGCAACACCAACATCTCTGAAAAGAGCTGTGTAAATAATAGAAACAAAGCTGGCTCTCACAGTTCCTGTTCAGTCACTATCAGAATATTCTCTTGCATGGCAGAGAACAATGAAGAATTCTTCCTTCCTGCCCACCTGTGACAGAATATTCAAGTTGTGGTATTATTGGAACTTCTCCAAATAACCCCACAAAGGAAAGGAATCTGGTGCAACACCAAGGACACAAAGAGGAAACAAACAGCTGAACTCCAAAGAAACATCTGAGGCAAAGAAGTGTTTGTTCAAAAACCAGAGCACCCAGAGTTTGGATATGGTTCCTCCAGAGGTTGTTTAGTCACTGTTCCTGCTGTGAGAAGTTTCCATCCATCCATCCATCCATCCATCCATCCATCCATCCATCCATCCATCCATCCATCCACCCACCCATCCATCCATCCATCCACCCACCCATCCATCCATCCATCCATCCATCCATCCATCCATCCATCACACCACTTATCCCACTTGGAGTTGAAAGGGGGGTGAGGGGTCGAAGTCGATACCAGCTGTCACTGGACAAGAGGCAGTGTACACACCGTAATGTTCGTTATCTTCTTGTCACAGAGCTTGCATTTAAGAATGCTTAAAAAGGCCCTTAATTCTTATCACCAAGGTAAGCATGTTAGCACGATGAGTTGTAAAGAAGCTTCTCCTCCTTTCATAAACACCGCTGTGTGAAGGATCTTGTAATGTCGTGTCAAGCTTCACCATGGGATTACAGCAGACACAGGCCCTCCTCCCTATCTCATCTCCGCTATCGCACAATCCTATCACCTTGTACAGAACACAGATTCCTGCTGAGAATGTCAAGCCAAGCATTTACCCTGAAATACAGCATCACAGCAGTGATCCAAGCAAGCAGGCAAGAGTGGAATGCACATAGATGACTGAGGTGAAATCTGAGAAAGAGATGTCTCCCACAGGAAACATGATGCAAAAGAGTGGTCGCTTTTTTTTTTCCATATCAGGAGATAATACTGTTACACTACCATCCGTTAGGTACTGAAATAACTGTGATGAGTTCCAGTTAACAAAACAATATTTTTTAATGTGAATTATACTTTAATTACATTTGCAACTTAGTTTGAACTGCACTGTTAATTAAACTGTATTCTATACTGTGCTTCAGAATTCCTGGCGCTTCAGCCCCAAGAGGTATAATCAAGTGAGACTGAGTATGCTTTAGACCTGGACAAGATTTAATATTGATAGACAGCATTGTTTTTAATGCAAAACCTAAACATATTCAACACATACGCAGTAATGCAAAATGGAACTGCATCCAGCAACATGACATGGATGCACTGTAATGACTGTACCAATTCAGGGACTGCATTGTTGGAAGGACACATTTCAGGACTCTGCTTCAAAGCAACGTAACAACCAACTCAAGCTACCTTTACTTCATTGGGCCACATTTCAAAAGAGACAGCGTACTGTCAAGCTGCCATGGAATAAACTTTAAATGCAATAATGTAGTTTTAATCCAATTAAAAGAAAGTAATGTAAAATAAAAGAAACCTTGAAACTTCAACTTGTCTTTGAAATAACAAGTCAAATCACATGATGTCAGCTGTGTTGGATAGTTAGCCTTTAGCGGTCTACATGGGCTATGAAAGACACATCCTGTGTTGTCTACATCCTATGCAAGATGTAGCCTAACCCTAACCTCTGAATAGGACATATAATCTATAATCTCCCTTTAGCCTTCTTTGTCTCGTCTCATTCCCTTAGGGTAGCCTAGAGCTGTTTCTTCTTTACCGTAGCTTCAGCAAAAGTTAGCCAGCAACATCAATGTGCAAAAGTTTTTCCTAAAACCAGGGCTGCTTCCATACTGAAATGGTACAGTCTACCAAATGGACTGTCACCAAACACATTTTCCCCATGCCACCATAATAAAAGAGACATCTGTAAATGGTAACTGGATGCACAGAACTGCAGTACAATGATGTTCTTATTATTAAGTTTTTATTTAAGCTGAGGCAAGTGATATTAGTTATAATAGATGATAAATAATTATAGATAGATAATAGGTGTACACAATGTAAAGCCTTGGCCAAGTAAGAAAGCAGCATGAAAAACACTACCGAGCAGAGTTGGAAACATTTTGTGGGGTATGTGTAAGCCAGATATTATTCTATTGTGCAAAATACACCAACCATGAGTCTGGTATCGAGCTGATGGTGAGACATACAAATACCTTTCACCACTTAGGTAAAAATACCAATTTAAATGACTAGTTATTGTCTTAAAAGTCATTTTGTCTTTCACTTACTTTTCTTAAAAAGCAACCTGCTTATATGAAAAATAGCTTGGAAACTAAATTTGGACTGGTTCTCAGGAGTAAGGTGTTTATTTAAATAAACTGTTGCAAAAATTACAGTCGAGTCATTTTTGTAAGGAACTGCCTCGCCTCTGCAGTCCTGACTTATTTATACTCTTGTGTTTGTCGGAAGTGTAATTAATATATGTAATTCTGGTGCTTTCAAATGCTGTTTATTAAACCAACTGTACAACAACAAATGGCATATTTACAACACTTTCAAAGATCTGCCTTCCATCGACTCCAGAGCAATTAGACTGTTTGAATTGGCAAACAGTTTATTTAAGGTATGCAATTAGCTGCATACTCTTTATTGCTTATAAATCACATGCATAAGAGAGCATTTTGATGAGGCTAGGTTGCTCCCACATTGCAGCGATTAATGAAGGGAGTAGTATCAATGCTCCTCGTTATGGCAACCAAGGAAAACATCACTCCCATTTCCCAGCATATCTTGTCATAGCAGTTGAGAAAAACTGAAGCAGGAGGGGATCTCCATCAGCCTGAAACGGTGTGCCAAGAGGTCATAACCAAGGACAGATCCAGCAGGGCATGAAATTGCAGTAATACACACGCTTAAATTGGAAAGGCCTGTTTGAAATGACAGGTTTAAAGTACCTGTAGTCCACTCATTGAGCAGTAGATCAAACAGCAGTGAATTTATTTTATTCCTGAGCTGACAGGAAGTTAGTTTATCGAGTCAGATGTTGCATTACTGCTCTAACATCCATATGGCATTTTATGTAAATTCAACATATGTGTGTGAAACATCAACCGTTTAATCAACAGTGAATATTTTTTAGATGCTTCAAAGACACTTTCATCCAGGCCATATGTAGATCATAAATGTCCATCATTTAAACTGAATAAATTGTGAGTGAATCTTTGAATATTGCTTGGTCTATTATTTCCTTTTAGACCACTCAAGTCTTCTTCACACACCCAGAAGCTCAAAGGTAGTTAGAGGATTTCTACCCTGTCTCTCCTGCCTGGAAATCTACAATCTTAAGCCTGTCCATATTAAGAGGTTGTGTATTGATTACTGCTGTCTTTGTCAAGCGTGGAGCTGTTGCCGATGCAATCAGTTCTGATATAATGGGCTCATGCATTTAATTGTGCCCAGCCTCGGTGTTCTCTATTGATTGAAATGTACTAAAGCCCTAATCAAGCTTTAACAATGGTCGGAGTATAACTTCCTGATAATACCATAGGAAGGATTGGTGAGGAGGAACTATAAATGATGTCTTTAAAGGAGTCCTTGCACATTTGTTGAGAGTTGTATTTTGACATTCTTGGTTAACTATGCTTAAAAAATCAACATCAATTTGTTGTGGAAAACAATATAATAAAAATGTTAAGGTAATGAGAATACACTCAACTACATAGGCAGGGGAATTTATCCCAAGACACACAGACTTGTTCACTGATTGCTGAATATTGAAGTGGATTTTATTTATTAGATTAAAGGAAAGAGATCGGAAACGGCTGTGAAAAGGGAAGAACAGGTTATTGAATTTAACTGTATTGTTGAGTTGCTAATCAAATTAGCAGGAACAAGCTCTGTCTGAGAGAGCTTCAAGCTTACTGCTTTACAACAACACTGTTGTCACCCCTGTAGACACGATGTTTGAAAGTATGGCATGTTTTACATTTTTTACTCTGGGTCTGAAAAGGTGGGCGAGGCAGGGTGGAGTATACATCTTTGCAATACAATATTTATTTTCTCATACAATGAAAAGTGGGGCACAAACTGTACGTGACATTTGGTGGGACTGACGACAACCAGCTGGAAAATGGGGCAATCCAAACCAGAATGAGATGTTTGTACAGAATAAACTTGTACAGGAGAAGTTTGTGTGTTTGGTCCATAGACTATAAATAATGTAAAGCTGCCTTGCCTTGCATTTATTGTTGCATTCTGAGCTTTAAGAACAAACACATGGCCCTTTTCCACTATACAGTTCCAGCCCTACTTGACTTGACTCAGCTCTACTCGACTTGACTCTACACATTTTAGGTTTCTTTTCCACCAGCCCGAGTACCGTCTCACGGTGGTCGGGCTCACCATAACACGTCATTTTGAACGCGACACAAACACAACAATCACAAACAATGGAGGACATGGAGGCAATGGTGTACTTGCTGCTCTGTCAGTGGCTTTTTTGTCGCAGGCCGAGAGAGAGAGGAAAGCAAAAGAAGAGCCAAAGAGTACTGATGCCGTTTTTTTTAAAATGGCAGGGTTGATTCCTGTGTTGGGCGTCACACTCATGACTCTTTGGTGACAACATTCTCTGACCAATCAGTGGCCGGCAGTCGGTCGACATCCCCTTTTAGTATCAGCTCAGCTCGCTTGGAACCAGAGCAGAGCAGGTACGAAAAACTGGTATCTGACACAAGGTACCGCGCCAGTGGAAACGCAACACAAACCGAGTAGAGTCGAGTCAAGTCAAGCCGAGTAGAGTAGGGCTAAGACGGGCCGGTGGAAAAGGGCCATTACTGGTTTTATCCACTCCCAGTGAGTACTGTTCGCCTCCATAGTCACATAATTAAACAAAAGCACCATTAGACAACAGAGATTAGTATCACCTAGAGACCTGTGGTACTTTGTGAATTACCCTCTGACGTCATTGTTTGGTGCGGGGCATTTACACTGGATAAGCAAAGGCTGAAATATACTTGAATTTATTGACATTTCTGATTGTAAACTCTGAGGCTTTGATCAACATCCGCCTTGTCTCTGGGGGCAGCATCCCACTCTACCACAGCCTGAAATTCATTAAAAGAAGACAACGTCCACTTCCAGTGAACTTCCACAGAGAACATGAATTAAAAACATGTGAAGGAAATGATCAATAAGGCTGCTAATAAAAAAAAAAGCAATTGGATACAGGATGAGACACTCAGTTTAATTGCTTTGTGGGTTATCAAAGCAATTAGACGAAATGGTGCAAAACCACGCGTTTGGGAAAACATAGGACTTTATTTTGCTCTTTCTGCAAACAGGTCTTTATACTGTAGAGATAAGTCATTCAGCTGAATTTGCAACAAAACACTGTTAAATCTTTATTTACATGTTCAACACAACATCCATCATTTTTCACCGGAAAAGAGGCAGAAGAAGTCACAGAGACCTTCTTAGAAAAAGCAAAGAAACACCACAAATTACTGAGATGTTGGTTATCAGATGACCTCCATTACCTCTACCGGGTTGTATTTCTGGGCTGGTGCTCGCGCTAGTTTGGAGCTGGTTGAACTCGCGAACAAACATGGCACCCGTTTGTTTTTCCGCCCGCTTGAGCCCGTGGAAGAGACAAGTCATGACGTCAGATTTACGTGACCGCTTTTCCCAGCATCGCCAGCGCAAACTTTCCCTCATTGCAACAACGATGGTGGACAACAGCAGCATGTCTCCTCAACCACTACTTTGCCTTGGAATCCATTAGTCTTTTTATTTTTTCCCTGCAGGACAATGGCGGAAAGCATGTTTGGTTTGTGTTTTTGATCACGGCAACCCCGCCCCTCGCCCCTGACGTAAGCGGTTGGCGGTTCTAGATCAGCAAAGAGTTGGAGGCGCTCTGGTACCAGGTTTCCCAGCCGGGAGCCGGTTCACTGACAGTCGGAAAAACGGTTCTTAATTGAGTGCCGGCTCTGAACCGGCCCTGAAAGTACCTTGGTCGAAAAGGGGGTACATGTGTCCTGACATTTGGTAGGTGTTTTGACCTGAATTCCTTTACACATAATAGACATGTTTGATTTGCACAGGATTAAAAACAGACATCCTCTGCAGCTATTACAATTTATCAGAGGTCTGCAGATAACAGTAATCTCATGTGAATAGGTCAAACGATGACATATGCAGAAACCACACAACTTTTACAAGTTACAGAACACCTGCTCATCAACACAGAGAAGTAAATGCTGTCACATTGAATATCAACTTGTCCCATTAATCTTCCTCAGAGTAATTAATAATGATTACATGTGGTAAAGTGAGGCATCACTTCACAACATCTCTGCTAATTTGCCGACATACTGTGTTCACATCATCCATGAAAAGGTGCCTCAGCGGAAAAAAGAAAAACACCTGGTAGATAGAGTCGGTCTGGACGACTACAGCAATCACCTCCACATCCCCAATGTTCCCCCGTTTTTCACAACAGGTATATTATGATTATCGATCCTTTTTCATCCTCTGAGATGTAGGTGGACGGTTACTATAACATCAAAAACAATTTAGCTTTGATCATTCCCAAGCTGTTATCTGGATTGCTTTTAAAGCAAAGTTTACCACCACATCTCATCCTCCGGGGGAAGCATCATTGTCCGGTGTAGCCCTCTAAAGAGCAGAGCAAATACTACATAATTGCAAGCTAAGCACAAGCTAATAATGTGCACTTTAACAGAAGAAAAGGCTGGGTCGTTTATTGAGCATGGAAAACAATTACAGCACTGTTTGCTGCTTGGCTCCCACATACACGGAAAGTGCTTTGTATTCACCGAAAGTGTATCTATTTTTCATTTAGTACAGGCTTTCACTAGTTTATATAGTGATTACTCTGTGTAAGCTCTTTTTGCTTGGTGAACACTAATGGAACATTTTAATGGTCTTAGTAAATCACAATAAAATTCATCTAAACATACTGTTTGTTCGCTGCTGCTGTGTTTTCAGTGAATACAGAGGGAATAAGTCCACTGCCAAGAATAAAACAAGCAGAATATAAACAAGAAGTTGTATGAAAAAATATTGCACTCATGATTTACGAGATCCAGAGTAAACAAGCGTAAATGTTATTATAATCCACTCTGGATCCACAGAAGCATTAAAAACAGCCTTAAAATCAATTATTCATCGCAATATTAAAGAAATACTCCTAAGTGATTTATATCAAGTAGGATTTGAAGAACATTTCATATTTATGCTTGATGAGACACTAAATAAACTTATTTATTTTTCAGAGTTGCCATAACTTGATCAGGAAACTGCAGAGGATTTGGCATGATAAACGAGTATGAGCTGAAGATCACCCACTGCATGCCTCCAAACATCTCCTCTCCCTCATGCCGGTGCCACACAACACTGATGCGAGGTGTAAATCATGCTTTCTGCTGGTATGTCTGTTTTTATAACATTTATCTTTCATCTGCTGCCCCACATGTCACCCGAGCCTCATTTTAAAATCCAGTAACAAAATCAATACTTCAATAAATCAAGAGATATTGCTTGGTGCACCTGGTGATTATTTCTCTCTCGGTCTCAGGTCAGCGGTTTACCGTCTGTCACAGACTCTGAGGAGAGAATCATTTGTTATCGGGGGTTGCATCTCAAAACTGTATTAAGGTCGGCATTCTTTCCTCATTACCTGTGTTGGCACTTTCCATTAGTCATCTTCAGATGAATTGATTTGGGAACTGTCACAACTTGTCAAACTTATGAGACATTTTTTGTGCTCTACAAGGCCTGAAAAACAAAACTACAAGACACTAAAAGGAACGCACTTTGATTTGTTTCTACCCGAGCTCATAGCTCATTACGACCCTTAGAGAAATTAAAGCCCTCAGTGTCTGATCACATGTAGAGTAAAAGTGTCTTGAGATCAAAAACTAAAATTTAGAACGAATAGCAGGGAGCAAAGAAAATGTAGGAAAGTCAAATTTGATCAAAGTGTGGGAGACGTTACTTTGAAGTCACCCTTGAAGTTTTTAAGAGACCTTACTTCTCAGCACAGACCACTTTCATGATGTTCACTGGCATAGCTGCTGTCAAATCCAATAGGAGCGCGAAGCAGAGAGAAAGCTATTGGTCAAGGAGGGTTTTCTGTTTGAAATACCGGAGTGATCTCCTCGAGTTTTCAGTATCATCTTTCTGACTGTGGTACAGAGGGAAGTGCAGATTTATTGTTCTTTTATACAAAACTAAACACAAAGTTTTGGTGACAAACCCTGTTTCCTGTTTACTGATACAGACCAGTTACATGCTTTTGGATCACACAGTTTTACTTCAGCTTTTTCATCATCTTACCAAAGCAGATAATAAAACTAAATTTACCAAGCCCAATAAAGCAAGCCAAATATGATAACTATTTTTTGTTATACAGGCTTGATTATTAATGATTATTCTCCATCATCTCTTACCTACACTGACATCCTCCCATTCCACTGACACATGACAACATTTACTCCACATCAGCCATCCTTGGGGAGCATCTGACCTCCCATTTCTCTGACTTCTACATGCCTCCAGCTTCCCTGTGTCCTCTGTTGACATGCTGGTGCAGGTTTTACACACGGTGCATCAACCATAGACTGATAATCCAGTCAGTGACACCAGCATGCAGGTCTATAAAAAGCCTCTTTATTCAGACCAGAAGGAGGCCAGATCAGAGGCAGTTTATCAGCAACTATGTTCTGTCCCAGCTCAGTTATATCACCCAGAACATAACGTTTTTGTCACGTTGTTCACCAAAATGACGCTAACGGAAACTAACGGTTTTACCTCACCATGTGGTCCATGGTGTCAGAAGGCAGAAGCAAAATATGGATTGATTTGACATGACGTGTGTGATCTGATTCTATCTGGTGCTGCTCATGTTAGTCAGAGTTAATAACCATTGTCAAGGGGTTTAGATCAATCAGAATCAAGTATTTAATAAAGCCAGGTAATGAATAAATAAGCCGAATAATAAGACATAATTAACATTCCCAACCCCCCTTTCCATTTTAACTTTAAAGTAAACTTTGTATGCTAAGGCAGGGGTTCCCAAAGTGTGGGTCGGGACACCCTGGGGGGTCGTGAGACACAAATGGGGAGTCGTGGGAAGTCTTCCATAATATTTTCTTTTTTTATTATCTAAAAATAGTCCATTTTACTCATTATAGTAAAAAATGTTGACAAAAATAGTAGCTCAACTTAAAATAAAACCTTGAAAATAGAAAATGTAATGAGTTTTCTGCCTTTCTTTGTTGCCAGATGACTCCTAAGTTTAGGGTTAGTGAACAGTTAATTATCAAAAGCATCAGTAGCAGTAGGTTAACCCTTTGGAAATTAATCTTGGGTTAGGAAAAAACAAGCTTTGTCAGCTGTAGCATTCAGATATCAAATATCTAAAATAAAATGTTTCAGTGCCAATATTTTATATAGATGATATGCAAGCAGAGAAGTTGCATTAACACCAGGTATAGGCTCTGCAACTACAATTTTATACACAGGGCATATTTTACACCTGAGAGACTGGCTCATATTAAAACTGGTGTATCCCCTCTCTGCCTTTGATGTAAACTGGAAATTGGTACGCTAATACATACAGTGTGGTCCTGCAATAGGTTAAGACAGTGGTGGCTGGGAATTGAGAATATTCTTGAGAAAGTATTGTCGCAGAATATTTCCTTGTCACCTGTGATAGTAATGCTAGGGGACTTGACCAACTTAAAGCTCCCCTCCCAAAGCTTAAAGGGTTTTGTGAGCCTAGCCATTACAGCTGCCAAGAAATGTATTACATCTAAGTGGAATCATGTAGACCCTCCAAACATTATTCAATGGATTAATGAGGTCAATTCATGTGCTCCTTTGGAGAAAATAACCTATTCCATCAGAGGTAGCCCACAGTTGTTTCACAAGACCTGGGACCCCTGGATGGCCTATCTAGAGTCTGGTCAATACAATATTTAGCTTATTGGTACTCGTACTTCCTCTATGTTCAAATGTCAGCCACCTGTAGATGTGTGAGTAAGGTGTAAGGGGAAGATATGTATGTGTATGTTACATTGAAGATTGTGAGTGCAACTCTCCTTGTCATGGCATGGTTTTGTTCTTTGTTCTTTGTTTTTGTTTTTGTTTTGTTGTTGTACTCTATGGTGTTTTGTAAACTGTTTGTCCGAATAAGAATGAAGAAAAATGAATAAACAGAATTTCCCCCCAAAAAAATGATATGCAAGCCATCAAATTCTGTTTTAATCAATTTTTTGTTTTTGATTTTTACAGTGTCCCAATATTTTGGAGTTGCAGTTGTATTTTTTTAAACTGTATTCAACTCAACTCAAACTTAATTTATAGAGCACGTTTAAAACAACCGGAGTTGACCAAAGTGCTGTACAGATAAAAAGCAGCACAAATGACAAAAAAAACCCAAACAATGCCAAAGATACAACACGAAGATACATAAACAGTGCAAATATATAACAAAACAAGATGGAATAAAATAAATTAAAATGTAATTAAGATTTTGCCAGATGTCCACTTGTCCACAACCTTGATTAAAAGCCAGGGAGAAGAGGTATGTCTTTAGAGATTATTTAAAAACTCAATTGATCCCGCCAAGCGGATATACCAGGGCAGGTTGTTCCAGAGCCGCCACAAAGGCTCGGTCACCTTTGGTTTTAAGCCTTGTTTTTGGGGTGACCAAGAACAACTGACTAGACGATCTCAGTGTTCTGGTAGGGACATGGTAATGGAGAAGCTTGGTCAGGTACTGGGGGCTAGGCCATTAAGAGCTTTAAAGACAACCAATACAGTATTGACTTAGACAACATCTTAGCTTATGCCGTATACATTGCATTGATACAAAACATACAGCCGCCAAACAAGCTCATGCCACTGGTGGACCACTCTGTTGCAGAGGTCTGATGAATGCACACCAACAAGGTGAGAAACATCACAGTTATTATAGGACAGATGAATATGTGGAGACCCAAAAGGTATAATTTGCATAAAAGTACACTACTGTATTTCTGTAATGCAAGTCACGTCCCAGCCATTTGTCATCTAATCCCTTCCTCCTCTTCCTCTCAGTGTGTCTCTTTCTTTCATCGCTGCAGTTAATCAGAGGAGACAGGTTAATGGTCAGTGGCCTGTGCTAACAGTAATAGCTTCACATACATGAAGAGCCATTGTAATGACTGCATCTTCAGGTCTATTAGGTTTAGACATTTTACTAATAACCTCCCACTCACAGCTGCGTGATTCTTTATGCTGGATGCTTTAAGGAGTTTCCTTTTCACTGTATATTAAGAAGCTTTTAACACTTAGAGGAATGCTGAGCTATTAAAGACGTCAGTGGCTTTTTTTTCTCTTTCTGGTAATTAAATGAGGTCAGGCTTAGTCACATCAAGCAAGCACCGTGCTCATCTGGTGTGAATAGAGGCAAACTAAATCTGTGGAAGTGGATTTATTTCTGATGTTAGAATGTCAAGACAAATCAGTTTTCATTATTTTCATTTGATGAAAATACAACAAGACAGAACATGAATATGAGTCTATCTTAGCTATTTGTGTTTGTTTTTCTCTCTTCCAATCTTCCCCTCTTCCTCTTTCATTAAAAAGTTTTTCAGTATCTGTCGATTTTTCTTCCATTTCTCTGACTTTTTCAGACTTTTCGACCCAATTACAGGAAGTCCTCAGGGGCAAGAAAAAGTGAAAGTGACACGATTTAATAAAATGTGTCAGGAGTGCAGATAGGGACCAATATGATGTGACTTGGAACCGCACAGACTTATTGGCTAGTATTTAAGATGGCTAAATAAAGTAAAATATTGAGTTGTGGTCACTCTGGAAACAACATGTTGTGTGAAGTGAAATGTCAAAGAACAGTGATAGGAGAATATACTGTATGGCATAGTAGTATACATGTTTAAATGGAATGAATTGGCCAACTCCATTCGATCTGCATAGTCCCTCTCTATTTTCAAAAGACAGCTAAAGACCCAGCTCTTTAGGAAGCACTATGCACTTAGCTAGACTCTTCTCCACTGTTGTCCCCAGTGGCAGATCATGTCTTCCAGCTACAGTTGACTCGCACTGTCCTGCTCTACTATAAATTGACTTGAAGCACTGTGTTACTCTTACTGATCTTGTTTCCTCTTGCCTAGATCTTTGCTTGTGTTGTTCTTGTTCTCGTATGTACGTTGCTTTGGATAAAAGCGTCTGCTAAATGACATTGTAACATTGTAAATGTATTAACTTAAATATCTAAATCAGATTACAAGTGTATATTTTTTTACAGTCCAATGAAGGTGAATAAGGCTCTACACTTGTTTATATTGGAGCTGTAAAGTGAGATCCAATCACAAGTGATCACTGGAGACACATTGGAATACAATGTGTAAATGCTCCCACTGAAGCGCTGTCCACATGTGATTGGATCACAGAAAACAGATATTAATACCAGGTATAAACTAAGGAGATCAGTTAATGACAGAGGAGTGTGTCATTTTGTGTGTTGCTGCAGAATGAAAACAGCAACATCTTAGCATTCACAGAGGAGAGCGGCACTTCAACAATACATGAAGAGTCAGCCAGAGCATGTCGTCGTGCAGAGAGACAGCAAGAGAGAAGTGCAAGGGAAAGGAAATATGAACAAATGCAAAGACTTAATGGAAGCACATATACATGGTAAACACTGCAGACTGTACTCTGGTCAAACACATGCAAATACATGCCTTGTATATGGAAAATCATGCACAAACTGCAAGAAAACGAATCACTTTGCATGGGTCAGCAGAAGAGAGGGCTTCAGGTGGAGACATAAGCGTCAACATTAATTCAGTCACAAGCTGAACAGGGAAAAATGCAGAGCATGGTGAGCCGGACATAAAGGAAATCATGTTAATGTAAATCCCAAACGACTGGTGAAGAAAACAAAAACAAAAATCCTGCTTCAGAAATTCAAAGACACAACCTCAGGAGGAAGCAATCTACTTCAAGTGGGCAAATGCTATCTATCAAAAAGATTTCTCAGCTTTCACACCTACGAGGCTGAGACCACGACCTACAGACTTAATTTGACTGAATGTAGTAAAGCTGGTATGGAGTACCTCACGTGTATGTGTTTTCCGGTATTTCCGGAGCCAGCCTCAAGCGGATCCTCGATGAACTGCAGCTTTTAACACTTCTGCATTGGACTCATATTTTTAGACCGGAGATTGATGCTTGGGAGAAACCAACTGGAATCCTTGGAACCACCTTGGATGTAAAAAAAAAAATATCCATATAGAAACACAACTTCAAAATACTTAGAGCTGATCAAATAAGCTGGGTGGTGCCACACACTTGAGGTAACAAATCTGTAGGTATGGGTATTAGCATATACCCCTCATAGAGGATCTAACTGACTTCAGTTTGCCTTGTTTAAGCATTTGCATTTAGGATACAATGCATAAAAGACAGTCCAGGATAATGTAGGTCGTTCAAGGTGTCATGAAATCCACATTGATGAAATGCTGATATATGCAAAGGACAAGTACAGACACGACAGGAGACAATAATATGCAGTACAGCAAGCTTGAAAGAGAAACCTGAGGTCTTAACAGGTACATGAGCAAAAAAGGAATCCTCATGTAAAAAAAAAGGGTAACTTATTTAGCCAAGGTGGACTCAAACCTGAATACAGTCAAGTACAGCCTGTCATGAGGATGGAGAGCTGTGCCTGAAACGTTTCTTTACAGAGTAGCCTACCTAACAAAATGTACACAGAACCTGAGTGACATGCCACTGGAATGAAAGGCATGTAACAGCTGTGATCAAGAACAAATACACCCTTTAAACAGAGTGCAAACCAACAACAGCAATACTCAGATATTGTGATGAACAGCAGTCAGATAAACTAAAGGAGGATGCATTCAAGTCAGGTCTCAGTGCTGCATGAATGCAGAATGATTCAAGTCAGCTCGGCCTGAGTGGGAATTACTATAGTTGTTCAGTTTCAATGTCACAGTTCATTTATGACACAACAACAGAGATCGAAACAGATTCAAAGCCAATGGTGTCCATATTCAAGAAGTGCATCGAAGATACTTAGAGTTAGGGTTTGTAATACACAGGCCGGAAAAGAACGTACGTAGCAGATACAATTTCCAAGGAACACTCAAAGGTTACAGATCATGACTCAGACTCAGGTGGTAAACTGAGGGAGGATAATAAGACCTAAGTACACTGTACCATGAGTCAAATGTCCATGAGTCAAAACAGAATAGAGGCTAAGAAACACAGAGGGACTCCACTTGATCAGCACTAAGAAACCTGATGAAACAGGGCTGTCCTGGGGAGAGAGAGGAAATGAGGTGGATGTTGGCAATTAATAGAGCTTAGCCCGCAATAAGTCACCGTGGTCTAAATTTTCTTGGATATCAAAATTGCTTCATAAAAATAATAATAATTGTGATGCAAAAATGTATGTTATCATGTTTACGTGGGTATGGATAACCAGGTGTCTTTGTGCATGTGAACACCATATCCAATATATGATCAAAACAAGGATTAGGCTCATAATGGGGATACTCAAGTCCATGTAAGTCCACCAGATCCGTGTCCGGTCCATGGCCGAGGTTTTCCCGTGGCAATTACTGAATCAAGGATTTCCTGGTCCTCTCCTCATCCATGTTGTCTTTATTGTCCTCTGAAAACCTCTGACTTGATGACTCCAAGCCTGCCTCCACTCAAGATGACATTTTGTTGTCATAGTAAAGTTAATAACGATTAACAATAACACGGAGTGTTTTATTCTGAAAATGAACCAGATGTTTTCATTTTGGTTTGGTGTGCCTGACTTCCTGTCCTGCTCCATCTGCTCTGTTGAGATTGATGAGGCATGCTCTGGGATCTGGCAAAAATAGAAGTCTTGCGTATCTGATCCGTTGCGTTCCGACCTGCCAGAACAGAGTCACAGCCGGAACACAACGGAGCGTATCCAGTGGTAGTTAAAACACAGTATAGAAACCTATCAGGTCCGGTGCCATGACGGATCAGACAGAATGGACACGGATCTAATGGAATTTGGTCGTAATACTGGCTTCAACCAGAGCAGGTATACATAAAAAGATCAAATGTCAGGCGTTCATGATGTGGGAGAATGTTAGGCTTTACATGTTCAGTGGTCTAACTAACAGGTGACTGGTCTGTATCTTGAGTTGTAGTTGAAGACATATGTTTATTTTTTTAATCATAAAATAAATGACCAAATTAGTGTGATAATGATCATTCTTTACTGTTCCATAAGCATGAGGGTAAAGTGTTGTACGGCTAATGTTGAACTAATTGCCATGCATTAAGAGAATAGGTCTGCCTCTGTCAATGCAGGTGATGATTGCATATGGAGAAACCATCACTGCTGCACAGTAATAGTGCATTATGCAAATGTTACCATTTTCACTGCTCAAAGGTGGTGAGAAATTCAAGCACTTAAAATAAATCAGTCTATGAGCATCACCTCTGGTTCCTCTGTTAACAATACCCTTTTGGTAAAGAAAAACAAATGAGCCCACATCATTGACAATGGCGGCGGGCTCATGGGAGCTGCAGCAGATAAGGCAGATGTTGAGGCAGGATGGCTCTGAGACTGCGTCTGAGAAAACAACTGAGTGACTGCTCAATACCCAAAGCACAGATTCCCAGAGAGTGCCTGATAATAAATGTTCTCCTGATAATATTCTGCAGTGCTTACAATTATTTTATGAGAGCGACGAGTTTTCAGCAAATTACGCCGCCCCGTATTATGCATGCAAAGCAACAAAGGTCTGATGACTAAACAAATGAGTACTGTTGTGGAGTCTGCTTTCTCTCTGCCTCTCTGACCTACCACGTTTCCCCCATAGAAATACTCAGAAATAGGCTTTCTGTCTATCTTTTTTTCATTCTCTGACACTCACAGCATCTGTTCTCTCAGATACACCTGTGTCCTCTGTCACTTTAAGTGTTGTCATTGTTATTTGTTCTAGGTTCAGCACAGTCGTGGGACATAATGTGGTGCTACAGCAAAGACCAGTGCACCGGGGGTGTTTTAAAGTGGGTCAGCAACTTCATCAAAGTCAGAGACTTCAGAGTACTTGAGTTTTAAAAAATGAATGATGGGAAATTGCTTCATCGGGCAAAAAAACACACCAGCATAAATGCATTAATTCTAATATTTATTTATCCAGCTGCCTTCTGTGCTGTAAACTGCAGCATGGAAAATAATCACTTTCTTTATGTTGGTCAAACTAATGCTAGCTTTAGATATTGGCATAATTTGCGCTTTCAGCCTGTGTACCAGGGGAAGATAGTGCTCAGATTGGTTGGATGGGCCAACAAATATATCATACCTTTAAATAGTCAATGCAATTTCTTCTTTACCAGCTTGTTGTGGTTATGCAGAGATGCTCAAGTTGACAAGCGATGTAAGCTTTGCCCAGTAAAGATAGCTTTACGCTTCTTCCAACCTGAGTTGGAGTTGCTGCATTTATACTTTTTATTGCACTTTTCATTATTGCATTTTTGTTGCATGCAAGCCTCGTCTCCTCCAAAAAGCAAGCATAGCAAATAGAAAAGTGAATTCTTATTTGCCATTAGCAAGTCCTTTCGTTAAAACCAAGTGGGCTTCCACAAAACTTACCATTTGCTCATGTATCCTTTTGTTCTATTTGAGCATCATATTGATGATGAGTATTGTCTTTAATTTTTCCTCAAAAGGCACAGAAGAAAAATGAATGCAAAAGTGAATAATCCACCTTATTCACATTCATTTAGACTATTTCCAAAATTGCTCACTTCTCCATTCGCTCTTGCTAAAGCAGCATATTTACAGTCTGTAACGCTACAGTCATTGATCAAAAGTCAACAACTTCTGGGCTGAATTCATTCTGCCATGGGACACCCTTGTTCAGTTTTTGTATTTTCCTTGCTTTGTACCACTTTGTGTTTTTTGCCATGTGCTTCATGTCTTGTTATATATCTGTTTGTATTAGTATCCTTATTTGGACAAAGTTAAATTGTCAGATTTACCAGTGTTTTACTGTAGTCCTTGTGTGTGAAGACTTTCCTTTTGTATTTGTAGTTCTTGCTCCAAGTGTCTGTTCTTATCTTACTTCCTGTCTTTGTCTGTTTTCCCTCCCTTGTGATTGTGTGCTGAGTAGCTCCCCCTGTGTCTTGTTGTCAGATTCCCCCCCGTTGGTATTTAGCCTCTGTGTGTCCTCCCTTCCTTCTCGGTTCATTATTTCGATTCTTGTGTTCTATTCTGCCTAATTTGGATTCTGTTTATGGACATGTTTTCAGTTAGTTATCTTGACCTCTTTGATTTTGTTTCTTTTGCTTATTAAATCTTAATCTTCTGTTTTTACTCCATGAGTCAAATTCAGCCCATATGATCATCAAATCGAGGGAGCGTGCCGTGACACCTGTCACTCATTTGCACTAATTAGTGACAGCATGAATTAATGAACAGAGGAGGATGCTACAAAGCTTCCACCGTAAAGAAAAGACTATTTTCAAGATAAAACGTCTTCTTCTAGTAACTATTGCTACTCCACCAAATAACCAAACATCAGTTTTGAATCATTTGAACAATATTTATTATCTTTATTGTATAAGGAAAGAAAGACTTAGCCCTGTTAGTCTATTTATAGCAGCTGTCCCTGCTGTGCACACTTCAAAACTGAAATATTGATCAGAAAACACAATTCTATGTTAGTCTGCAACTTTACTTACAAAGCCTGCCCAGAGGAAACTAAGGGAACAGAATATTAAGACATGTACAAAAGGAACAAGGTGGGATGACTTTGGGGGAAATCTTCAATCCCAGTATGCTCAACAGCATCTTCTTTCAGCTTGATTTCTAACCCAAGACTTAGATTGTAAGACTTTATTTTATACTTGGAATGAAACGTTAAACAAGCATGGGGAGACTATGGTTAAGGATACATTTACTGTGTGTTGGCAGACTGGATCATTAAGCTGCATTTAAACTATGGCCAAGAAATTTGGCAGAGCAAGGCTGAGGCTGTCTCTGCTCAAAGAAAATATGTTAGGTTTAAAGAAAACATGTTTTGTCGGAGGAGAAAGAAAGCTTTTCTGTTTCTCCTCTATAAAATGTTCAGACGTTTTTATTACTGCACTCTTTTTAAACCTTATTGTAGCTCGCTGAGAGACTGATTGGAGTTATGACTTGGATCACGATGGAGGCAACCAAGAAAACAGTATCTTCTGGTTAAAGCTACTGTGGGAAGTTTTTCTGGACATAAAACATCCTGGAAATTATACCGATGACTCTTCGTGAGCTACAAAAGCAAAGAAAACCATCAGAAACAGGATCGATTGTTTCTATCTTGTATTTTTTGGTGTCTGTAGCTGCTGCAGCGGTGTAGGCGTAACACAAAGTGAGTCACAGCCCACTGCAGAGACTGCTTGTATACACTACAAATATCTAGAGTATGTGATACATTTGACTTATAAAAGAAAGGATGGCGCGTTCTTTTGTCAGAAAATATGACCTACAAACATACAGGACAAAATCAGGGCAGTGATGTGGGTTGTTTTGCTGGACCCGGTTACCAGTCTAGCGGCAGCGTTTTGGATTAATTGTAGTCGGTCAAGAGAAGATTTATTGATGCTGGTGAAGAGAGAATTGCAATAGTCGAGCTGTGAGGTAATAAAAGCATGAACCAGCATCTCTAACTCTGTGTGTGAGACCAGGGATTACATTAATGCGTACGACATCAAACCTAGCCCTGATCACGGTTCCTCACAGCATGTTGCACCACACAGTCAGCTAACAAATGATTCTAATGAGGCACAGTAGTGGGATGAGCCTTGTCTCAGGCTTCCCCAAGCAATGTCTTGGGAACGCTCCTCTCCAATTGCTGTGGCGAGTCTGCGTCACACCAACACACACTATTTGTGTTGTTGGGGCTTGGATTTCATGATATTGGGTCAGGCCAACAAACCTCTTTAATGGCTGCTGGTGTCATGATTTAGAAAACAGCAAACAAGGTGCAGGACCCAAAAGGCAGATTAAAAACTTAAAGGATATAATAAACAAAACACAGAAACACAGAAACAATTCGAACACTTGGAACATACGGGTGAGGTAGACAATGATCTGACACAGAGACTATATACACGCTGGGTAACGAGTAACATGACATGGGTGAGACCAACAAGGCAAAGGTGTAGACCATCTACGAGGAGGGGAAAACACAGGAGGTGAAACTACACTTAGAACACTGGGAGACTATTTGTAAAAAATAAAAACAGGAAGCAAGATAGACAAGAAAAACACACAAATATCACCAGGAAACACACACACAAGACAAAGATCACATATAACCAATACAGAATATAAAACAGGGAAGAAACACAAGGACCATCTATAGAATAAAACCAGAAATCAGACAGAATACAACAAAGAAAATACAAAACAAAAGCAACTCATGACAGCTGGAAAACAGTGCTAGCTTAGTGAATTATGAGCAACACAGAGCTAAAGTCTGATGGATTTAATTTAATATCCCCTCCAAACCAAACCCTTTTCACTTCGTTTTTGTTGCTCAAATGTACATCATGTTGCAGCTGTTAAAAGAAGCTCTAATAGCCACTTCAACCATCTTTAAAAAAAAAGTGTTCTTTGTGTTGGAACCTTTAACAACCTTTAAGTAAACAAACAGGATAGTTAAAATAATACCCGGTGCTTCATAAATGTCATGTCCATTTCTGCACTCAACATTCAGAAGCACATCAGCACACTTATCTACATCGCCCTGTATTTACACTCCAGCTTAAATTCAGTTCACAGCCAAATACAAATGGTGAGTGAGTCAGAATCTCTTCACAACAAGTGAGTCAAAGCACTTTACTCCCTAGGAAGCCCTCTGCGTGCATTTGCTGAGCATCACTCCGACCACAGAAATGACATGCACTGATTGAAAATAACTTGCGCCTCTCTCAACATTATCCGGAAACATTTTTCTCCACTGGGTAGATTTACTTCAAGCTGAGAGACGGGCGAGAGGCCAGTTTGAAGTACAGCTGAGAGATTTCAGACACACAGAACAGGGTTTTGAGCATTAAACTCAAGGACGTGCATTTGTAAGCTTCTTGGCAAAAGAATGAACAACAAAAACAACTCTCACATCAACATAAGAAGACAGAATGTTAATGGATTTTTTTGTTAAGCTGTCCAGAATTAAAAGAGACGTGTTCTGATCTAATAATGTTGTTTTGAGTAAACATTCCTGTGCATCAATTAGAGCAAGTATTTGTCCTAGACGCCAAGGCTTCAGGATTTATTTCTCCTGTATTACATGACCCATAAACTATTTGTTAACAGGTTTGATATTAATTACACACGGTTTATTTCATGCAGGATTGTTGTGTATTTTAATTGTGTTGTCCATAGACAGTATAAATAATGGACGTAGTATCACCCATCTGTTTCTGAAGCGCTGTTTTGAAGCCAATCGGCGGCAGCCATATTGGAAATGCTAAACTCTCAACCTAACTTTTGTTAAGGTAAAGAGGCGGGCTTTGAGCCTCCTCGCCAACAGCTTACAGTATCCCCGCCTGTCAATCAAGTCAGCTGTACCTCTCATAGTGGAAAACTCCTAATCTTAATATCTTCGAAATGGCATTATTAGAAAAAAATTCACCCCCAAGAAATGAGCTATCCAGACTACACTCGTTTTTTTTTAACCAGGCTGTAAACATGTTTATTTCTGCTGTAAAGCATATTTGTGTGTATGAGGTTTCCAGTACTTCCGGAGCCGGCCTCAAGTGGCCCCTCGAGGAACTGCAGTTTTGAACACTTCCGCATTGGCTTCAATTCTCGCGGCCAATGGTTGCAGTTTGGTTTTGACTTTGTAGTGCAATTAAAATGGGAGTGTGCCTATGTTCCCACATTCTGCTGCTGATCAAAATTAAATTATTCATTCATTCATTCCCTCATTCATTCATTTACTATAAATTGCTTCCAAAAACTATTGTGGGAGAATAGGGCTTAAATTGAAGGGAAATGTAGGAACACAAGACCTCATTTTGAAAATGTCCTAGAAGTGTGGGACCATAGGGATGACCCCACAAAATGTAAATTAAGAAAAAAAAGAATGGTAAGTAGGCTGAGAGGAACATTGTTGCAGTGGAAGCGCTTCAATCTGTTGAAACCTGTGAACTATTTTTGTATGAATAAGTCATTTCTAAATCAATCAAATCATCTTCAGATTAAAAAACAAGATACAACAAAAGAGCTCTTGAAGCTTTTTTTGAAGCTTGTTGTGCTGAGATATCTTCATCTGTTGTTCTTAATATTTATCACTATGCATTTATCTTGTACATTAACAGTGTCATCCTGGCAGTTATGATTTTCAACGTACTGTAAACAGTCAAAACTAGTTCAACAGTAGCTGTGTATGTTGTTATGGGGCTGTAATTACTAGGATTGTTTCACTTTGCCAGTTATACAACTATGTCTGCGCTTAAAATTCAATTCTGTAGCCTAAGGTAAAGCAATTATAATGTCAGTGTCTTATCTTGTCTCCTTACCCTCACATTTAGACTGTTTCTGTCACAGTCAAACTGCAAATGTTCCTCAAAGTACTTTTTTATTCCGTCTGTCTCTTTCATATACAGTATATAAGCCTCTCTAATTTCCAGCTCTCCTCTCAGTTCATAGCCTTTAAGACCCCTGGGAGGCAATTAGAAATAGTAAGACTTCACCTGATTGCTCTTTAATTAGTTCCCCTGGGTCTGCTCCTTGTTCAATGAGCCGATAGCTGGTACAGTCACCACTTGAGCCCTCAGTGGCAGCTCTGAGAGGCCATCCAGGACAAAAGATGCCGGTCTCGCAGGTTGGCAGCATTTGCTTGTGATGTCTCACTCATCTCACAGGGGTCTAAATGGTGGAATTGACCCTTCACTGTGTCCTCAGGGTTTAGAGAGAATAAGCATTGAGCAATAAGGGACTGTTCAGTGGTCTGTGATGCAGCCATTGAACACTCCAGATCTCTTTTATGTTGGGAAATGTGAATCCTCTTCATAAATCCTGTAGTGTCTGAGCTAAAAGGCTTTCTAACTGATCAAGCAAGCAAGACGATTGTGTCAAGTGGTAGAAAGAATAATTACACAATGCAGGTTAAAGCCAACAGTCTGAAAATGATAGATGGTGTTTCTCTCCTATTCCAAATGGTACTTAGAGCCTACGGTTCAGAAATTGCTAATGAACAGCAGGAGACAGTGTGTGCTGCATCAATCTGCTCCTACCTCCACCCCTGTCATGTTACTCACAACACTCACCGTGATGTCTTCCTCTTGCACTCCTCTCCATACTGCAGCGTGAAAGTTTGCAAAATCTATTTTTTACCCTACAATCCAATAGAGCATATTGTGTTGGCTGATTAAGATAGATGTTTTGAAAGATGAGAGAGAAAACTAATAACCCCGTCAGCAGGGAAACACTGAGAGAATACTTTACTTTCTTTGCTTTCCAGCACCTAATATCAGACACACACTACATGTGACAGTGAGGCAGAGCTTCCATTCATCAAAAACAGTCTTTATACTGTAAGTTGACAACTCTCTACAGGTTTATCACATCATGCAAATATAGCACACTTGGACGACTGAACCAGCTTCTTTATTTTTGCCTCCAGCCAGGCATGCCAAGCAAAATTTCCTCAATCCATGTGCGGTCCCCGATGCTCTCCTCGTCTCCCTGGCTCTGGGACTCAGCATCAAAACTCAAAAAGATTTAATGTCAGTGTCAAAAAATATGTGCAACCTCAAATTTTATTTTGAAATAACAAGAGTAACTGTGCACAGTAGTACTAGCAGAACATTCAGAGTCCAATCATGTCAATTTCAGCAGATTGGTGAAAGTTTTAGGCTTTAAATTGTGACAATCTAGATCGATGTGGTGTGTCAGTTTGGAATGTGCAGAGCTCTGAGGTTAACCAAACAAAAGTTACAGTGTGAGGTTTATGAACAACTGTGGTAAATGTTGAGAGCTGGTCTCAATGCAACAGAATGACTTGTTCAGAGTTGAATCAAGTGTAGTAATTGTTACTTTACAGTCCATAATTTGACATATCTACAAATCAATACATGACCTCATCACTTTGCATTAAAAAATCGCCATAAACAAAGAAAAGTATTAAAAATATAATCTATATTCCATTCATTTCTTTCCAGTGCAAATGCATGCCATCTCCTTAGAACAACGGATGACAGCACTCATTGGAAATGCAGTCTTCATCTGGGAAAAAACAGACTGATTCATCCAAAGGGGTCACCAACATTGAAGTTCCTCACATGCCTTAAGGTAAGATTGATTTATCTGTCGGGCTTGTGACAATGGCGTAGAATTGTGTATGGACTGTATGGACGTGCCCTGACGTGGCTGAAATGTCCCCATCAACATTAAGGTTGAAGGGAAAACAATACCTTTCATGCTGCACACAATGGGTTAAATCCTTTCCCACATCGCATTCCCATATGTCCCCACCAATGTCAAAATCAAACCTACGCCCTTGGCTTTCAAGTCTACAGTGACATCCTGGGTACATAGTTGATTGCCTTGCAACTAGTTCACATGTCTCTTGGTTAATTGCCCAAGTCCTCGTGTGTTAACTGGGCATGCTGGGATACCTTGGCGGACCAGGGTAGCATCCTTTTTTGGCAGCCCTTCTCCTGCAATGTGTCAAAATCATCCCTTAAGCAAACTAAAACAAAGCAGCGGTGCATTCTTTAGTGGAAAAAGGTTGTCTGAGCTGTTAGGATTGAAATGACTTTAACAAGTGACCAGCGTAGTGGGTGGACACATGTTTTGGCAATAGGGTATATGCAGTGAGTCCACACTGTAAAGGTTGATTTATACCTCTGCGTCATAGATATGTTCCAGAAAATATGAAGATCTTGAACTACTGGTGAAGACATGGAATAAAAAAAGTCTTTTAATTTCTTTGTATTTTAGCCCAACAGTAATCTTACAGGCCCAGCCTTCCCTGGAACTCTACCTTGTGTTGTGAGCAATAGTCAAACAGTAGTCAAGTTAATCCCAAAATAGAACAACTATTAGTACACAGAAATGTGTGTAAGCAGTGAAAATATAATGCAATTTAAATCACAATGAGTGTGCAACATTATATTAGTAATGAATACCAAAAGAGCCCGTCTCTGGCTCTTGTGCTTACACATCGCACTGGACACTGATAAATGATGGAGGATTTCAGTGACACCATGACCCGGATCATGTCAGCCTATCAGCTCACTGTCGCCTCCAATTAGTCGCCATCACTGTACTGGACACCCTGTCTGCTTCTCAGCTTGCACAATATGGATCCCATCATCGTCATCTTACTTCTTTATTAGAGTGTGAACAGACTGAGACAGCAGCAGCTGCTAATTCTGCCTGTCTCCTACAGAAAAATTAGTCTGAAGCGGGTGACAGGATGTGCAGAGCTGTCCTCCTAGTGAATGCCAGCGTACCTGCAGTTGATCAATAATTGGGTCTGTATGATAATTATATTAGGACTGAAAATTAAATTAGGGAGTTGAAAGAAAGACGTGGATGTCAGTTGAACTCCTTAAAGCTAATTAACTGCTGGCGTCTCAACCTTCCAATCAGTAAAATAATCCACTAGCATACAGTCTATTATGGGCTGAATTAATTGGTTCACAGACATCCTGAGGCATGAAAGCTCCTGGTGAAATTTGCACACACTAAACACACGCACACACACATTTCCTGGAATCAGGATTTGCAGTTTAGACTTCACTCAAACAGTACATTTAATGTTCTTTTCTGACACTTACGATATGAAAAGCATTCGTCTGAATTCAAACACACTCTTGCAGTGGCTGCTCATGAAAATTACGTCCCCCCCCCACAGTGTGCTCGTCTCAGTCTTTATTGTGAATCTCATTTTGACGGACATGCAGTCAAAATAAGTTCACAATGTTAAAGAACGTGTGACAGAAGTGTTTTTGTTCCCTAAGGGCTTAGAAATACTTCTTTACAATTTATCACTCCATCACAATTACACAAACTGTTATCAGCATCTTAACCTTTCAGTTCTGTACCTCGTATTCTCCAAAACACACTGTGATTACCTCTACATCAAATGCTGTCCATCATTCCTTCATTTTAATTAAACTTCTCTCGTCAGGTACACTGTTTCTGTCATTTTGGAGTAAAATTGATTTTTATATTTGCAAAACCTCACATTTACCCCATTGTAATGATTATTGTCTCATTCCAATTACTCGTATTCGACTGTAGCTTCAGTTCTCGGTGCCGTGGTGAGTGCAGATAAAGAAGGAAACTGTTCAGTATAAAAACACGCTGTTAGATTCCTGTTGATTGGTTCAAGTCCTGTTGGAGTTTTGTTTGTTCTTAGAATTTTCTCAAATTAGATTTTTAAGACCAGATGATCGCTTAAGCAGCAGTCGTTCCTGCACTCATAAAGATACGGCACCAGAACTTCTCATATTCAAGTAGCAGAAAAAGTTTTGTTGTGGATTTCATCGCCATCCACAAGTACCCGCTTACCTGCTGCAGAAAGATTCACTCAAGTACTCTTTAATTAGAACGGCCTTCTGTGCTGAGTGCTGGTTTGATACTGAAGTGTAAAAATGACAATTTACCATTTACTGAAGGTCAAAGGTCACACTGTTTCTAGTAAATTCTTGGAAATTATGCAAGTTGCCCGGCAACTGACTCCAAAGAAATAACTCAGCTCATACCTGCAGGGAAATTCAGATTTTTATTTTACAGTTGTTTTTTTTTTTGTATCAACATTCAAGCTAAGCGGCAACCTCCGACCACGAGAATTGAAGCCAATGTGGAAGTGTTCAAAACTGCAGTTCATCGAGGATCTGCTTGAGGCTGGCTCCTGAAGTACTAGAAACCACATCCACACACCAATTCATAAAAGACAAACTTTTCAGCAGAAGTAAACATGTTTACAGCCTGGTTCAAAAAACAAGTGTAGTCTGGATAGCTCATTTCTAAATCATTTTTCATAATGTGGCAATTTCGAAGATATTCAGATTACAAGTTTTCCCTTATGAGAGGTACAGCTGACTTGATTGACAGGCGGGAACACTGCAGCTGTTTGCTCGGAGGCTCAAAGTCCGCCTCTTTACATCACAGTAACACGACAGCAGTTATGTTGAGTTCAGCATTTTCCAATATGGCTGCTGCCACCGATTGGCCTGAAAATTAAACTAAACTCATCAAAATAAAATACATTTCTCAGATAATAAAACACTAAAATATTAAACCAGTAAAAGAAAATAAGATGCTATACTTAAAAAAATAAATAGTTAAAATCAAATAAATAAAAAGTGACAAAAGTTTGAACTAGATAATAAATAGATAAATTGATTAATAAATAAATAGATAAATAAATAAATAAAGTAAGGTGAAATAAAACTGTTATAAGAATAAAAGTTAAAAGCAAGACTCAAAAGGTCGGTCTTGAGTTTGCTTTAAAAAATATTAATGCTCTGTGCGGCCCCCCCCCCCCCTATCTTGTGGTGCTTGTTCAGCACAACAGAGGGAAGTGCGATTTGGGGGTTGTAATTGTAAATGTAAAGCTCCTTCCATTCTCTGGAGCTGCACTGTAGTGAGATCAGGTAAACAACAGAGTAACCAGCACAGCAGCGAAGAATGAGATTGGACTTTTAATGACCTGCTGATAGTGACTGAAGCTCGCAGATGAGAAAGAGCTAATTACATTTCCCCTGGCAACAACATACAGGTGCATTTTGATGGAAAAGGAGAAGATTGAAAAATTAAGTAATGACACCTTATTACACTGCAAGACTCCAGCAAACTAATTATGAAAGTCTATGAGGAGGTCTGAAACTGCTTGGCTTGTTTCTCACATACCTGCTGCAGCGTTGCATTGTGCAGTGTCACACAGCACCAAGGTTTTACCCTGAACAAATTGCATTTTTCCAATTCAGCTCGTCCCCATGTGCTCGAGGTCACTTATTGCATTTCTTGCTTTCTTGCAGGGGAATCTCAATGAGTGTGCTCTCTTTGTTTGGGTGCTCATAATTTACCCAGACACACAATCTCTGATATTTTATGCGTGTGCGTGTGGTCGCTTGCTGTGCTGAGGTGGTTGTTAATAACTGCTCTAATTTCTCATAACCCAAATAAAGGTCACACACTAAGTTGTCAGCATCAAAAACAAATAGACCAAAAAAGTTTGCCAGCCTTAACCTTATTCTCTTGTTAATCATCTCAACCCTGGTGGCCCCTTATTGCTTTTGTGACATTTCTGAAATAAAAAAGGTTCTCCCATTTATCATTTTTGGTGGGATTATGTGAACGAAACATTGTCTCTGCCGTGCTCCTTGCTTTCTAAGCTTCTATTACATAATTACAGTATGTGTCTGTGGGTTTATGAGAGCATTTTTCACAGTTTTACTTCAGATGCAGTCTATTTTTCTGCCCATGCTCCATCTCAGGGATTTAATCCACACAGCTCAGCTAAAGTTCCTTTCTTGTGTCATGCTGACCCTACAATCTCTGCCATGCCATTCTTCTCTTTCAGACAGAGTTGGGAGCTAAAGCTAAAGCCGGAGAGCCACTTTGGGTTGTTCCCCTTAAGGCATAATTACAAAAGAAGGAAAAGAAAAGTAGCCGTGGGTAGAATGGCCTTGGGTTACGCTCAGCTTTGACCATCTGTTCCCTCTACAGGAGTTTCTTGATCCATTATATCAGAGGAGGGGAATAATGGAGCCTGAGGGAGGGTCGCTGGCCCTAGCACAGGGCACGCCTGAGACGTTGAGAAGGTTGTTTGTGGTATACCGGCGACTCCTGACTCGGCAGGATTCAGTTGACCTCTGCTTTTCACGGTGAGAGAATGCAGTCTTAAACAACTTCTCAAAAGGTTTCCTGGAGAGTCTTGAGTGTTGTGGGTGAAATGAGCAATGTTGACAATCTAAGGTCAGCACGTCTTGGACTCGTGAGGACACGTAGTGAGGTCTAATCCTTTTATCAAATAAACAGCTGTTTATTACAGTGGCCCTGAAGGGAGAACACAACAACATTTCGTGTGTTTTCAACATTAAAAAACCTAAACCTCAGCACTAACACGAGGAACATTTCTTCATGTATTGTCGCAGATACAGTGGAAACCTTGAAATGAAAGAAACAAACTGAGAACTCTGTCATTTTAATTCTTGACAAAAGCACAAAGAAAGTTGTGTCCTTGTCCAACTTGATTCTCCTCCATACAGCTGAATAATCCCTCACTTGGACATGTGTCTGACGGGAAGGTCACAGAGGATATTCAAACTGTGGAGCTGTGCCTGTCTGCAGTGTTCTGGCCTCTGGTGTTGGACAGCACTCTGGTGGTCACTCAGATTATTCTCCTTCTCGGGGAGATCACAGATTTCAGAGTCAGGAGCAGTCACAGATGATTAAAAGAAGCAGGTTTGTTGCTATCCCTGCAGAATGTGTGGCACGAAAAGGCTCAACAGTCACCAGATTCAAATATGGTTAGTTTATCTATTAATCATTTCATAGGAAACATGATCAGAAACTCATTTAATATCTGTAGTCATTTTGTCTTGTTGTGTCAGGATGTCACCTGACCGAGCTGATCTAAAGGTGTATTTCGACCAAGAGTTCCAGGGTCTTGTAGCCCCCAGAACTACTTTACCCTGAACTAAAAGGTTCCTGTGCGAGAGGAGATAAGCACAAGTAGCAAAGCCGTTTCAACACGGCTTTAAAATCATTTTTAACTCAAAGCTTTGGCAGAGATTGGCCGGTGTTTTGGTTTAAACAGCAACCCTGTTAACTGCCGACTTTCAGCCGGATGCATCCCTCATAAACGTCTTTAGACAACCATTAAATATCTGATGAGGATATTTTGAAATCTTAATAAAACTAAACTAGTTTGCGTTCCCAGGAACTCCCTCTGTGTTTCAACAGCTGTGTAAACTCCACAAACACTGGCACGTTCAGCTGAAGGTCTCCAGTTTACAGGGTCACTTTTAAAACCGTAACACCGGGAGAGACGCATTCACGGTGGGTTTAGAGCAGACCACTGTTACAAGCTGCTAAATCAAGTGAATCACAGCTTCTTCTTTTGAAAAGTACACACACATACAAATAAGATAGAACAAATAAAAACTAATGAAAGAAAGAGAAATCAAGTGAATCACAGATGTGTGTGATGTTATTGTGGACGGCGGGCGGAATAAAAACACTGCGGTTAATCTACCAATCAGACACGTTCAGCATTGCAGGCCCTGCCCCCCGAAAGTCCCGGGACCTTTGAAAAGCACTACCCTCCTAGCAGGGGATTTTTAGGGGGGGAGATTATCTACCCCTGAACTAAATTGAGACCCTGGGTCCACTGGTCGAAACGCACATAGTTCTGGGGTAAAGTTCCTGCAGTCGAAAAATGCCTTAATCCTTTTTTATTTATAGTGATGAAATGGGAACATGTTTTGGACCACTTTAGTCCACCTCTCCTGAGAATGACTGTTAATGACTGATTTACACCTGCAAGAGTAAGTTATTGATGGGAGCAGATCCATTTGAGGCCGACAGCAGACTCAAAATTGAAAACAAAGGGACAAACATGCTGTAGTTCATCTCAACTTTTGATATCAGGCTGAACTTATTTTCCATACGGCTAGACAAGATGGGAGCAGATCCATTTGAGGCCGACAGCAGACTCAAAATTGAAAACAAAGGGACAAACATGCTGTAGTTCATCTCAACTTTTGATATCAGGCTGAACTTATTTTCCATACGGCTAGACAAGATTTCACATTAATGGGATTCTGTTAGAAGCTTTAATATAAAGTATATTACTGTATGGATTACTGTCCCCCCCACGCATCTGTGGGACCTGTGTGCACAAATAAGAAATGATTTTCTCATATATTCAACAATAGTATAGCACACCATCGCTGCTATGTACAGTAGGTATGAAATATTACAATATGCTGTATATTTTGGGATCTATGTATTGCAACACAGACACAGCAGTCATATTGTGCTCCTGGTTGCCAACAAGGGTAAGAACTAATACCATCAGGGCTTACAGAGGCTCATAACTGGACTGGGTGGCCTCATAGGTTTCAAGCAATATGAAGCAATCTTTTTTCGAATGTAATAAGGAAATTCTCACCAGTCCTCACGAATCATAACACCCAAGAAGAATATGGATTGTATAGGGGCAGGGAAGCCAAAATCAAGGACAACAGCGTGACAAATAAGCACATAAAAATGCACAAAACTGCACCCACTTCTTATTTTTAGACTTTAATTTGCTGCAGCAGAGCCCACCACAGGAACACGCTTATAAAACAGTATGCCTGACTTAGACGTCTAAGCACATCTATACTGTAGCTCCAATCCCTGCAGGAGCATCCATTCTGTCCACATACACACCATGCAAGCCCCCTTTGAGATGAAATTTGAAGTTGGCAGTGCCAGAAAAATCAAGTTTGACTGATGATTAATAGATGCAGTCAGATCTGATCTCCCATGGCGAACATCACCATGAAGGGTTCCACCAGTTGTTTGACTGACAGCATGAGCCATCATTAAGCACACAGGATAAACACATCATACACAGCTGACACTACCCATGCACCACTCCTGTAAGCGCACACCTACACTCTTGGCTAACAATGTATGTTATTTAGGTTAGCATCCTTCAAATGCTTGATAAAAGCAAATTAAGATAATCCTCTGTTATCCTCAAAGCTTTGTCACCGGCTGTATTCCCCGTCATAATGACAACATGAGGCATGGCCTCCACATGATGGGATTATCCCACATGTTCACTATAGGGGACCTGAAGGCCTCTGGGAGTTATCTTGTTGGTGTATTCCATGGTCACATCTGTCTACACCACACTGTATATGACTTGCTTTGTTGATTAACTGATGTTGAAATAAAATCACCTCTCCTTTATACCGTACTGCCCATCATTTCTCACAGTTATTTACCTCAACTGCAGAGACATCCAGGCCCTGGGCTGTATAACACAGGCCTTTGTCACTAAAGTGTTGCTTTTAATGCCTTTCCCATTGACTTGATAAAATGTCCTTCAGTACAACAACGCAGTCATGTCACGCATGGTCAGCTCCAGTTGTCAAGGGAAAAAAAGGTGCTATTTGGCCTTGGGGGAGAATTTTACAACAAAGAGGGTCAACTTTTTGTTTTCTTTAGTTTAAGGGGAGAGAGCACGGCAGTTGTGCACACTTTCATGGGTGTGGGTAGAGTACTTTGCTTTCATCTGTCATCTCCTGATTTGAGCTGCAGTAAAAGCCACAAACTGGGATAAATGCAAGCTAGCTAGCTGGTTACTGAGGCTGTTTTTGAAACCTGCCTAGCAGTACGTACTGATTTGGCCAAAAGTCAGTATGCAGTATGTGAAATAGAGCAAAATCTGCAGAGTGCAAAAATTCCCCGGATGTCGTACTGATTCAGGAAAAATTTCACAATATGCATCGGATCAGTCTCCCTCACATACTGTTTCCTACAATGCACAGCGCTCGTTACGCTTTTTTCTTCTTTTTTGACGGGGGAACTCAGTTTTTAGGTGCTGTGAAAATTATTAAGTTACATATAAACCACTGCTTAACTTTTTAAATCATAAGTGACGCTAAAGGAGGAGTTCCTCTATCAGCTTGGCCTTTGTTTACTTCAGCTGGAAATTCAGTGACTTCTAGCTCAGCATACTGCAGTCATACTACATTCTAAATTCAAATGCAGTATGTAGTAAGCAGTACCTACTGCCTATTACATTTGTAGGTAGTATGTAGCAGCCCGTTTCGAAAACAGCCTGAGTCTTCTACTGCTGCTTTTTCTGCCCTCTGTTTCATCGTGGCAATGGCAACCAACTTAAAGAACCACTACTGCCCCCTACTATGAATCACTTAGTTAAAAGGAATTACAGTGTGCTTATTTTTGGCATAATATCAATATTGTGCTATCATCAATACGTGTAGCGGGGCAGCACTAATATCAATAATTGTCTAGGTACCTATGGAGTTGCATTGTGGGTGAGGTATTCCAACATTTTTGTAGGATGTGATTGAAAAAAGTGAACCACAAGTTGGTAGCTTTCAGAGCTTCCATTTGACCTTTTTAATGTCCCTCTTGTTACCCTGGAAATGCGAAACTCACTCAATGTTTCAGGCAATAATGCAGGAAACATCATCCTGTATGAAAATGGTAAATTAAGCACATTTCTATGACTGTACCTTCATTTAATACAAAGGCTCGAGAGCATATTGCTGAACTTTGAACTGAAACAGCCCTGCAGCATTTCATGGAGTTTTGACTTTTACTTATACTTGAAAACAAAATGTTCATTATAATCAGACTGACTCCATTAAATTAATTTGTGAGAACAGTATTTCTGTGAAATAAATAAATACCAGCAGCAGACATGAGTACTGGGCTGGATTACTAACCAGGCCGAGGGAAGAACTGCCCCAGGGCCCCCTGAAAGCCCTGCACTAATGGACCTTTTGAAAAGAACACATAAAACTTTAAACGACAGCAAATTTGTCGGGGAATTTTACACCGTTAATCATTATTTAACCTCTTCGAAGCTTCTTCTTTAGCACAATGACTGACCTTCCATTATTTATTTGATTTGGCCATGAATGCTGGCTTCTATTTGAGGATTTAAGTGTCTGTGTGGTGCAAAATGAGGCCTGAGACATGGTCTGTGCAGCATTTAGATTCTTTGTGATCTCTGTCTCCTGCCAGAAAGAATTCAAACAACCCTCTAAAAAGTTCTGCAGCACCAACTTCACCCTCCAAGTGAGAGACAGAAAGTAATTTGCTGTGTCATTGGTATTGATCAACTACCATATTAACGCCTGCAAACATTTTATGGTTATTTTCTTCAATGAGGCTCAAAAGCTTGCACTCATTACCCTCATGGAACACAGTTCACCCATCAGTACATCATGCAAAATCACCTTAATATCCTGCAGTCTCACATCTGAAAACCGCAGGAGTGTTTCCTCAATCTCTGAGTCACCCAGGGCTCTGCTTGTTTCTCATTCTCATTCTCACAGTAGTGAACTTTGTCTTACTTGCAGGTGGAAAGCAGCACTGCTGTCTCCATTCACTGTTAGTTTGTATTCCAGTGGTCACGCAGGGTAGCGAGAGCTCGTCTGCAACTTCTTGTCTACAGCAGCAGCAGAGGAGGTTTTAATGCCAGGGGATGGAACAGGCAGTGACAGAATCTCCCCAATGACTCTTTATGGAGTCTTCCTGAAAAACAAAGTCAATAAGACTTTGGACGCCAAGCCATGGTTATTGATTATCTGTCTCTGGCTATGAAGCAGGGGGTGATGTAGCAAAGGGGAGTGAGAGTGAGGCACTGTAAGGGATTTGAAGAGAGAGAGTGAGAGTCGAAAATGGAGAAGGAGGGAGGATGTTTTTGATGCGTTCAATGAATTCACAGACATCAGTTTGACGCAGGTGCTTGAGGGGAAGCCGGCTGCTCTTTTCAGTTATGATCGTGGGAGAATCACGGAGGAGGCGGGCTGGTACATACCAGAGCAATGTTCAGACAGTGCAAAGAGCTGCAGTCTAAAAATAACATGGCAGCATTGCACTGCACCCTTACATCTCTGCATGATGAAATCACAGCCATCAGGTTGGATTAATTAGATGTTTATCACAAGATGTTGAAATTTTAAATGACTTTAAATCAAACAAAGAACAAATAAGGTCACATTAAGCATAAGCCGTGATAAACAACACGGATCGTCACACAAAGCACTTGGCATGCAATGGAGGTCAAAGCAGTCGATTCAGATGCAGTTACAATAGCCTCAAGTTTCTGGCCTGAGTTGAAGTAGTTTTAAAACAGGTTAAAAGACTGAGGGGGGAATTCATTAAGAATGACACCATGAATTGTGCATCAATCCGCTCCGTCTCCTTAGTTTTTTATTGTGACTGAGGAGCAGCCACACTCCACGTTGTGTTGTGCAGAGCTGCCCCTGAACGTATTTCCCCTGCTTTCTCATCACCTGCCTGCTCTAGATAATCTAGTTTGGTTCCACCGTCTTGGTGCAAGTTTCTCTTTGTGCCCTATGTCAAGTGGTCCAGCAGTTTCTTCAACATAAGTGTTCCTGTTTTTTGGATGTATGTGAGACTGCACTGTTAGAACGAAAAAGCTGTGAAAACTCAAAATTTCAAGGCAACTGTCTGCACTAGATTTTTGAGTTTTGAGGCTAACTAGAAATCTTACTTTTGAGCCAACTGATTCGTTTTTGTTGAGATAACTTATCATTCATATGTAGTGTAACTTAAAGTTTTGAGTTCTATATACCAAGAAGTGAAAGTTGTGCAAACTTATTCTTTTTTGTTCAGAAAATGTTTCTTTGTTATTGCACGTTACTGCACCGTTTTCACACTTGCAAGGTAGCTAGCTAATGTTCAAGGCGGCTAACTCTTGGTAATGACCATGCCTTATTAAACTAACTAAACAAATTAAAGTTACATTAAACGGTAATGAACTCACCATCAAGTGATCAACTATAAAGCTAGAGTTTCAAGACAATGTACTCACCTTTAGGGCGATAAAATCCACACAGGACATGAGAGATGGTGCCACTTGTGGGGAATTGAAAGTGTGGGAGACCCCTGTAGATTTGAGTTGGAGACCAGTTCTTTGCCTGAAGCATACTCAAACAATTTAGCCGAGCCTCAAACTCATAATTTCAAATTTTGCCAACCTAACTTATGAACAATTTTAAGTTTTCATTTTTACTATGTGAGTTTGTCAACTACTGATAGCATGAAGACCTTTGGAAGACTCTAATTTCTATTCATTCAATGTCTCAGTTTCCTCAAGGAGCCAAGCCCTTTATCAGTTACAGCCACCACAAGCCATGTGGAGTATGTTTCATTAATCTCTATTGTTGACAACACTGAAAGTGCACTTAGGGTTTGATTTACAGAAAGTTTGTGCTGCCTCTTCTGCCCACTAACCCTGTGCAAATGAGACAAAAAGACTGTCTAATTCAGACAGCACATGTGAAAGCCTAAATGCACCATAAACTTAGCTGCAGAGCAAATAGCGTCTCTTGGGGTGGTGCTGTTAGTGCACTTTTGAATGAGTCATTATGCATTAATTTTATAGGTACAGTTTGCCCCATTCTATGCAAATGAAACTGTATTATACACAAACAGAAGGTCTTTGTTAAAGAGTTAAAGGGAAGCCTCTGCAGGGAGATGGTGGAAGCTGTTCCACTGTTTTTATAAGGTATGTCAGGCCCAAACTTTCCATCCATTATGATACCATTTCCACCTCTGAATGACATAAAAGTGATGTGTTAAGGTCTAATTGGTATGTAGTTCTTCTGCACCTTTCCACATGTGGAGATAGTGTGGAACCATAATGCATTGTTGTCTTTGTTTTGGAACAAGCTGCTCTCGCTGGCTCAAGGGACAAAGCTTTGTGAAAAACTGTGAAATTTGAATTTATCTGTCATGATCAGACTCAAGCACACACTTGTAAGAAGTGTTCGCTCCCCATTCAGCTCCTCATCTGTACGTGGACAGATCTGAGAGGATGACAGCACACAGAGCAGCTCCATGAAGCACAGAGTGGAGACACTGACAGATCATCTCCACAATCAGACACAAAAAGAGCAAACTGCGCAGAACTGAAAAAGAAGTGTTAAATACCAGTGCAATATATTTTGTGGATTGGACCTTGAGTCGGAGCAGATAGAGGGGGTGGAAGATGCACAGTTATTAGTGCTATTAGTGGCTGCAATCTGTTCTCAATGAATTCTCTCTTTATATTTATTTGCTTGCCTCTTAGATACGACGTCTCCAGTTGACACCTCAGCCAGGTTTTTTCCCCAAACAGAAATAATATTCAGAAGAAGGCTTTGGATCCTTTTAATGCATGTGGTTAATGCTGTTGAAGTTGAGGTCAGTGTTAACTACTTGGTCAGGGTTGGACAACATTAAGGGCATGATCTACTAAGATCTCAAATAACGAGTGCTATATTGCGTGTGCAAACTAAAACATTGCACATGCTATTTCTGGGCGTGTTGCGGGTGATCTATTATGATTGCGTGCGCAGATGATAACAAGTGCAAAAGTGGAACGGACCGCCCTTAAATGAGGATTTTGCGTGTGCTAAATCGTCTGTCCCCATGGATAGTTTTGGAGAGCAGAGTGGCCGTGAACGAAAAATGAAGTTTGAAGGCATGGAGTTGGAGGTTTTAGTGGAGGATGCAAATAAACACATCGGTGAACTCCAGCAGAGACATCTCAGCATTTTTGGGAGTCCTGTGAAAAGGTGAATGCCGTGAGAAAAAACAGAAGATCTGCCGATGACACAAAAATAAGATGGCAAGATACCTGCAGAAGAAAAAAGGAAGGTTCAACTTTCCCTTAATAAAATCTCTAATATTGGACACAAGTCCGCAGAGCTTAAGACTCGTCCAAACAGTGGTGAGTAGGCCTAGTTCATATTGATTTTTTGTTTGTATGTGAACATGTGGGCCGCTGTGCAACTTTATAGCTGTTGATACAGTGACCTACTGTGCTCTTATTAATTGAAAAAGTTAAAGTGGGTGTCAGAATGATGCGGTCACTATCCGTGGTGCTGAACTGCTTTGAATTTTGGTTGTTTTATTATTTTTTTACTGCAAGAAAATGCAGTGTCGCAAGGAGTTTCTCCATAGGTGTTATGTCATGGCTCCTTTTTGTGACTGCCATTTGTGCGTAACGCTGTGCCAGTTTGCATCTGCCTTTCAAACAAGCTAAATATAGACACAAAAACACAGCGCGCTATCTGCTTCAGGTTTGATAAATCACATTGCGTTTGCTAAATGTTTACATTTGCATCTCCTCCTCCCAGTATTATGCACGTTCTTATGATCTACATGTGTTTTGCATATTCATGAAGGCAAACACGCTAAATTGATAGCGAGGGCTATTTTGCTCATTTGACAGACGCAATCCTCTGTGCTCCCGGTTAGTACTTCAGCTTTGCGTGCACTATTTAAGTTTGCATGTGTTTTTATACACGCAAACCTTTAGTAGATCAGGCCCTAAGTGTTGGTACAAGACAAGGAGCCAAGACTCTCTTGGCCTGCAGCTCCTTCTGCTTATCTTCTGCATTTTAACAATGCAATCATTTATTGGACAATGCATCTCAGAGACAACAATAGGCATTTTGTTTTTTAAGAATTCATGGAAGAAAGATGAGAAGAAATATTAAGAATAGAAATGAAAGAACAGTTGTATGGCTATTCTGGAGAAGATGTTCTCCTCCTAATGGAAGTGAAGTATAGAAACAATAAAGAGGTGACAGGACAGTATACCTCTCTAAGCATTGCATCCTTTTCACTTTACATCACGATCTAAAGACCCACTAAAAGGACTGCACTCAAACATTTTAGGGTTTTATTTGCCAAGTCCCATATTTCGGACTACAACAGCAGGTGAAGGGGTTCTTTATTGCACCCTCATCTGTAATTTCCTCTTGTTGATGTTTGCACACAGTTCAGATGAAGAAAAGGAGGCAGGCTTATATTTCTCACTTCACAAAGAAAAGCTATTTGTGCAAAAGAGAGAAAAAAACTATTATTGTAAAGTTTGGTAAAAATCTAATTTAAAAACCAATACCCAGTGCAGCACTGGGTAGTTTGGCCATTTAATGTTTTCCTTGTTTGATTACTTGCAGGATGTTGGTGCATAGTCAGCAGCTTACTCGTGTTATCCACCATTTTTCCACTTTATTTCCTATAGAAGCATTTTCTGAGCCATGCTCACTACAAAGGGAACCTTTTTTAATGTGATCTTAAGTCATCAGCAACTTTTGCTCAAGGAAATACAACTTTCTTTCGAAGAGAAAATGAAACAAACAAGCTTCTACCCCTAAAAATCTGGATATTCTGAAGAACAATTTATAAACTAAAAACAGGAATATGCTTTCTTTTGTTGTCAATGTTTGTGAGAAATGAGTATTAGTATTAGTATTAGTAGATTCAAGATTCAAGAAAGCTTTTTTGCCAAGTGAGCTCACATATACAAGGAATTTGACGTGGTGATTGGAACACTGGTAATTAACAACAAGACAGTAAGCACACAACAAGACAGGAAAAACAATAAATATAGAAACCGAAACACAATCCAAAAATTCTAAATAAAAATAAAAATACTATCTGTACAAAGAAAGGTATAGAAGTACTTTTAAAGACATGAAATAAGTTAAACTAGCCTAAGCCAGAGTGCACATTTAGTAAAATAATATAATGATAAAATATGTAATAAATTACAATATTGCTCATGGTTATTGAGGTATTGCATCGGAAATCAAAGTATTACACATGTAATAGTAAAAGTAGTAGTAGCAGTAGTAGTATTGTAACGGCCGTGGGGGCCTGTGTGAGGTATTCTGTCTGTCATGTTTAGGAGCTTGCAGTTTAAGCGCTTCTGATTGGTTACAGGGTTTATGTTAGAGTGCTGGGGAGCAAGGGCTGCTGGGAAAGTGTTGTTGTGTTGCACCATGACTCAGAGTGTGAGTGTCTCTATGCTTCGCATGACTTCTGTCTGTTGAGTTGAAGTTACTAAACAGTACCACCTGGAGGCGAGCGGTGGATGGGTCACAGGTGTAATTTAAATCTGCTATTGCTGTCTCACTGCCTCTTCACTTTGGCGAAGCTCGCCACAGTATTAATTTGTATTTACCAAGGGGTTCCCAAACTTTGCCATGCCAAGGACCCCATTATAGCATTAGCCACAGGCAGGGGCCCTCCTCCTATAAAGTACCTTATGTTCCCTGAACATTGAAGGTGCTTTACAACCAGAAACTTTTACTTCAAGGAACATATCTTCAAGGAACTAAGTGGTTCCTGTGGCCCATTGTTGTCTGCATTTCCACTGCACCCAGAAGTCCCGTGAAGATTATACAAATCAGGCAAATGACATTTGTAGAAGCAATAACAGTGATTGGCACCACAACTCCAGATCAGTAGATGGCAGTAAGAAAAGAACAAAGTCCATACAACATAGAAGGTGAGAGACTATTGGTGACAGTGCTATTGTAGCATGCTGAGTTCCTCAAAAAGGTTTCTGGGGAAAAAACCTGCTGTTGAAAAGCAGTCTAATTGCATGGTGGTCTTTTTCTAAAGGCTGGTAGCTAGTTTTTAGTGGTACAACAACGTAGCAGCTAGGGATTGGCATTTCAAGCCAAAATACTATTCGATCATCATTGGCATCTATTTGACGATTATTCGAATAAACACCCTCCCACACAAACACACCTGTCCCATTAACCGCCCGTTTGTGTGGCAGTCACGTTAACCAGCAGCAGGACGAGGTGCTGCTAGCAGCCGTTACCGACAGCGTCTGTCTCAATCTCTATGTCGGTGTTTCCGTGTGTGTTTACATTTTACAGCCATGCTCAGTCTCTGGAAAAAAACACTTATAGTAGTGTGAGATTCAGAAAAATGCCACAACTGTCGCTAATGCTTTCTTCTTCTTTTGCTATTCAAAGCAGTTAGCATCTTCTTCTTCTCCTTTTAATTAATTGCAGCAAACAGCTTTAAGACGCTCTATAGCCACCGTCTGGTGGGAATACCATATCACAATCAGGTACCGGTAAAAATGATGCAAAATTGTACTTTGAAAATGATTTTTACAAAGTGAACGAATATTTAAATATTTGAAATTCAGTGCCCATCTCTATTTACGGCTGCTCCCTTCTGATTGGCTAGATAGAGCCGTGCTTATTTTTCTTAATTTAAAAGATTGGCATGGAAAGAGAACAACTAGATTTCAAAATGCAGAAATTTGTAACATCTAAAAAGCTGATTGTGTATTATAATGTTACAGTCACAAAAATATTAATAGTTTATTTTAATTTTTTTTCAATATACTCCCTCTCCCCTTGCAGTTTCCTCGACCCCCCTGGCACCCTGTTGCAAGCCACCTGGGGGTTAGGACCACCATGTTGAAAAAAAAGCAACAATGTTCTGTACCACTTTCAGCACTGCACTGTGTTGCTCTCATGTTGTCAATCAGCTGACAACACCAGGAAGAAATGGAAGTGTCAGTGAGCAAATAATCCTGCCCACTCTGTCACTTTACAGACTCTGTCACGTCTCACTTTGTATTCCACATGTCTCCCTGTGAGCACGGTAGTAGGTAATTTAGATCTGACACTGTAAAATTGTTATTCTTTGAGGTGATGACATGAGTGAATGTGGAGTAGGACAACAAGATGAACAGCAGAATGATTGGAGCAGGCTGTAATGCAGACATAGGAGGAAGAAATGAGATTAACTTTCAATTCCGAACACACCTTCAGTGTTTCAGTTGATGTAGCCTCAACAGTCAGTGAGTTTTATCTTAATCCAGATGACCAGCTGAACCCATTGTCCCTCCACTGTGACTGTATCTCACAGCGAGAGTGGAAGCTTGAGGCCAGGCTCTGATAACTCATAACTCACGTGGTGATGTGCAAGCCCCAACGTGGCTCCAATCCTGCGGGAGTCTTCAAGGCTCTGATTAAAAAGCAGACTCCCTCTCATCCCTGAAGATCGAAAGGGAGAAAAAAAAAGCTTCCACTGCCCACAACGTGTGAAATGAGAGTCAGGTGAGATCAAAAAGGTGAGCTGATGTGAAAAAGAGACAATATAGGGGAGAAGGAGGGGGTGTACGAGTGAGATGAAGCCCTTTTCCCCACCAATGCCCCAGATGATTAATCTGTAGCAGCGAGTTCACAAGTCTCAGCATGGCTTAATAAGTGAGATGTCTTGTACCGAAAGCAAACCAACATGTCAAGATGGAAGATGACTGGATGTTGGCCCAACGCTCAAGGACTGAACAATGTTTCCTGTGTTGTGTTTTGCTTGGAGGGAATAAAAGAACAAAGGGTCAAAAGGTTGAGTAAGAGAGTATTTGCATGCCAGCAAACAAATACAAACGTGCAAAAACAGCGAAAGAGATATTTAAAATACAGGCTGTATATTATTAAACTGTGCACATTCTACAACACAGAAAAGAAAAACAGCGATAAATCCACACAGAAATTGGAAAAACAAAAATGAGTTCAATCCAATAATTTCACATTTTACAAAGAAATGTAAAACCAATAAGTCGAAATCTTGTAGTGCCATGAGCACCTTAAAGGGATATTTCAGTTTTTTTGAAGTGGGGTCGTATGAGTTACATTACACTATTGTTCCTGTTAGCCACAATGCGTGCCAGTGAGCTCTTCCCCTTTATTGAGAAAATTCCCAGAGGACCGGCAAGTAAGCTAGGCTATTTTCTTTGCCGACAGGGCCTCCAATTTCATGTAATTTCGCTAAAGTTGAGAAAATAAGGTCCAGGCACTCATCACGGTGCAAATGCATGAACCAGTAGAAAAAATTGGAGCTGTTCAGTTTGCTGTTTTCCTTTTGTTTTGGCACTATTTTCGGACGCACCTCGCAGACCGGTGTTCTTCTGCTGCATGAGCACGGATACACGCGATCAGCTGTTTGGATCAACAAGCACGTAGCATTTTTAGCAGACACTTTTAGGAACAAAAACTACAAACTGCAAAAATGAGTGATTCTGACAGCGACGATGACATGCCGTTTACTGTGGACACAAGAGGATTTTCTCTATGAACCAGAGTTTACAGAGGAAGAACTCCAGATGCAGACCCAACGTACCAAAGAAAAGAGGGGAGAAAGTTCTGTGCTAACGAGTGAGCAGGAGAGATCCCATGTTACCTGGTGGTGCCGGTGTGTAAACTGTGAGCCCATGCCAACGAACCCAGAGAGCTTCTGCTGTCAGGAGAGGGACTGAATACTTCAGGACCTTTCTGAATCAGAGGATACCAGCGGCTCACATACAGCTCCAGTCTGCATCACTCATCATCCAGAGTTCCCTGCCTTACAGGAGGTTTGCTTGTTTGAACAGCCGGGACAAAGACAGGTACGTCCCATATTTTAAATTTGCAGAAAAGTGAGTTTAATTCACTCTAAAGACCGATACTGCTACTTGATCCTGCTACGTGCTTGGTGATCCAAACAGCTGATCGGCGTGTATCCATGCTCATGCAGCGGAAGAACACAGGTCTGCGAGGTGCGTCCGAAAATAGTGCCAAAACAAAAGGAAAACAGCAAACTGAACAGCTCCAATTTTTTCTACTGGTTCATGCATTTGCACCGTGATGAGTGCCTGGACCTTATTTTCTGAACTTTAGCGAAATTACATGAAATTGGAGGCCCTGTCGGCAAAGAAAATAGCCTAGCTTACTTGCCGGTCCTTTTTTTCTCATTAAAGGGAAGAGCTCACTGGCACTCATTGTGGCTAGCAGGTGCAATAGTGTACTGTAACTCATACGACCCCACTTAAAAAAAAACTGAAATATCCCTTTAAGACCTGGAACTTGTAATTCAACTAAAAACAAATCAAAGGTCCTGTGTGGACCTCCGCCATTTTTGGTGACAATGCTGATAAAATAAGTCCCGCCCCTTCTTAGCTTTGATTAGTAGGTGAATAAGAAGTGACATTGATATGAATCATTTAAGGAATGACAAAAATATTATCCATGTTGTTTATGAATTCTAAACAAATTTAAGTTTTTGCCACAGTGTCAACAGGTAGAGGTTAAGTATGCTGGAACTCCTTTCCACAGGTTGGTTTGATTTGACATGTGGGAGCCGGCTATTTACTCAGTTGCTGAAAAAAAAGTGCTATTTTTATGGAGTGTCATCCAATCAGAATCAAGTATTTAACACAGCTGGGAAATAATGGGAGAATAACACCTGAGACAGACAGGTTGCATTATGACACAGTGACAGTTTTGAAATCAATGCTCAAGATTAGTCGATAAAGTAGGAACCATATTAAAGCTGTTACCGTGTCAATTTTTATTGTGACTCATTCTAATGCAATAGAAACTAGATGCTGGACAGTGTCCCTGGTGTTACAAACATCACATTCCATACACTGCTGTGCTGGACTCTGCTATACGTGTGAGTAATGCTTTTTTAAATTCATCTAAACACTACATTGGGCTCAAGGATAATTCTAAGGGCTCTTTAAAATTCTTTCCAGACAAAATCAATTCAAGCATATTGCTGCAGAAAAAACAACAAACAAGGTTATTGCTATAAAAAAGATAAATAAAATTGCTTCTGAGCCTTTTATTCATTGTGATTTTATTCAGACCAACGTAGAATATGCAATCAAAGCAGTTCCATCTCCCACCACAGAATAATTTCTACGTTTGCACTGGTAAGCATTTTCCTGTTGACATTCATCGAAAACCTTCACTCTTTGCTGTCCTTGCATCCCTGCTCCTTTGAGACCTGACCTTTCAGTAACAAGTTAAGTAATACACCGGGGAGTTTCAGTGTATGGAGAAAGCAATATTTCTCCCCCACTGCACCATTACAAGGCGAGGCTTAGAAAGGGCTTTAGCATGCAGTTCAATTTATTCTTATTTCATAAAGAGCTGCGGTGGGGGAGAGCCTTGCAGGATGAAAAAACACTCACGCAGCTTGATCTGAGGCTCTGGCACAGTGGGGATCATAAACAGAGAAGCCTGAACACTTCGGAGGGAGGGTTTTCAGCTGGTTTAGTTTGATGAACTCTTTGACCGTGAATTCAACAGCAAAGAATTATTTGAAAATACATAACATTGTGCTAAGATGTAGGTTTTGAAGTCAGAGAAGGCAGCAATCCCACCCCCGGAGATGCATGTAGGAGACATGCTGCAAAGCTGCTTAGCCGTAGTTTTATACGAGTATAATACATAAATGCAATGACTTTCTTCTATATCTCTCTGTCTGGATGATGGAAGCGAGAAATATATGCTTCATTGTACATGTTTAAATAGCATTATACAGAAACATGGCGTGAAGAGGGTTTGGTGCACTTTTTCAGTGTGATGAGGTTCAGCTGTGCTTTCATCTGTCACATGCCTGTCTGACAGAGCAAATGTACTTCTATTCTAATCACTCCAGCAGCTGTCAACATGCATGGTGTTAAAGAAAAAAAAAAGTTTCATGGCTTCAGAGTGTCGCTGAATTCTGTGCCTGAATGCATCCTGTGCAGAAAAGACAGAGGACCAGTTTGTCACATTTTATGATCAAAAGACAACCACGTTTCTCACTCTCCATCTCAAGTGTTACTGCTTTGTCAAGCTTAACCCCCCTGTTATGTTCGTTTCTCTGGAACAGAAATAATGTTCCTGGGTCAATTTGACCACATTTTTTAAAATCTAATTTTTAGCTCCAATACTAACCATTTAAATCCAGATTTAGTTCATTGGTGTTCTTTAATTCTCACAGATCAATGAGGATAACTCACTCGTTTTTCATACACATTTATGTTAAAGCTTTTTTTAATGCACATTGGAAAGACCTAAGTATAAATACAATAGTTTCACATGACATTGATTTTTGTTTATTTTATTTTACATTTTTAAATTATTTTTTTTAATGAAGTGATGTTGATAAATTAACATGACACGTCTTCTGTCACATGCAGCCCGGATTTTTATGCTGCTTTTAGCTGGTTTGGAAGGCATATATTGCCTAAAATAGACTTTATAAAGGGTCAATTTGACCCGCAACATAACAGGAGGGTTAAGCTCCTGTATCTCTTGGTGAAATAGAAGGTACCCTTTGGTGTCTGCATTAGGGCTGGGTATTCTGCAGACATTTTTAAGGGAGAAGAGAGTATGTTACTTGGCACCGCACATGGCTCCACGAATATGAACGTGCATGTTTGACTGGGTGCAGCTGCAACCAGTAGCCAGGATCAAGTGGCAACCTCCTGTCTAAAAATATGAGTCCAATGCGGAAGTGCTAAAAACTGCAGTTAATCGAGGATCCGCTTGAGGCTGGCTCCGGAAATACCGGAAACCACATACACACAAATTCAAACAGCAGAAATGAACATGGCACAAAAGACGAGTGTAGTCTGGATAGCTCATTTCTTGATCGGCACACACTGCACGGGGTGTGACATTTTTCATAACGCGTTAATTTAAAAGATATTGAGATTACAAGTCTTCCAATGAGAGGCACAGCTAACTTGATTGGCAGGCGGGAACACTGTAGCTGTTGGCTAGGAGGCTCAAAGCCCGCCTCTTTATGTCCCAGCAGCAATGTGTCTGCCGCAGTCTAGGGTTGATACTGATGACCGTTCTGCATGTTTAGTATGGCCCCAGGTTGACATTACAGCAATTAGAATCCTTTAACATCTCCTGCAGACTAACATTGTGCAAAATATTGATACAGCAAAGTATCATGCTACTTGTTTTTAGAATAATATATCGATTTCCTCGCCACTTGCACCAATCGATTAAAAATATGAAAAATGTGCTTGTATTTTTTTCTCTGACATTCCTGTTATTCCTCTTATCAAATGACCTTCACTCCGTGGATGCTGCTGTTCTGGCTCTTAAAGCTGCTTCAAGCAAGATAATGAGCAGCGTGGTCAGGTATCAAGCAGCCTGTGCCGCAGAGGAAAGAAAAGCAGTGAAAGTCAGAAATAAGACTTTTTATTCTGATTGTTTTAAAGTGGTCACACTGAATAATTTGAGAACACACACATCTCTGCACAAATGTGCATGAAGAAGCTTTTCATCCTTCTCAGTGTGCGTCCCTCCACAGTGTCCTCTGTTTCCCTGACACCTCTTACACAGCCATGACAGAGACACACCATTCAGATTCAAAGGTCGGCCAATGCCAGAGTTTTGTTAAGTCTCTTTGGTGTCTCATTGAGATACAGAAGTGACATTTGTGTCTGTTGCATGCTAACAGAGAGCAGGGATGTCACCGGATCTTTTAGTCCCAAACTGTGGACTGCTGGATGTGAGCTCCACACCGCTGCACAATAACTGACACAAAGACATGACGGAGCACAGCTTCACAATAACAAAAACTAAAAAATACAGACAGAGGGTAGATTCCCTGCAGATACAAACATGACCACACACTTCTTTTAGGCTTTGAGTGTTAATTGAGATGTATGTTAAACGTTGAAGCAGGTACGTCTGCCCAGTGTGTGTGCCAGTCGAGAAATGAGCTATCCAGACTACACTCATTTTTTGAACCAGTCTGTAAACATGTTTGTTTCTGCTGTAAAGAGCGTCTTTTTTGAATTGGTGTGGATGTGGTTTCCGGTATTTCCAGAGCCAGGCTCAAGCAGATCCTCAATGAACTGCAGTCTTCAGCACTTCCGCATTGGACTCATATTTTTAGACCTGAGGTTGCTGCTTATTATCAACATCATGTTTAGGGTGGTGGTCGAGGGGAATAGATTGGACAAACAACACAGACCTTCAGACATGTAAGGAAATAAATCCATCATAAATGTAGCAACGCCTGACAAACATATCCTCTCAGTTTGGCGGTCTATACAGCTGCAAGATTTCCGGTCTCAGCCTCTGCTCTGTCCTTGCCACCACTGCCTTTCAGCAGAGCTGCTTTAAAACTCTCAGCCCTGCCTCCTCCCCAGCAGGCGGTGTCAAGTTTCAGATATTATCCCATCACTCCTCAATTGAGTGATGAGGTTGGAGCCTAGACGCCAAACTAAATGTCCTGCTGCTGCACTAAACATATCAAACCATTAAAACGTGAGTTGTCTGATTTAACTGTTTTAACAAACCCTGTGTATATTACTTCCGTCCGTAACCGTGTAGCTTTCAATCCAAACCCAACCAAACAGACTGTCTGATGTTGATTCCATGTTTCACAGTAAGAAGCAGCCAATCTCATGAGAAACACAGATGGCCACAGATGGTCGTTCTGGGCTTCTGAAGAGACATAACAGCCTCTGTGGGATCGACTCGGTCCTTCCATTGATTGAGTCCAATGCCAATACACAACAAGTCTCATTTTCAGGAGAGCATAAATGAATGATATTACATGTAGGACATTTTTTAATTCTCTTGACTGTTTAGTCATTACCACTATTTTATAAAGTTGTCCTTCAGTTTGCTGCCACTACTATCGTACTTCTAAAAGTGCTTTACCAAGGGTGTGGTATGGCAAAAGATATAACACTGATCCAAGTGAACAGGGTGGGGTTACTGGACCCCTTAAAAAAGAAGAAACAACAATGAATCATGTCTTTATTCTGTTGAATACCACCAATTTTTGTACAGTCCAATGCTTCCCAAAGTCACGGATCAGGACTTGCAGGTCGAACTGCATAAAACAAAGGGAGGGTTGGGATTTATTCAGCCTCTGGTATCAATGTCTAAATCAATAAAGCTATATTGCCAGCAGTTTAGAGGTAAAAGTTTCAAAGAGTGCACAACAAATATCCAAGGGGGGTGAACATCTCTTAGAAGAGGGTGGGCCAAAATATCTTCAAATGGCATCATAGTCGTGACTCGTCAAAGTTAAACCATCAGATCAAACACTAGAATTTTATTTTACTTAGTTCCTCTTTCTCTATTTTCTTTATTTCCTTAACTTTCTTTTGGTGCCTGCCTCTTGAGTCCTTTGCCTCCCTCGACCTATCTATGGATAGAAAAGTGTGAACAAACCATGAACTATCCAACCAGGCCCAAGAATCAGCTTACCAAATGATAGACAAGCTGCACACAGATGGGGAATTGCTCTTACTTCCTTTGTATTCTGACATAACACACATAAAGACATGTTAGTGGTAAATAAAGATAAGTACTGAAACCTTTTTGAGATTTATGCAATTATATAAACAGGGCAAGTTTATTCGGGGCCTACTTCCATAAATGTTCACCCCACTAGACGATGAGCAGCCCTTCGATAGGCAGTATTCTGAGTGAAGGGCTCTGAACTGCTGCAGAACAAGGTCCTTGGATTTGCCTCTTGGTTTCTTTGTTGCGTCTCCTTTCAGAGCCAGCTGTACCGTCTGAGCCTTGTAAGAGTGCGTCACAGTGTGGCTATGGTCAATACAAATGTTCTTAAGACTTGAGAACAAGCTTTAACACACAAGGGCAGTTAATGTCAGCAAAAGTGGAACTGTAAGCCGAGCAGGGGATGAGGAGTCACTGTCATCTTTTTCACAGAGCAACATGTATGTACCAAACGCGTCCGATGATCAGAGGTGAATTTGGTCGAATTGTCTCATACAAGACTTTTTCTTCTGACAAAAAAACCTGAGATACATCCAGACATTTGAGAGACACAGAGGATGAAGTGCTGGTGGGTTGAGGTGTAGCATTACAACAACAGAAGGCTATAAAATGCAGATGTAGGATTTAGATTCATCGACTCAGGAGGATACATTGATGAGGCTTGAATACCAAGTCGCACCATTAACATAATGTTACTTGACACTCAACATGCTATTCCATGATGCAGCAGCTCAGCACAGCAAGCTTTCTTGACTTACATATTAGGCTACATCTTCAACAGGGTTCCCACACGTCCTGGAAAAACTGGAAAACCTGGAAAACAGTTGACCAGTTTTCCAGTACTGGAAAACACCTGGAAAATGGGAGAAACAGTTAAATGTCCTGGAAAATCACGGATTGTCCTGGGAAATTATTCCAACATGACTGTGTGCGATCTAACAAGGTTGAAAAAACACATCCCCATTCCACATTTGTGGCCATTTTTGTCATTCAGATCAATTTAGGTCAATTTATGCACTGACACTGATTATTATTGTTTATTTATTTCAGTAAGGCAGCTTCCAGAGTCCTGGCTCTTTTGTTTTTTTCTTAGCTAATTTTATATTTTTTGAGAAAAGAGAAAGCTGAGATGAGAGTTGCCCATCATTGTTGCTTGGTTGCACTAATAAAGTGAATTGCTCTACATCTGTAGTTGCATTATTCTATAATCAATTTGCCATAATTTTTAAGTATGTAAGAGATGATTTCATCGATAGCCATAGACTGCATGTCTTCAATGTAGACTTCCACTGAGAGGAACATATTAGACTATTTAGGAACTAAATTAGGAACTAAATTTAAACTGTCATACCAGCTTGATCACCACTGAAAATGTCCTTGAAATGTCCTGGAAAATGATCTCTGGAAAAGAGTGGGAACCCTGTTCAACCATGAGTACCTGCTGGGTACAAAGTCTGGATTTGCTGTACGCAGGCTCATTTAAGGGTTAACTCTGGGTTGTCATTGGTTCAGATCTTTCTGTGGTCGATCATTTATGTCGATAAGAGATCAGTTTGTCTACAAAAAAATAAAACTACACACCAATCAACCATTTTTATCACAGAGCTCTAAGCCTCACCTTCTACCTGTTGTACCATTAGACACAAAATGAAGTACAGCACTTTCAACAGTTTTCATTTTCACTCTTATCAAACCTCTCAGTTTAATTCTATCAAGTCCGTAGCTGGGATATCACAGTAATCAGTAATAAACTCATGCAATACAAAGGTGTAATTAGAATTAGATTTATCATGCACCATGTGGTTGAAAACTAATGTTTGGAGCCTTATTGTGAACACTCACATTGAGATGTTTTAGTCAGTTGTAGCAGTGTGGATTTAGACATGGAGCATGCAGTTAACTTCATATGTTTCAAATATCATGCTGCCATTTCAAGGTTGGGAGTTACGCCCCATTACGTAACGTCTGCACTCTATAACACATGGAGGTATAATAGTGGGGTAAAGGCAAAGCGCCTCTGAGCCTCCCGTGGAGGTAGTAACAGAGGATGTTGAGGAATAATGTGTAGTGTAAGATCAAGCAGGGTATAACAGTGCTGTGTTTATGTGCATGAATGTGTCAGTATGTGGCGCTCCTGAAATGTGTTAACATGCCGTGCCTCTCACGTTTCCGCCTTGTCATAATACAATGTGAAATCACTCATTAGGACACTAATACTACTTTGTGATGGGTTGCAATGTGTAAGTACAAAAGCTGCTCTACCACTATCTACTGATAGCAGACTTTTTCATGTTTCTGATTCATTGCAAACGCAGCCCCTCATACAAGAATGTGCCTGCACAGCAAAAAATACAACTAAGCCAATTTCGTCTTCTCATTTCCCATGAAAAATATCCTGTGAGATTAAATATAAGTTACATTTGCCCGAAAAGTCCTGATAAACTTTTTTTTTAATGATATTACCTGCAAAACACAAGACCAGATTAGTTTGTAATGAGTGAAACAATCTGCCCATGGGGTAAGGAAAATCGATTAGTTGTGTTTTCTGAAATAAGAGTTGAGTTTCTTGGAAAAATAATAATGTCTTTATTCAATAAACTTAACATATATTTTTCCTACCCCATGGCAGATTTGTTTATACTCATTACATGCAAATCAGATCTTATATTTTGAAATATCTTGAAATAAGACATCTATCTGGACTCTGTACGTGAATATGGCTTGTATTAAGTCCAATGAGACATTTGGTACTAGGAATCCAGTTATAACATTTGCTTACTTTTTTTTTCAATCATATTTTTATTGGGGTTTTTTCAAATTAAAACAAACATACAAACAAACAAAAGTATAAACAGGGCAGCTCAGACATTTTACAAAAGGACACACTACTAGGAAAAAAAAAAAGATGCACAAAACAGGTTATACATCTGACGTATGTTACAGGTGGACTGGGAAGATGAAAACTTAAGTTAGTCGGATAGGCACCCCTCATTCACATTTGCAGACAGGACAGTCCCATTACTGCTATATTCAGGGTAAGGTGCAGTCATTGATCCTATGTGTCCTGGTTGACAGTGTCACTTCTGTTAAGGAATCCCACAGTTAAGGTGACATGTCATGCAAAATCGACTTTTTAATGATTCTCTACCTGAAATATGTGTCCCTGGCATGTCTACAAACCCCCCGAAAATGAAAAGAATCCATTCTGCCCCTGTTCTGATTTCTACACCTTTCTGTAAATGTGTGCTGAAACGAGCCATTTCAGTTTTCAGTGTTTTTCATACGTCACAACAATATCCGGTCTGTCACGGAGTCAGAGCTCGGAGCTTGTTCAGCCAATAGACTGTATAAAATACAACTCAACTCCTCCTCTGTTTTTCATTACCTGCACACGTGCTAACAAGGAGCTTAGGAGGGAGGCATGCTAGTTGTAGGCTGTCTTAATAAACACAAAGGTCGGTTTTACTCCTCACGTCTGCAGATTTGAAGATCTAGTGGATGATTTTTATTTTTCATGGAAAAGTGCTAGCGCTAGTTAGCATAGCCACATAGCTACATGTTCGTAGCTGTGTACCAAGACACAGACTGTCGACATACTGACAAATAAAACAACAAGAAACACTAAATCTGTGACCAATCCTTCAGAAAGGTCCTGCAGGCGCCTCTCAGTGAGGATCAGATTCTGGATCAAATTCAGAGGGTTGAAGTAACGCGGGTCTGTGCGCAGCCGTGTATATTCAGCCAACATGTAAACATTAGATCAACGTTCTGGAGAGCCGAGGCCACATCCACTTCCTGAGGGGGCGTGGTCAGAGAGCTCTTTCTCATTTAAAGGCACAGACACAGAAAACAGACTGTTCTGAGCAGGGCTGAAAAAGAGGGGTTTACAGGCATGCCAAAATCTGATTGCAAACTGTTTTTTTGAGCATAAACTTCAAAGACATGTTTTGGGGACCTCTTAGACCAATATATTTTGATGAAAAAGAGCATAATATGTCACCTTTAATGCTTTAGCTAGGTTGGGATCAATATACTGTAGATACAGATCCCAAACCTTGTAAGAGGTATTAGTTGTTGAGTGCAGCATATATGTAAGACACTCCATGGGCATACACTGCATGATAATTTTGTTGATAAACATTTGCTTACTTTGCTTACAGTGTGCAGACACTCTGGGTTTACTAACCAAGTTAATGTCAGATTTATGTGACTGCTTAGCACCATCTCTTTTGTTAGTTGCAGTGAGGCCACATGACCTAAAGATGGCCTTATGTTGAACTCACTTCATATCACAGGGCTCATGTTTAGACTGACCTCTTTGTTCTCTTATTTAAAGAGAACCAACACTAATCCTACATGAGCATTTTTGTTTGTTAGTTTGTTTGTTTTCCTGCTGTACTTTTTTGTAATTTTCACCTCTGAAGCGATGTTTACTCACAGATTAACTTGGTAAACACTCAGAGACAGAGTAAGCCAGTGATTGCTCATTGACTTTTAAATATGCTGCTCATTAGAGCTTCTTATTTGCCATTTTGAGACCACTCCAACTGCTTTATTGAATAATCGACTGTTTTCTTCAACAGCCCTAAATAAATGCTAATTTCTCATTGATTTTTCTTAAACAGCCCTATGATGAATGCGTGGGTTGACCTTTCGGCAAATGACTTACGAAGCACAGCTAAGTAGCATCATTAAGGGATATACATGCTGACTGATCCTTCCAGGATAAGTGTCCTTCTTTTAGGCGGTCTGTAAATAGCACACATTCGCTGTAGCAATAATTTTCTTTCTTGGGTTACCCACTGTGAGCCAAAATTATACTTTCCTCTACATTTGTCCCAGTTCTGTCAAGAAATGCTGAACTTCCACTTGAGAGCATATTGCCTGTAGCTACAAGTTTAAAAAATCCAGAATGTGACCTGCTCTTACTACTTTAGAGGAAACTTGACACACTTATTTGAAAAGCGTTACTATTTTATGCATCATTGGAAACTGGTGGGAGAACACTTGCTTTGTAGTTCTTTTGTCGAGCATAAAGACACCACAAGTACATCCACAGCGCCGAGCTGTATGCCGTAGACTGCTGTGGAATAACATTCACAATAACAGAATTCAATGTCCTGCGGTCCCCTGTGGTTTCAGCATGGCACAGTTTTCCCAGCATGCACCATTAATTCTCTGTAGCCGGGGACTTGTTTCTGATGGTTCCAACAGAAATAGGCACAATGCTCAATGTAATGTGAACCATTAAGTCTGTCAATCAATAATTTAATATAAGACGTTAAGGAAGACAGAATTTATGAACAGCTGGACTCCAGAGTTCAAGTGAAGTTTATGTAAGATACTGCAGAGATGACTTTTCCTACATACTTGTTACATATTTTTAAAGTTTGTGTCGGCAGATGTTGGATATTTTCATATTGAGCATTTTTGCAGTTTGTTGAAGTTCAGACTCTGATTTATATCCTGCAGATTAAAAAAGGGCTGGGATTGGCCGGCTAGGACAGTGATGATAAACATATGCAAATACAGGCAATCATCCTTAACTCCTAAGCTCTGTTGTAGTAATGTCAATTTTTCAACAATACTGCAACCTACATGAGCTATTTATGAAAACACTAATGGCAAATGAGTTGGATGAGATATTTATTGGTCTTCACAAAAGGTGAAACTCATCACACATCTCATGGCTCGATTTGGACCAAGGATCAATATTACAGTAAGAATAATTTCTTAGGAACTGCAAAGGAAAAGGGGGATATTTATACAAATGTTACACTCCTCACTAAGCCGTGAACCTGTGCATTTCAAGGCACAATGGATCAAATATGAATGCATTTCAACAAAAGTGCTTTCTGCTTACATTATTCAACAAATTTAAGACTTCTGCTAAGGGCTGTTTCAGTATGTGTGAGCTGTGTACCCTCACAGGTCATATGAAGTATTACTTTACTCACATTGCTGTGTCAGTAGCCATCGTACTCTCTCTTTTTTCACATTCACAGAGTATAATTGTCGTCCCTGCTCTCTTACAGCTGTGTTTGTTTGTGGGGTGATGGTTTGTCTCTGACCTGCAGCTAGGAGGAGGAGATGACCGGAACAGTGCAATCCATGTAACGGCCAAATTCCACCAGATCCGCGTCCGGTCCGTCTTGGCACCGGACGCGGATCTGGTTAAATTTGGCACTGATGGGTTTCTATTGTAGTTGATGCGTTAACTCCCACTGGATCCGCCCCGTTGCGTTCCAGCTGCTTCTCTGATCAGGCAGGTCGGAATGCAACGGATCAGATAGCAAGACTTCTATTTTTGCCAGATGCCAGAGCATGACGCATCAACCAGCACAGAGCAGATGGAGCGGGACAGGAAGTCAGGCACCAAAACAAATTTAAAACATCCGTTTAATTTTCAGAATAAAACACTGTGTTCTCACCAGATCGTTTTTAACTTAACTACAACAACAAACCGTCATTTTGAGCGGAGCAAGGCCTGGAATCATCAGGTCAAAGGTTTCAGAGGACAACAAAGACAAAATTGATTGGAGAGAAGGAGGATAATCATTAATTCAGTGTCCAGCGGTCCTGCTCTGTGCTGTGTTCCGAAAACGCAACAGGTGGGTATTGACAGTCGAGAGAGCACAGATTGGAGACGGACTGGACCAAATCTGGTGGAAGTCCCGTGTTAGTATCAGTAAGGAGCTGTCCGTCTCATTACTTCATCCATAAAGGTCTGTGTGGTGTGAACTTGTTTTACCCAGACTGCGCAGACGTCACATTGCTACCACATGTGATGATTCTGAGAAAGCCCACAATGCTCAGTGCAGAAAAATGCAATTACTCTCCTTGTTTTTTTTAATTATTTGGCTAATAACTATCACTGAAGTTTGTGCTCCCTCCTCCCCTCACTCACTCAGAGCATGTGAGGACAGGGCAAACACAGACAGACAGGCATCTCATCTCATCTCATCTGGTATTGATTCCAAGCAGCAGGGAGTGCTTCATGAAACAGTAAAAGTCAGTCACATCGTGTTATTGTACGCTGTAATGATACATTTTCCATCAATACACTGATCACCACCATGAGGAGTGGTCCCAACAGGGACCAAATGTGATCCATTGCACCATTAGTCTTCACCCTGCCAGTATCCTAGAACAAAGTTTGTGTAATGCCAGATTCAAGTGAGGATTCAAGGTCAGTCTGAGCAATGCACGGCTTCTATTGTCTTTGTTCTGCTTGACAATGCTGATCAGCCTACATACCAAACATACAGCACTAAAAACATAATAGAGACGACTTATCTTCTTTGCTTTAACTCTTACTTTTGCTTGCCACCATTCTTTTCTTTTATAACTTTAATATTTCCATCGTTTGAAGTATTTGGTCTACCCATTTTCAAACATACTCTTTCTTCTCATTAGTTAATACCAGTCATTGGTCAATTGGTTGAGACACTGGTCTTGACCTTTAGCAACTCGAACAAGGAAGAACTATGGTTTTCGTGTGCTCAACAAAGGAAGAATCTTGATTGATTAGACCATTCAGAGACACATGCATGAAGAAATATTTTGTTCTCTTCAGTCCAGTTGCCTGCTTTAAAAAACAAGCCGTGCTGACCTTGACCTCTCATTTTTGGGTATTGAAAGTGAACAAACAAGCATGTCAAGATGACTTTTCTTTGCAAAGGTGCAATTATTTATCCTTGACGTCAATTATGATCCAATTGAAGTGCAGTTTTCTTTTCCAAAGTGAGTCTCTGCAGAAGCCTTGTATCTCTCCAGTCCAAGTGATTTCCTGTTTCCTGCTTGTTGTGTGCAAGTGTGTTTGAGAATGCCGGGTGAGTCAAAGAGACAACCTCCAGTGCTGAAAAAGGAAGTCAAAAAAGCAGAGTGCCCATTTGTGCCTAGGCTCCAAAAGCCAAGAAACACCATGAGAGCTTGTATTTGAATGTCCATTTTTACAGCAGATATACAAATTTTACAGCCTAGCAGAAAAAAAATTGACTCAATACCTTATTTCTTTATTCTTATTTTTAAAACTCATGTGGTTACACAAAGGTCAAGAGTTATGTATAATGAGGCATAGTTTAGTGCCTGCTTCTTGATTAGTGCATACGAAGTTGGAGACAGCATTCCCAGTATGGTTGTGATGGAAATGTTGTCAACCCATAGAGGTATGCATGCTTTACACATCTCAATCTGTTCAATCAGAGCGTCTCCCTGGGCTAGATTATGCTGAGGTCTGTTAGGTCAAGCTTCAGGTCACAGGCCTCTCCAGCAGCAGAGTAACCTCTCTTCCACCAGTCGTAAATTCATTCCCTCAGACGCAGCCGGCTGAAAAGAGACAGGGATGATCTGGCCATCAAGGTCCTTCTTAACAGATTCTGCTCATATCTGTCTGTTTGTCAGACTTAGTGTGTCCAGGCACGTCTGCACATTGCAGTACCAATCTTTAGGTATGAGTATATGAATAGTGTGTCCAATGAACAGCCATATACGGTTTATCAAATTGCCTCTAACTTTAGTGTTATAATTGGGGATTTTACTACTCCAGAGGGATTGTCTGAAAGAACTGACTTGGCATTGCACTGCACTCTCCTTCCTGTGCACTGTCACTTCTCCTTGATCGAGCTATTTCAACAAAAGCCATCAGAGTCTCCTGAGTCTTCCCTGTCTGAGTCAAGTTTGTCAATAATTCCACCACATTGGTCACTTCCATCTTTGGGTGATGCCACCAAGAAGACATCTATATTTAATACAGTCTTCTGTTGCAGGACTTCCCACCCACTTGTTCACTATGATACTGCCTCACTTACTGTTTGGTTATGATTCATTCAGGTAGTCAGGTTTTATTTTACCTTGAGAAAAAGAAGTGTATTTCTAGCTCTTGTTAAGAGTCATTTTTTTTGTCATATTTACTTATTGATTCAAGGAGCTCCCACAGGCCCTCTTTCAGCTGAAGTATCCCTCGCCTTCTTTTAAACAACCACTTATTAGCTAAGAAGTGTGCTTCTTTTAAAAAAGATGAGGCTTACTAAAACTGAAAAGACCCTGTGGCAGATCCATTTTTTTAAATAACCACTCTTCTTAACTAATAAATTACTTTGTTTCACCAAAAACACCAGATTTCATGTCGATTTTTTCTCCCCTCACAAGCTGGGTGGTAACACCTGACTCATCCTCTGTGTTAGTCAGCAGAATCCACAGGTATCCCAGAGGGATTACAGGCATGTCCAGAGTGGATGCCTGCAGCACAAGGGAGGTAGAGGCAGCTTTATGAAGACCTGAGCTGCATTTCTGTCTGATAGACTCTCTCCTCGCCTCTGTTACCGTTTCAGAGGACTGATAGAGCTGAGTGTTGCAGGCAGATTACTGGAGAAACACACCGGGATGTAACATTTATCCATCATGTAATTAAGAGTGATGTCAGCGGCTTATGTGAAGTTAAGTTTTGTAGATCTTGCACAGTCTTAGCTCAAAACTTTTCTTGAGAATGGCAGTGCTACAAGACTTTCTGATGATACAAGTTTGGTTGATTTTGGCGTCCCCATTAGATAGAACAGGGTATTTCATCTCTTTGCTAATTTGTATCATGTGCATGCATATGTTTTATTATATATATCCTTTTTATATCATTTGTATCTTTACATATAATAACAATAATTAAGTAACATAATTATAATTCATAATATTAATAATTCATTAGTATAATTAAATAAGTATAATTAATAATGGTAACTTAATCGTTTCTAGGTTTGAAATTACTTAGGGGAAAAAATGAAGGAAACTCAAAGTTTGATAGGCTAAAAATGTGTTTTTATATTTTTAAGTTTGTTTAAAAAATAGGAAACTTTGAGCAAAAAAAATTACACCAAAATCCCTGATGTATCAACTATGATACAAATTAGAACTCATATATGAAAATTGCTATTTAACTTCATTTTTTTAATCTGTCAGAAGGTCCAATTAAAAATCAAATTTCAAACAATTAGAATGTTCTAACAATTATTTGACGGTTCAGGCTTTACAGGGTTAAGAAAAATATATGGTAATGTTAAGGTGTCCCCTTGTTGCTTGTATAGAAGCATCATTTTTAATTGCTGTTAATTTCAAAGCAAAAACTCATCACAGAAGATTAAACTTGATATCCTGATGTTCGTTCCTGAAAAAAAAAGAACACAATTAAGCATTTATTCACCCTAATAGGTTGACATTTAGACATGCGTTCCAGTGTGTCTTGATATATTGAAATATCAAGCCTTAATTACCAACATTAACTGTACAGATACAGTACCTGTTGGAGCTATTAGCTACAGGCTAATGATGCATCACACAGCCCTAAACATCAGCCATATGGAGCTGCAGTTTCCTTATGTCTTCATTTCTTTATTACACTGAGACAAACCGTGATATTACATCTTGTGAAATCTAATGATCATGATGCTGCAAACAGGAGCGGGTCATTAGTTACTTGTGTGTCTGTAATTGTGTCTCAGTGATGTTTGCAGCAAAGATGCTTTTTTATGAAATGAGTATATATTATGTGGATACAGGCTGGAGCTACACTGCATGTGTCTGAGGGGCTGGAATTCAGAGGTGGGCACAGTTCATTAAAAATGTAACTGCTGATCCGTTATGACGTTAACTTTGATAAAGTTGGTAATCTGTTAGTTCTGTCCAGTTGAAACCTGTTGAACGTCTGACGGTCTGCCTCCCCCCTAGCTGCAACTGAAAGGGCCCCCACCATCCAATACCAGTAAAGGATTTAATCTAAAAACCTTGGATCCATAAAGGTTCATGGATTACCTCTAAACTACAAAGGCTGTCTGATATTGCTCAAGGTGTCTGCAATCCATCTCAACATGTAAAGAACGGGTTTAGATCCTTCTTCTTTCTCAGGTAAACAGCCTCAGCAGACATGCTGCTAGAGTTGAGCATTTCTGACCTTTTTAGTGATCCATATAGCTCAGCAAGAACCGGCTGTTTAGGTTCCCAAAGGGCTCTTTGATTTCTTCAATCTCTTAGACCCAAGATGTTCACAACCGACACACTACATCAGCATTGATGCTGTCTAATGCCACAATGCTTTCCTGCAAGTGAAGCCATGAAGAAAGATCACCGAGTTTGATGTCAGTTAAATATTTTCAGATGAATGTCCACATAAAAAGTTAAAGAAAAAGTTAACACTGATAATTAAAGATTAACAGATTAACGAACATGTGCCCAACTCTGCGGAACATGCTCATTTTTTTAATTTAAGAATACTCTTTCCCAATTTCAAGAATTGATCTTGAGTGGGGCATTAAGCTGATGTCTGACAATCAACAGATAAAGATGGATATATAAATGTTGATAAATATAGATCTAGATAGATATTTCTGTTCTTGAAGTTTCATAAGATAAGATAAGATAAGAAAGATATTGCTTTATTGATCCCCAGGGGGAAATTCAGTTGTTGCAGCGACCCAGATATAAGTACTGTCAAGAATACGTTTAAATAAGTAAAGATAAAAATAGATAAATAAAAGAATAAAGGGGCTGCATGGTGGTGCAGTTTGCATGTTCTCCCCGTGCATGCATGGGTTCTCTCCGGGTAAGGCTTCCTCCCACAGTCCAAAAACATGCACACCAGGTTAATTGATCACTCTAAATTGCCCGTAGGTGTGAGTGATTGGTTGTCTAGTCTCTGTGTTAGCCCTGTGATAGGTTGGTGACCTGTCCAGGGTGTACCCTGCCTTCCGCCCAAAGCCAGCTGGGATAGGCTCCAGCCCCCCGTGACCCCTAACAGGATAAGCTGTCAAGATGATGTAATGAATGGATGGAAATAATACAGATTTAAGATATATAAATATGTTACAAGTGAATTAAAAAGTGGTAATTACAGGCAGCATTAAAAATTATTCGGTAGTGACAGGTTGACATGGTGAGATTATGGTTTGGTTATGACAGATTGAGCAATACAATACATAAATATGGGTATGTAATATGACTGTTAGTTGCAGTTAACAATAATAATGTAGTATGACATAGTATAATATGATATTGATTATTATATAATATAATGTAACATGCATTATAATAATGTCATCAGCAGCCAGAGAGTCAGTACAGAATACATGGTAAGAATACAGACACCATTGAGTCCGATTATGTTTTAATCAATCTTATTCAACATGTTTCGTACAGCTCCTGCACATTGGCCTCACTGTTCTTCAGATGGAAACAGTTTTAATATCAGTGATTTCTTGACATGGGGTTGGACGGGCAGGAAAGGAAAATGAGGGGTAAAATATTAAAGGGAGTACACTGTGTAAATTCATATCATAAGCAAACAAACACAGTGGTTCAAATCCATTTCCCTGCTTATTTTTCTCTTTGAGGTTTCAGTGAAAACACCAGAATAACTCTAAATCATTGCTGGTTTCTGTCCAATTTCCGTATTGGTAAACGCAAAAAAACAGATATAACCAGAGGATGACTGCTTACCTGGCACACCGTCCTGAGAAAATAACATTTCAGTTAATACAATTTCTGGATGGAGCTTATTTCCTGGACCATTTAAGGCTTGAAAGTGTGCCATAAAATATTCATAATGCTTGTTGTTGAAAGAGAAAATCTCCCGCCTCAATTACGGAGGCAATTTTTATGCATGAGATTTGCAAACAAGTTTACCTCATAGGCCTATCTGCTACAGTTGGATGCAATGATTTAGTCCCATTCATCATTCCCACCAGCTGGATGACACGCAGGGTGGATGCAGGCGTGTTGAGGATGAGAGCCACCCAGAGTAATGGTTCAAGGTTACACACATTTCCTCTGCTGTATTTACTGAGTGACATTTACACAATGTTTTACAAAGGGGTGAGCTGAGGTGAGCTGCTGAGATGCATCATGTTGTGCTTCAGGTGTCATACTGAGCTACATTATGCTGTACTCACTGTTGGAGCTACAGCTCAGACAGGAATCAATACATAATATCTCTTTCCTTCAAAATAAAGCCTCAGTGAATCTCTGTTTTAAATTTTCTGAATTGTCTGGAGTGTTGGTTGATATCTGGCTGTCACTGACTGTCGATCAGTTTAAGAACACACCTGTGTTCAGTAAACTGACCGTCAAGGGAAATAACTCATACCTCGTTCTAAAATGCCTTAATGTGTGTGAAAATTATAGTTATAAAGCATTGTGAATATTTATAAATACACCATTACGCATTATAAGCATATGTTTATATATATATATATATATATATATATAGGCTTAATACTGTGATCATACAGCATTATAAGTTTATTCATAATGTTTTATAGTGCATTATAGGGACAGGGTTCATAGAAAGTGTTACCAATTTGCAGTCAACATGGTCATCATTTGTTTTTGTCTTGTCCATTAAATATATTAGAACCTTCTTCAGGTTCATTTTAACGTTAACTTTACAAATTCATTAAATAAAAGGAAAAATAAAGGCAATATATAAAGCATTTAAAGCTAGGGTTGGTACAGAAAACTAGCATAAATTTGAATGTAGCATATCCTCAGGAGTCCGTCTAACCCGGAGCTCCTCCAAAACGACGCCCCCGCTCACATGGACGAGCACCGCTGATTCACGACCATATGATGGTGACTGATTCAAAACCGGTCCTCAGCACATCGTTTGTGTTTTGCACAACATCAACTCATGTCTCACCCAGGGATAAGAAAACACCAAAACATTATCATAGTGAAAGTTAAAAACATAAACAAACAGGAAATGTACGCGCAGGAGGCGGGCAGAACGGCAGAACAGGGTTTGATTGGTCTCGTAACTTGGCTTCTGATGGCAGGGATTGGTTGGTGTTTTCCCAGGTTTACTCCGGCTTTAGATAGCGGCTTTTTTTTGGCTCTTTTTTAAGAACACATTATGTATTGATTGCCATCGTGACATAAAGATCATTTTAACCAGTATAACAAAAAGTGTATCTAAATCTGACTACCAACCCCAGCTTTAACAGGAAAAGGTCAACATGTTTTCATGGTGGACTCAAACTGGAGGCCCTGTGTTGAGTTAAGCCCAGGGACTTAAGTTCCCCAACTCGAACATAATGTCATAGAGCTCTGATACCTGATGTCACAGAAAGCCTCACATCAAAAATTGATACCAAAACACTCTGAACTGGCAGGAGAACAGAAGTAAGGCTTGGCAAATTGCCTGCTCCTTTGTCTATTTTCCTTTGGCCCATTCCCAACCTCGACAATAAAGCCAAAGGCTCGGAACACTCATAGATGACGACCTCAGGTGTGCAGCCCGAGTGTGAGAGTCCATGAGGGTTTGAAAAAAAGGCTTGAAATGAGGTCAGGGACACACTACACGACACGTTGCCTGGAAGCATTAGCCTTAATTTAGAAATGAAAGCCCACCTCCAGCGTGTACATTGTATTTGTGTGTCCCACTGTGCAGTTTATTGATCTTTATTTTACTGGAGAAGATAAACAACTCTTAAAAGATGTCATTAACAATCACAAAAGCGATTATCTGTTGTCCATGACGGGAACAGTTTTTGGCACACCCATGCTTTGTTTACATTCTTACCTTTGTTCTAGCTTTACGGAAATTTCTACTGAAATGTCAATCCAGAGACAGTTGGTTATGCATCAGAGTCCTTAAACACATGATGTGACAATAAGACAGCAATAAAATTCGGCACTTATCCAAACTTCACACTCAATTTACAGATTTCAGGGTGTTAAACAAAATCTGTAAATTGAATGTGAAGACTGCTGAGTACCTCATGCTTGTGTGTGTGCGTGTGAAGCTGAACATACTGCTGAGTGCTCTAACAGTTCTCACCTGTTCACCTGATTTGTTTCACTTGTGACTGAGCCTCACTTAACCACAGTATTAAGTCATACTTCTATTTCAACTTATGAGCTGTTTAAATTTAAACATCCATCCATTATCTTGACCGCTTATCCCATTAGGGGTCACGGGGGGCTGGAGCCTATCCCAGCTGGCTTCGGGCGGAAGGCAGGGTACACCCTGGACAGGTCGCCAACCATTCACAGGGCTAACACAGAGAGACAGACAACCAATCACGCACACACTCACACGGGCAATTAAGAGTGATCAGTTAACCTGGTGAGCATGTTTTTGGACTGTGGGAGGAAGCCGCACCCGGAGAGAACCCATGCATGCACGGGGAGAACATGCAAACTCCACACAGAAAGGCACCTGCCCGGCCGGGATCCGAACCAGGAACCTTCTAGCTGTGAGGTAACAGCGCTACCCACTGCACCGTACAGCCCTAAATTTAAACATATTCAATAAAAAATATAAACTGTTGTTGTGTTTTGGCTTTCCCTTTATATGGAAACTGAGTTTTTGGCAGCTGGAAACTAAAACTTTTGAAAGCGGGCTCAAGAGTGGAATCTTCTGAAAATGCCATTTAAACCTGCAACACACGGTGCTGTGAAAAGCAGTGACGTGACAGCTCCATTTGTACATGCATACAACGTCCTATATCAAATAGCCATGTGTCAGTAGGAGGACAAAAACAATGACTACGACTAACCACTACTACCACAGGGGGGTGATGTCAAGGGACTGAGAAGCAGACACCTCTGGATGTGGATGTTCTGTTTTATATAGTTATACTTATGGTCAATTCTGACATGTTTTTCAATTACATGTTGTTGTGCTCATTGCTTTGATAACTGTGCTGCTGCCTGTCTTGGTGACTTTTTCTCCTGGTTGAATAAAGGTTTGTTGGAAGTCTGGGCACTTTGAGTTAACTTCTTCTAACACCCAGTGTAACACCTGCACCCTCTGCTCACAGAATAAATGTTAAAACTCTAACACTAGTTTAGCTTTTCTTCAGAGCTTTTCTAGTTCATTAATCTTCTCTCCTCTTCTTTTTTCTCCAGCTTGAGCTGGGAACACAGTAATTGTCGGCTGTATTCCCTTCTTTTGACCAAAGTCAGCAAATGCCCAATTATTGGATGATGCTAAAGATCATCTTGCCAGATTATCCTTAGGTGTGAGGTGTGTTAAGTGTGTTTAAAAGTGAACACCACACACTGTAAGAACAACACTGGGGTCTCTCATGTTTTCAAAATCTGGATTTTAAAAATATTTGTTTGCCAGGCATTAGCTGATGGAAACCTTATGACTCTCTTAGGAATCACAACCACTCCATAAAGGAAAAGTATTGAGGCTTTCCTTAAACCTACCTTACTCCTCCTTGGAGTCCACTGAAACTGTAGAGAAGAACAACCTAAAAACAATACAGGGAAAAATCAAGGCTTTACCTTCAATAGAAACCAACTCAGCAAAAATAGACTAATAACACATATAAGTAGGCACACATTCACACAGAAATGTTAAAACAAGTCTTTGAATAAAGGAACTAACCTGAGAAATATATAATCTTCTCTGTCTTCTTTTCTCTGTGTGTTGAATAAACTCTTGAACAATCCATGGTCCCTGAGAAGGGCCTCAGTCTCTCAGTGGTGAGTACTTTTACCCTCTGAGCATTCTCCCTGCAGCTCAGGATGTATTCTGTGCCTGTTGGGACTCAGACTGGAGACCTTGGTTGAAGCGCTGGGTCGTGCTTGGTGATGCACTTCATGATAACGTTCAATAGAAATGAATACAAATCCCAAATCATGATTTTCTCCATTTGTTACATACTCCTTTGCGCTTTTTCAAGCTTTACAGCTCTCCTTAAACGAGGGAAAGTTGATCGGATAATTATAGATTTATGGACAGGTGAACAACAGCATACATTCTAGCTGTTTGAACGCTCATAAATAGCACGTTGGGGTATTATAAGGGTTAGTATTTAACTCAAAGTTAATGTCACTCCCAGTAAACACAAATATCTGTCAGCATTGTAAGTCAGGTGAGTGATAAGTCAAATGTTTACATGTTGATTTGGCAGATGAACACTTCAAATTAGCAAACTTAAAGATAAAAACCTCAAACACAGTCTGTTATTTTATGTCCTGTATGTTTTCTGATAACTTCTTGGTCTTAGTTTTGTGAGGATGAGAGTTTTTGGGGTTGCTGGTTCCACCCAGGCTCACAGGACAGAACTATCGACTGCAGACAGAGGGGGATTTCAGCGCCAAGTCTCCCATCACATATTAGGAGAACAAAAGGTCAGAAGTCCTGCAGTAGTCCTTGAGTATGGACGTGGATGAGTTGGAGGTGCTGAAAGAAAAATCAATGGAGGTGGAAAGGTGTTGATGTGAGATGAGGCACACAATGATTGGAAATATGAAAACTGAACGCCTCCCTGAAGGTGAGAGCTTAGTTCAGATTATTCCCAGTTATTTTCCCTCAAAAATCCTCTGATGCCTTCCAAGTAATGCTTGAGTTAAAGTACATTTAAGATAGCTGGACTTTTTGACCATAACATAAAGTTTGTTCCATTTCATTCCTTATTTGAGAAAGGCATTTTTTTGTATTTGCAAAGCTGAATTAACATTTGTGTCTGTGGTAAGAAAATGAAGTGTGAAATATCAATATAGATGGTCATATTAAGGGTCATATACTTATATGAGCTCTGCTGCAGTTTCTCCTGCAAGTCCAGCTCTCCGTATCTCAATTAATGAAAGGTGCAACTACTGCTATCATAAAACTCCTCAATTGAACTGATGTCCACAGTCACGGTTATCTACCTCTCTGAAAATGTTGGACTCGGTGTCCCATGCTGCATTGCGGTTTGTTTCTGGTTTAGGATTCCACACACATCACTGTATCTTGTATGAAAAGGTAGGCTTGTCTTCCTTACACAACAGAAGAATGGAGCATTGGTATGTCTTTCTTTATGAGGCCGTACTACAGGAACTGCTGTCTTATTCATGCTCTTTATTGATTCCTAAAGTTGTCAGTGATTGTAATCTTCAGTCCCATGAACAAATTATTTTTGTCATTCCTCGGACTCGCTCTGTCTTTGGTAAAAGTGCTTTTAATGTCTTTGCTCCCTCATCTTGGTCTGAGCTTCAACTTCACCTATAACTGGATTGTTTAATCCGATTGGAGGATTTTAAAACTAGGGTAAAGGAATATCTGATCAGCTTGTGCACATGTTTTAGAGCTTACCCTGCTAATTTATAAATTGATGTAATGGTTACTTGTTACTATATGTTTTGTCTTGTTCTCATTGTGAAACTTTTCATGCTGCTGTCTTGGCCAGGAGCATTTCCAGCTTTAAACTCACATTAACCAACAAAGCAAGTTACCTGCTAGTTCCTGTACTCTGTCTGTGCTGCATTTATAGTAATGTGACCTTCATGAATACTTGATCCATTGACTTGATGATGAATGTAAGAAAGGCAAAATAGTGATGGCTTTGATTTGATAAAATAACTGAAAAAACAGCAACCAGGTGTTTTCACTGTGTTAAACAAAAACAACTTTACATCTGTCAGAAAGGGAAAGCCTGGCTTGTTAACTTCCTGTGTTGTAATGGCAACATATCCAGTATTAAAACAGCACTGTTGGGCAGCTGAAAACCCGTATCAACCTGAACACGGTCTCAGCAGAAGGTTATCTAACATGAGTCTGGTCCTGCTGGAGGTTTCTGCCTGTTAAATTAAGTTTGTCCTTGCCACTGTAACTTGCTAAATGCTGCAAAGTGCTCTGCTCATGGTGGATTAAGATGAGATCAGACTGAGTCCTTTCTGTCAGATGGGACTGGATCTTATCCCATCTTGATGTTCAGTCTTTGTAATGGAGCATAGAGTACGGTCTAGACCTGCTCTGTTTGTAAAGAGTCTTAAGATAACACTTGTTGTGATTTGGCGCTATACAAATAAAGATTGATTGATTGAATGATTTCATGCAATAAGGGGACATTTCACTTTCATAACTCTAACTGGTCTCCTCAGGTCCTAAAAGTTACTAGGATCCAATTATTGCAGTATTTTGTGAAAGCTTTACCTGTTATTATATCATGTTTACATTCTTATATTATATTTTAATTCAGGTTAATGAGTAACGTAGATTCTTTAATTAGTAAAGGTAGTTACTGTGAAGCCAGACATGAATACATCAGACTTGGAACCCCATTTGAGAATGTGTGTTGTCCTAATGTTGATGTATCATAAATGACAGTTAGTGCAATATTGAGGTGAAGTGATTACATTTTTAGCCATCCAGAGTAGCATTTTATTACATTCTGACACATTATTACGCCATCCAGCAGGTACCACTTAATTGGTTGTTACATCGAGGGACAGCAAGCGACAGCAGACAAGATGCTCATTAACACGGAGTGAGAGGAATCCAATTCTGAGAGCAGACATAATCAACTCTGGCAGGCTCAAAATTCAGTCTTGAACTGTCTGCATAACATAGAACTTTCTGTTGAACTTTTTTCCAATACAGAACAGTTTTTTTACTGGAAACAAACAAACCCCACACCCAGTCTGCCTTCCCGTCAGAAGTTAATATTGATTAGGTTATTAATGTAGGATTCTGGGAATAAGGAATCCAAATAAAAGTGGTGATGAGGCTGCAGACAATAGATAAGGTTTACTTACAAAGAACTCTCTGTAATGGACACCCACATTTTATGCAGAATATGAGAGTCCCCACATGCAAACTTTATGTCATGGTCTTTTCTCTCTTATAAAAGACATACTACCCGCTCCAGTCCTGCTCAGTCAAAAAAACATGATGAATAGATTCACTGCAGGGCTGTCAGTGTGCACATTCTGCATAAAAGTAACTTCAGAAACAGTACTTCAGAAGAGCTAAAAGGGGTCACTGCCCTGCAAAACAAAACTTTGTAGTAGTTTTTGGAATGGAGCACTGACAGTGAAGGTCAGAGATGAGAGAGGAGTAAGATAATTGGTGTGAACATCCCCAGAAGGCAACAGCATCAAATTAACAATGATACTCAGCTAATGTTCCATTGTTTTCCTGTTTGCATGAAACGTTTGTTGCTAACAAAGAAGCATTTATTTTGATTTGTCCAAGCAGAAAGAATATCAAACCAGTAGATCCATTCAAGTGACAGCTCTGAAGCTGGATGTGTTGACTTGGGTTAAAAACTCCTGTCAAGTCAGTTTCCTTATGCCAAATATAGAGGCTCAGGGTTCCTCTTTGAAACATCTTTATAAACTCAGACAGAATTTAAGACAGTGACAGCTTTTGTGTTTCCATCCATGCTGACGGGTCAGTTGGTCAAGTACTTTAGTTCAGATTGAAACCTTTTTACAACTGTTATTGGAACTTCATGAAATAGTTTCCAGGTATTTATAGACGAGTTAGAGTTAGATTTTGTTTAGTGATTTGTCCAAACAACTATTGGATGGATCACTGTAAAAAGTGATTAATGCTTATGAGTTAGAGCCAATAAAAAATGAATTCATCAGACATTCTTTTTTCTTTCACAAAATTCCCAGTACGCCCTCAATATTAAATTATCTACACACTGCTGTTAAAAATGTATGTTAGCAGGCATCGTCTGGTGGTTACCATAGAAAACTGCCTAGCTGGCAAAATTCTTGCAAGATTAGCAGGTTGCAGGCAGTGTATTAGCATAGACACCATACATTTCATTGAACAGGAACCAAACGATTTAGAGCTCCCTCTGCTGACTGGATGAGTCCTTTAAAGAGTTCACCCACTGCACTCAAACTATTGGTGAAGTGCAGATTAAAGACATGGCCACACTTCTAGATCTTGAGGCACTCATTCATGTCTTACAATCAAGTACTGCCACATAAATCACATGTTGCTTTAGACTTTTCAGTGGGATACTAAACATGGAATCCAAGAGTGTTTTCAAGGGTTGCCACTCAGTTAAAAGTGCACTTGCTCTTACATGGGACTTCCACCAGATCTGTGTCCGGTCCATCTCCGATCCGCTGCGGTCTGGCTCCATGCTCGGTTGCGTTTTCAGAACGCAGCACGGAGCAGGACAGCCGGACAGCTGGAGTCATGTGACCGATGTTTCCTGCGACTATTACTGCATTAATAAATGTCCCCTCGTCCATGTTGTCTTTATCGGACGCTTAAAACCTCTGACCTGATGACAGTTTGTTGTCGTAGTTAAGTGAAAAACGGTCTGGTGATAATGATCGTTTTATCCTGAAAATTAACCGGATGTTTTAATTTTGTTTTGGTGCCTGACTTCCTGCCTTCCTCTCTCTGGTCTGTGCGGATTGATGCGTCGTGCTCCGGCATTCAGCAGAAATAGAAGTCTTGCGCATCTGATCCATTGCATTCCGACCTGCCGATCAGCCATGCAGCTGGAACGCAACGGAGTGGATCCAGTGGGAGTTAACACATTGACAGACCGGACACAGATCTGGTGGAATTTGACCGTTAGTGAAGAACTCCTTGCAGGAGATTTAAAATCGGTATCATGAAGTTGAGCTCCTTTATCTGGTATCTCTACGTTTCCAGCCAATTTCACCTTCTTGTTCAATATGTATGAGGAAGCCATCACGACCCTGGTAACATGTTTTGTCCGTCTCCAGAAAGAATCTTGTCAAGGTTCTTTGATTCCCAACAAAAATCTCTCACTGATTTCTTACGCCTCATTCAGTCGCAGGTCTGTTTGTTCAGCTGAAAACATCAAGCTTAAACTAGTATTTCCCCACTTTCAGGCGTCCTCTTGTGCAACAAATGCACACCTGCAGTTCCAAAAGTGTCTTCTCTTTAACCAATCTTCCAAGTTCAGCAGCAGGGATCACTTTTTTGCACTCCATTGCTTTCCAGACACAACTGTGTGAAAACAGCTCCACCCCAGGTCCTGTTTATCTGCCAATACAGACAAACAAATCCAATCATTTAAGGTCTTTGATGCTAATTTGAAACAGGTTAGGAAACATCCCCTACTGTTTTAACTGATTCTCTGATTTGCAATTAATGCATCTATCACAGAGAAATACATTGTGATAAACAGCAAACAAGGTTATTGTCAGCTTTATGAGAGAGGCCTTTCTTCAAGTTATGATACATTTAATCTGATTTCAAGGCATTTTCATATCAAGCATTGTGAAATGTTTTACCTGCTCGTATAGATACAACTACAAAATGATCCAATCTCTCTAATTAAAACTATTCTTTCTTACCAAAGTGTTGTTACTGCCAGATAACTTTCAAACACATGCTTTCTTGTCCAAAGCAGAAACCTTATTAATAACAACCTTACCACATCCAGAGGCCTCAGTCCTACTGAGCCCCCAGCAGGTGCATATCTCTGTCTTATCAAGCAATGCCTGGGCCTCTGTGGAGATTATATTTCTTCTGTGCTGCGGTAAGCACCTTTCCTGACAGATTATATGAATTAAAGCCTTATTATGGGCTTTGGCCAGGAGCTGCATGTACTGGTTATTTGTAATAAGGGCAGCTGGGGTGAGTCAGCAGTGACCGGCCAGATTACAGCAGCTGGACCTCAGGAGGAACACCTGTGGCTCATCTGCGGTAAACAAAGGCAGCAAGGTAGGAAAGATGCTACATTAGCTTCTTTGTGTGTTGCACTGAGGACAAGAAAGAGGGTGGCTCAAGTTCAAAAGAATGTGGACTTAATAGCAATCAGACATGTTATAAGACACATGGTACAATAAAGAGTGTATCTGTGAGACGTTACAGGAAGAGAAAACACAAAACAGTCAGTTTGGTTCATAGGAATTCATCAATATTTTATATTCTTTTGTAGCAAAATGATTTCACACAGAAACAGTTTTTTTTTCCTTTTTTTTGTCCTAGAACCTCAGGTGAGAATCATGACTATGTCGAGTACACACTTAAACTGTCTTCTTAGTTAGCAGAGTGGAAAAGGAGGTTACATGATGTCACAAGTAGAGAAAGCAGATTAAAGGGTCAGTTCACAAAAAAAACAAAAAAAAAACATGTTACTATTTATATCTAGTGTTCTCTAGCCATTTAGACGTTTGGCTCTCTTTTACTCTGGGTCTGAAACATCCACCTTCTCATTTTCATTTCCCACTCCAGTATGAAAGATGTGCAAAACACTTAATGTGCACGTGTATTAAAAAATATGTCACTGCATAATTTACTGTTAGGAATAACTGCAGTGTTGCTTCATTTTACTCATCTAAAATTTCCAAATAATGCTGCAGGATTATTCAAGGAAACACTATGCAAATGCAAAACTTGTCTAAGGTCAGTACTCAGTTGCTGATAATGAACTAAAATGAGGAACTGGGTCTTGAAGTTGTACTCAGCAGCTGAGGTTAGACAGTGGTTGAAGAAGCATGCTCGGGCTTCCTATTAACCTGCCTTTCTTCAGAATAGTCTCAGCTTCTTGCACAGTCGATTAACAATCCTGATTCTTATGACAATGTGGTGCTGATGTTAAAAAAAAACTGGGTATTCAGGTATTTATCAAACTTATACCAAAGTATGACATTACAATATGATCCTCGTTCCTCATTTTAGTGCAGGCAGCACTAATCTCTGATCTTCCTCTTCAAGGTAACTTGCAGGCTAACCATATGTTAGAATTATGATTATATAACGTCCTTATGTTAATCAATGTTATCCTTATACTTTCATTAAAGTATTCTTTTAAATTTATGACTTCATTTTCAGGATTTCAAATGGTTTTATTCAGTAATGCGGCGCAACCCTCTACTTCCTTTACATTTACTGGAAGATATTTGCTTTAGAGATATGCACAGCTGGGCATGTTTTGTGGAAGCCTTGTCTGCCATTAAAAGATTGGGTTGTTTTGGTCAAATCATCCACCACAGTACTTATATTTTTTCACTGACATGAACTGTGACAAATATTACAATTGTCAGAGCTATGAGGGTTTCTAAAGATCCCTTGAGGGAAAATGCATATGAAAGTGTAGCAAGAATAACTGCTGACAAACTATACTATATACCACTAGGGATATTTCCTATCTATTAATATGTCTCTCTTTTATTCTTTCTTTCCTACCCATGTCTCACCAAAGAAATACTTATTTTAAAGTTTCTCATAACATATGGGCGCTGTAATCTTCCCTGATGTTACTCATAATGGCCTGTAATGGACTATTTTCAAAGTGGATCATTACACATGTATTAACTACATCATGATAGTGTTTTGTGTGTAAGATCTATCTAGGTTGTGATTGTGGGAAATGATTTGTTAACAGGGAACATAAAAGAGTGTATCACCAGACTTTTTGCTTAAGGCACACATTGACACAAAAACCCTACAACGTCCACTATCACAGTAAATTCCCTTCAAAGAATGTATACCCCTTAGGAAGCCAAAACAATATGATTAAAGTACTCTGTAGAAAACACAGGACAACAAACACAGGAAGAACAAATCTAAAGTATCAAAACACTAGTTTTGTGTGAACTGACCCTTTAAAACTGCCACTCCTTCACTTGTAAAATGTAAACTCCCATTCCAGTGAGCCAACTAACAATGACCAAGTTGGTACACCACGGTAAAGCACCTTCCCACTGTTTGCTTCACATGAAAATAAAAGTACCACTGCACAATTTTCCCCTGTTTACATTCTCACCCAGTTATTGTACAAAAAAAATGCCAATATACAGAACGGTACACCTAGGAAGGAAACAATAATAAAAAAAATGATGACCACTCCACATTGTGAAATGCAGCAGAGGCCCCTAGATATCGAGAAAGGCATCAAAACGTGTGAAGAGATGTCTCAGATACTTGAGGGGCAGTAATCTGAAGAGCCACTAGTTCAAAATATCTTTCTGCAATGTACAGCTCAGAATGAAAGTGAATGGAAAATAAAGGGTTCTCTTGATGAATAAATTTAAATGATACATAAACCAACAAAGGCCTTTGTATTGTGCTATCTCATGAAATAGATTTCCAGATATTTCTCAGTGTTTGGGCCTTAAAAAGTGCCATTTTCTCCCCTCTCCTTTTAATGCTCTCTTCCAAACAGCTTAATGGCCTTTACCATGCTCATAAACTTCAATTTGAACTCAGTGCAGCAAATAACCAGGCTAATGAGTAATTGTAATACTCTCTTGTTTGTGTAACACAAAGAGAGTTACAGCCGAATAACGTAAACTGCTCTGGGTAAGCGAAAGATTAAGTGGGCTTGTTGGATTTCAAAGACTATTCCCATCAGGTGACTGTAATATGTGCTGATGGCCTCTGAAACCGAACCCCGAGGCAAACATTCTGTTTACATCAAACGCCTTTCAGCCCACAGGGACCGCTGTCGACAACGCTAACCGATGGGGAATGTATACAAATTCATAAAGACATTTAGTCGGAGCAGGAAGTCAACCTGAGCAGGACAAGAGTAGAGTTTGATTGGCTGAAGATTAAATCACTTTTGAAACATTAATAAGCAAAGACCGTCGTGTCTTGAGCTGTTCGGGGTCTGCTGTGTGCATTCGAGTTGTGTTTAATTCCCATTTGCTTTCTAATATAAATAACCTCATATGATACATACCCTGAGGTAGAAATACCAGACTGGCTTGTGGTTCTGTGTTGCTGATAACTAGGGCATAGGGCTGTGCTGTGCTTCGAAAAAATACCGACTTTTGATCTGTGATTGGTTGAAATTTGACTCAGAGAGGTGTAGACTAACAAGGATTGGCTGTCTATGAAGGGATAGCTGTGTGTGTGTGAACATTTATAACCTCTGAAGAGCTGTGCCTCTGTCTGCTGATGAGTCACCTCAAATAATAAATAGTAAAAATGATAGAAAAACTCATGAAAATAAAAATGACTTTGTTTCTATTCACCCCTCCAGTCCTTCTCTGTTATGTTGCAGTAGTCCCGGTGGAACAACACTGAGGGCTCAAGACATGGTGATGCTCATATACTTCACCACGGTTGTGGTTAATCCTCTTGGCATTCAGTTTTTTGATAAAGACGTAGTAAATCCACTTCTATCTTTCTTTCTTTCCCCTTTCAGAGACACTCTCATGTGCCCTGCAGAGAGGGAACCATTCTATCAGCACGATTCAAGATTTGATGTTCTTTTGAATCAGGACAGTATTTCAAATACTTCAAGAGACTGTCAGATACTTGAGCTCATGGCCAGGAATCTTTACAGATGAGTGTCTTTTCTTACATAGTTGATTAGAGAGTGTTCACATGGAGGAAATTCATGTGATACCCAAAGGCAGGTTCCATCAGGAACATCCTTGCCTCCGCACTCGTGTTCCTGACATAGATTTATCGTTTGGTCATGGATCTCACATTTAGACCGACTGCACTCAAACTGTGCTTTCCATGACCCACTCAGAGCTCTCAAACGTGGGCTTCTCATCCTCACTGTCGTCATACTGCAGCAGCATGCCATTTACAGACAGACTGCGCTTAGTCCAGATGTTGCTAATCCTGCGAGGGTGGCTGCTGCGAGATTGTGAGGCCCCCACATGACCCATGTCAAACGAGTGGCTCCTCTTGGGCTTACCCTCCTGGGGCAGCCCAAGTAGACGTCCCAGCATGGTGGTGGACTCAGCCCTCCCAAGTAGGGGTTCTTTATCAGACAGAGGAGCCACAGCCACCGTCGTCACAGCAGTAGAGGTGGAGGAGGGGCCAGAAGCCCCTTGGTGGTCCCTCACTACCCCTCGCAGCTCCAGTGCGGTGAAGGCCCCTAAAAGGTTGTCCAGGTTTGGTCGTGCTTTGGCGCCGTGCCTCCTGAACTTGCTGCTGGGCAGCGTGCTGCACTCACTGCTCTGCATGCTGTAGCGGTCATTAGCCTTCCTTCCTGTTTGGCTGTCTAATGAGTGAGAGGAGGATGAGGATGAAGAGAGGCTGCTCTGGAGGGATCCGCACTTGAACTCTACCATTTCCTCACGCATGACCACCACAGTGGACTTGACCTGTGGAGGGGCACCATTGAACCTGTTCAATCCCCCATTAGTCTGCGAGTACGTGTTGCTCACAGATGGTAATTTATTAGTCTGGATGCCACTGGTCACCTTGTACCGCACCATGAGGATGATGATGAACACCAGCAGCGTGGCAACGATGATGCCGCCAATGACCAGGATCATGGTGCCACCCAGAAAGCCACTGTGGAGAGACTGGCACTGCGGGTATTCCTCGGTGGTGCTGAACTGGACACAGCCGACTATGTTGGTGGCAGTGAGGGTTGTGGCTTTGTCGTCCCAGATGGCCAAGACACACAGGTCGTACTGCATCCCCGGGACAAGATTTGTGACGACGAATGCTCTGGTATTCGTTGGAATCATCCTGAAGAGAGACAGAGAGAAATAAAGAAATATCAAAAATCAAGAACTGCGATGGGAGTTCAAGACAAGGCTAGAACTTTAGGATGAAAAGCAACACTTGCTTAATCTGTAATGCTGCAGGGAGATTAAAAAAAGCAAAATGAAGTATGCTAAGTAGCTATTTATATGCAGAGAGTAATTCAGAAAAATGACTTCATTGGTCCCATTATATCCCATTTGTTATGCATGGAGCAATAGTAATGAGATAAGTCTACAATGGCCACTCTTAGAACATTGTTTTGGCCTAATGTAATATCTTGTACATTTCATTTAACTTGCATGTAGTTGTTTTAACGCTCTCTATTATTCTTCCAGATGTTTAAATATGACTGATTGTCGAAGCCTCACTGCTTTGACTGAACTAAAAGTGTTGCAGTTGCTTATTTCTCACAGATGTGTTTGGAGTCATTTTAAAGCTGAAGAAACTTTGTGTTTTGATCTCAGCAACATATTGGCCCAAGTTATACGTCTAGTTAGACTTCAGAGAAAACACTGGAGCTGTCAAATGTCCAATGAAAATAAATTTAAGACTTTTTATGTGTAATGCTTATGTGTGTTCTCTCTTCAGATGTAATCAAACAGCAATCCTAAGACATTCTGTGCTCAAAGTGGAAATGGAACAAAGGTAAGCTATTTAAATTTCCCCCCTCAAACATTAATCTTGATTGCCTTGACATGCAGTTCCTTGCTGTGCTTGACTAGTCAAACAAGAGCTGCCACTGTTAAAGCATTTGTTTCTGTAAGCTGACTGTAAAGTGTAATTAACTCTGCTGCCTGCATCTTATGTTGTAGGGGCATGATGGAGATGTCGAATTAAAGAGGACAATTTACAGGCATGCTAAAAACACACTTCATTATCATTACAGTTCAAGAGCCATGATGGGTCAGCATGAGTTGTTTGGGCGTCATGTTAAAGATAGTTAAGAGAGGAGGAGGCAGAAGAAAGACTTAAAGGTATCTTCACATTTTCCGTACCTCATATCTTAAGCAGTTAAAGAGCAAACCAGCTTTGTCTAAACGACTGAATTCAAACAAAGTAACTGCAAAGCAATGGTCTCGTTTTATAGCATAACAGTGTTATATGTCACATGAAATATATATGCAGATAATGTGGGGAATGTGACATAACCATGATAACAATATCTTGATTTTTATTATGATAGGCATTAAAGCAGAGACAGACCTTTTTGTTGAGCCAAAACAACATTGAAAAATTGCGGTGAAAGGTAAATGTTAAAGTAGAACAATTAAAGGAAACATAAGTTGGCGCTGGGAAAGGAAGGTGGGAACCCTACTTTGATAAAGCATGATTGCAGCAACAAGAATTAGGAAGTCTATTTTGCATTTTTTAAAGATTTTTTTCAGTTTTAGCCTCTGTTTGATAGGAAAGCTTGAAGAGGAGACACAAATGTATGGAAGCCTATATGTACCAAAATAAAAATAAAAATGCAAATTTGAAAATTAAATTGCATTAACAGAAATGCTTATTCATTTTCCAAATATGGGTGCATTATGTGACTCATAACTAAAATTAATATTCAATAATCATATTTGCATTTTAATGTTAATCTTCAACAATGCTAATTATTTCACACAGTTAAAATTAAAAAGGAAATTACATTTCCTTTTTCATTTTCAGAAAATGCCCCGCTAAATTATATTAATAATTAAAATGAAAAAGAAAATTCGAAAATTACAATGCATGCACAGAAATGCTCTTCAATTTTCAGAATGAATATGCATTTTTTTACTTGAAGAAAAACATAATCTTTTTCAATTTAATTGTGTGAAATAATAAGCATTGTTGAAGATTACAATTACGATGTTGGGATTATTGAATATTAGTTTTAGTTATGAGTCACGTAATGCTAATGATAAGCATTTCTGTTAATGCAATTTGGTTTTCAAATTAGCATTTTCATTTTCATTTTGGAACACATTTGCTTCCATAGAAATGTGGGTTGAGAGTGGGGACTGGAAGTCAAAACCAGAAATTGATCCATGACCTGTGTGACAAACTAAGCTATACCAGCCATGCCCCCATTATGCAGATGCCAAAATATGTGAACCAGGGCCCTTTTATAAAGCTGCCAGTATTCCCTAAAGGCATAACCTATTAAACGTGGAGTAACAATCAACTACTGTCGCACAATAACCAGTGTGTAGGTAGAACCCCCCCCTTGAAGACTCTTAACCTCACTCATAAAGTTGCATAAAAATAGATTCCTCTGTGATCCATCCATTGTTGGCTGACAATTTTCATGGAGTTTATACACGCACAGCTTTGATCCCACTGAAGTGACTCTGCCACAGAGCCCCGACTCTAGCGGGGATGCAGTCCATTATTCATCCTTAATTGCCTTTTTCCATAACTAGGAGGACGCAGCGTTGGCTCACATGTTTGAGAGAAGTCACATAATCTTTCTCCTCCCCCTCGTGGCTCTGATTGATTTTTAATCATGCCATTGCCTGAGTGCGGGCAGTGCCCTGGGAAACTGTGTCAGCTAGCTAGAGGGACACAGTAGGTGTGCATGTGTGAGTAGTGAAGTCATATCAATATTAATTCAAAAACAGCAGTGGGCCTCTCTTACTCATTATCTTTTCCATTCAGCTCAATTTTTTTTCTTCTGACATGCAAAAAAGAGAGCACGAGAGTGACTGTGTAAGCACTCATACATCTATTGCTTTAGGTCCTTTTCTACTGTATATTATCTCACTCATTAGGAACCATAAATCCTTATTATAATGATAAAAAGCTATTAGCTAAATGAGACCATGAAATATAATAGGGATGAAAAAGCGCAGGTAATTAATGTGTGAAAATAGGTGATAGGACGATTGAAGTGTATTGTGATGGTTTTTAGTAATAGTCCTGGCCTGATAACAAAATCAGGATTACCATTAAAATAATCACTTTTCAGGGAATTAATTAAAATGCTGCAAATCAGTACAAGGAAAAATAATTTTCAGTTGAAGAAGGTCATACCAGAATAATGTTTTCAATTGTGTAGGCTTAAAATAAAATTCATGAAGGCCTTTTACAAGGAATTTCAATGAATCATGAAACGCTTCTATCACTTGGAAACAAAGGTATTTGAATTCCTTTTTGTTCCCTTTTCCTCTACATGACAGACTGGCATATTGTGTGCAAGCAAGGAAATCAGATAAACACCTCATTATTGAATTCACAGGGCTGCTGAGCTGCATTCACAGTGTGTGAACAAAATAATGTCTTTCTTTAATAATGTGTGCAGTTCTAATCTCACATTCCCTGCTAATAACAAGGCTTTCTGCCTTTCCTCATTCTGTCAATGATCTTTTATTAAGCAGCCCGTCTCTGAATGCACATGACAGGTAAATGATACGGAGCTATGCCACAGGGTGAACTATTGGGCTGGATGTTGGGGCTTAACAGCAATTCAGTGTTTGTAAAAGTGATGTCACTGCTATCCACAAAAGGGCCACTTGACCAAATTGGCTGATGCCTTAATTACCATCTTCAGCATGTTAATGCTAGGTGCTTTGATTCTATCGTCGTATTTAAAGGCAGCGTGAGGAGTTTTTTCTTTATACTGAATCTGAGTGCCGATGTTTGGGTTGGATTTCCGTTAAAATAGCTAGGTTGAAATTCTACCCTCCTCCTGATATGGCTAAGTGTAGAATTCTGACATTTGACATTGAGTAATAAGTGAGTGCAATGTAGTTTAATTTTCCCTAGAGCTGAACGTAAGTAACCAGATGTGTGCTCACAATGGTCTGTGGGAGTTTATGCAAGGACATTGGAAACTGATAGGACCGCAGTGACCGCAGAGTCTGCACAGAAAAGCCGATGGCAGGCTGATGCTCTTTACTTTGGCAGTCTGTTGAAAAACAGGTTCATGTGTCTGATGTGGTTTATCTGATCAAAACAAATAGCAGAGTGAGTATCAAGTTTGGTTTGGTATATGATGTTGATTGTATTCCCCCAAATCATGCAAGTTTTGGAAAGTGCACATTCTGGAATGACCTTAAAGGGATATTGGAGAAAGCTCTCAATAAGTGAGGGTATTTGGTTTCGGATTGATAACTGGCAAAAGCTGAATCTTTCAATAAGTGGATGAGAGCTGATAATTGGGAGCTTACGTAAAGTGATAAATGAATAGGTGGGACTTAAGAAACAGGGGAAGGTTGCTGATTGTTGTTAAATTGAAAATGAGGCTCCAGGAGGGGGGAGCAAACTGCAGACTGAACAGCTATAAATCTTCAAGTTTAAGGCTTTGTTTTTAGTTCTGCAGACCTCAGAGCTCATTGTTGTGTTAATAAATGATCTTTCACCAATAGACAGTCTTCTTCAAAGTCTGAAACTACATTAGCAAGACGGAGGGGTTTATTTTTCTTCAGATATTATTCTGTTTTGTTTTGTAATCATGGCTGATACTGGAGCAGGATTAGCAAAAAGATATACGCTTTCTGTTCAACTTTACCCTGCACCTTTAAAGCTCACAGCGTGGTTCTTTCCTATATTTCCTGTCCAAGTATCTTGTTTGACCGTCACTCCTCTCACTGTCTCATATGACATAGGAAATTGAATTCTGAGTCAAAGATCCTCATGCTGCAGTCTCCGGGCTTACACTTTATGGACTTGAGCAGCTTAGGAAGGATACATATAAATGAGAGTCTATAATCCTTTTTCTTCTTGGATTCCTAATTAATGTTTCAGGGCAAGGATTTCATATTTCTCTTTGCTGAAAAAAAAAAAAAAAAAAAGAAGTACTCTCTATTCGGTCTTTTGGGGAACACAATTATCATTCCAGGGAGAAAAAAAACCTCAAGAAGGATTAAGAAAAATGAATGTTGATCTCTGAGTAACACTTCAGAGAAACTGAGCGTCTCAAGTACTCACCCTGCAAACAATTAACAATCGACTCAAGAAGCTAAGCAGAGAGTATTCTGGGGCTGGAGATTACACCTCAGACTTAATTTAAGAAAATGACCAGAAAGGTCTGGGGTCCTACTTGGATGAAATTGAGGTTCATTAATGATTCTTACCTGTAAATGAGGACCTCATCCTCAGAACAATTGTACTGAAGCTGAAACATTTTGACCTTTGGAGTTGGCTTCATAACAGTCCACTTAATCAACGCAGAGATGGCAGTCACTTCTGAAACAGACACCACCTTCTCCGGCAGAGGTTTAGGTTCCCCTTTACTGATCTTGGTAGAGCTTGTTATGTCTGAAAGCCCTGATTTGGACTGCGTGGTACGGTTTGTACCATTACCCAGATGGGGAAGCTGAATGATTGACAGCTCAATGGATGCTGTAGATTCCCCGGCAGCATTGGCAGCTATGCAAGTGAAGGTCCCGTAATCCTTGGGTGTGGTGATCGTGATGTCCAGGGTTCCATTCTCATACACTGTCGCTCGGGAGGAGTTGCTGATCAAACGGTCATCAGGTGCAACCCAATGCACCATGGGCATTGGATCACCAACTGCTTTGCAACGTAAGCTAGCTGTTTGGCCTTCCAGCACAAGTAACTTGTGTGTATGTTGAGTGATCAGAGGGGGCTCACAAACAAACTCCTCCTCACGAACAGACCAAAAGTAGCGGCCCTTTAGGCTAGCAGGAGAAGCACAAGTTTCCATATCATCCTCACGCTCCAGCCTTCGAAGCCAAAGCACCTCACAGTTGCAGTGCAATGGGTTTCCACCAAAGCTTAGCGAGAGCGGAGGAGCATAAGGAGTGCTCGCCACTACATTACTCTGAGAGCGTCCAAAAATGGGATCCGGAGGGAGCTTCGCGAGACGGTTGGAGGTGAGGTCCAAACGGGCCAGTTTATCCAAATCTGTAAAAGTCCCCTCAGCAATGAAGTAAATGAGGTTATGATCCAAACTCATCTGATGAATGTTGACCATCTTGCGGATGGCCTCCCAAGGCACACTGCGCAAGTTGTTATATGACAAATCCAGATCTTCCAACGTCAGTAACGAGTCGTCAAAGGACACTTTGTCGATTCGATTCAACTGATTGTTGTTGAGGATCAGGTGCTGCAGGTTGACAAGCCCTCGAAGGTCATCAGGTCCAAGCTCAGTCAACCTGTTCGTGTCCAGGTGCAGCGATCTCAGGGTCTCTAGGTCGATAAAGGAGAAAGGCTGGATGGTGCCGATGGTGTTGCGGGACAAGGTGAGATCTACGAGGCTAGACATGTTTGCAAAGTCCTGAGTGGAGATCTTGAGGATGAAGTTGCCTCCTAGTCGTAGCTCCACAGTTCGCCGGTCGATGTCCGGTGGGACAAACAGCAGGCCTTTGGAGGGGCACAGAGTCCCCAGAGACTCTGAGAGGTTCTGGCAGACACAGTATTTGGGACATGCATGGACCATCGTGACTGTGGTTCCCAGAAGCAGGAGACTGATGACCACTGTGTCCATGTTAGTTCATGCAAAGGGGACCTGGAATACAAAAGAGAAAGAGGAGCAGGTGAGATTAAGATTATGACCATGTTATTTACATTTGTCATAAGGATTTATAATCATTAGGGTTTCAATTTCTATCTTAAGATTTTTTTAATTTTATCATTAAATTAAGGTAAATCACACATCCACAGAAACTTTCTCCCACTTATCTGAACATCCCTTAAAAAAAGCCTTTTTTTGTGCAGCAGCATCCACTAACAGCCTGATTAAAATCCACTGTGGCCTTGGACCATGTAGACAAAATGTGCTCACTTGATGAGCTGGTCTGACTGTCATCCTTGAAGCTTTTTCACATTAAAATTCCCCATTATGATAATTATATCGATGTATTTTGCAATGCAAAATAGGTGGAAGGAATCACATGAGGATTCTCTAAATGAAGCCCGGATTAAACCATGCTAAGAAGCTATTTTTAATTGTGCACATGCTCATACGGTAAGCTGTCATTACAGCTATAGTGTCACGCATGGACTGGAAAGTAGTTCAAGTGTATTTAGCATGCATGTGTATGCTGTACTTAATGGATAAGATGTAGTTTGTGTAAGAAGACAACAATATCATCCATTATCTATATTTATGTCTTATTCTCTCGGTCCTCATCACTGTTTTAGGGAAAGACTGTGCATTTGGGAAAAATTCCCACAAGTTGCAGGTGTTAGATGAAATCAGCTCGGATCCGTGAACATTTTAACAGCCTTCACACCTGGCTGACTCCTTCAAATGGATGGCCACACTTGGCTTCATCCAACAAGCTTTTAATTCCCCCTGACATTTGAATCATTAATTCCTAATACTCAAAACCCCCAAATCAATTCCAATCGCCTGTTTTTAAGACAGCAACATTTCTAGATGGACAAATCTGCCTGTAGTCTGCATACCCTCCCCTAACTATGGGGAGGGACAGCTGTAATATTAAATGTCTTCTGTATTTGTAGCTTTATCCTTCATCATCATAGGGCTTTGATATGCTGCTTGCACCATGAGGGCTCTTTATCTTTTACTACCCTGTTACACCCCTTCATGTGTAGAGTCCACTTTTCAATAACTCTTCATTACAAGAGGCAATGTGCATAAATAACCTCTCCTTTTGAATGCCATGCTGTAATTATATCATGAAGTGCCTCTGCATCTGTGTGTGCCACAGAAAGATAATGACAATGAAAGGCAGGCAGGAAAAAAGGGAGTCATTTACAGAGGCTGCAGGAAATCATTTAACCTGAGGAAATTAATCAATAACAGAGGAAATATTGATATTTTCAAAAACATAATGTTCATTAAATAAGCTACTTCAAAGAGGGACTTGGTGTACTGCACATTTGAGAGTAGTATTCCATATTTATGCCATTTAATGGCATACATTCATTAGTATAAGAGGATATTTTCTAAAAGACAGAAAGTAATAATTGGCATATGTCATTGACTCTGTCCTTTTTTTCACTCTGTAGATTTAACAAAGTATTTATTCCGCTAACCTAGCTTCTACACTTCAAACTATATACATTATCCTGTGTATTACCTGGATACCATTTAAGGAACAAATTGACGCCTAGTTTTGATATTCAGATTCTCCCAATGAATCAAGAGTAAAGCTTGGTTTAAACTTTTGTGTTGAATGTAGGTCCTACGCTGTAGGTCTGCATATCCCTGATCCAACACAGAAGCCATAAGCACGTAGCCTGACTTGCATCTACTCCAAAATATTACTACGCTTTCAAACGATGTGGACCATAAGCCACAAAATAAATATCACAGGTGCATGCGCAAATGAGACGCAGTAATCAGAAACCGGGATACAAATATTTATCATGAATACCGAGATATGAATAGCCAGGTTTCCCTGTTCGCATGTAAACACCATATCACAAATATGATCAAAACTGTGATAAGGCTCAAAACCAGGATACTTAGGACCATTTAAACACACTCATCGGACACTAAAACAAGACAAGGAAGAACCAATGCTAGAAAACTTGGCTGAATAGCTAATGGTGGCGTGAAAACATAAAAAACTAACTCTCTGTTGGAGTTTCAGCCTTAGCTAAGTACTCCAAGTACTCTATGAGAATGTATTCTGAAGCAATCATTGCAGAACAATAATAATGTAATCTCTTATTTTTGGTTATAAATGAAGTCAACAATGATTTATTTGTTAGTATTAAATTTCATGGCTGTTCCATCCTGATTGGATGGAATTTTAGCTGCCACAAAAACTTTTTACCACATAAGGACATTTTCTCTCAGCCCTCGCATGTTTTTGAGCAGCTTTGTATTAAAATTCACTCAGCGCTTTGGGAAAATGTGAGAGACTGTGAAAAAGGTGTTTATTATAGGCAAATAATTGCAGACTTGATGTGTTCTGTTCTGACCTTCTCAGCACTCTGGAGCTAATACCCTCAAGGCCACATGGAGAGAGCAGTAATGATAGACAGTTTCTCTCATGGACTCATTTTAATGGACAGCATCGAGACACAACAACCACACAGCTGCCTTATTCCCAAAAGAAGCTGTTTTTTTTGTGTACCTTCTTTTGATCTGCCTTTCCCCTGAACTGGGACAGTAGTTGTGAGTAAGCATTTTCCCCAAAAATTGGGGGAAAGAATAAATAAATTAAAATATATACAAGTGCACAAAGAGCAGGTTGAGTGGGGTTGAACAGCTCTGTCAAAGTTTTCATTAAATGTGTCATTTGCTGATTAGTATGGTTACTGGGCAGAGGAAACCAGGCGACGGAGAGGATGAGTTGACCTTTAAGGGATAGTGGTGGTGTAGTTACAAAGAGATGACAACCATGGATGATGTTAAGGTCCACATCCATTTACTAATGGCCTTTAAAAGGCTGCAACACCATCTACAATTCAATATAAGGACAAAGATGCTGCTCAAATGCCAAGTAAAATATATTCTATACTGTCCCTCAGTGAATTAGTGGTGACGGCATATAGAGCTGGATTGAATTCATAATACATTTGATTGGCTGCTACGTCTTGGCTTCAGGAGTTAGTGCTGTGGCAGCTTTCCTCTCAACAGTTATCTTGCTTTGGCTTTCATCTCTGTCTGGAATACCATGCATGTAGCTCTGCTTATTTATTTTCTAATAAAGATGCATACATTATGTTTGTGTTGGTGAGACTGAGAAAGAGCAGAGGAGATAAACAGTAATGTCACTCAGCCCTTATATGTTCTCCATTAACCCGACCTGTGGACTGTTGGCAGGGAGCTTCACAACACTGCACGATGACTGACGCCGATCCGATGACCAAATAAGTGAGAATTAGAGAACACAGACAGAGAGCAAACAGGTACACACACCTCCTCTCGATTGTGAATGATAATTCAGTGGAAACATTTCATTCTGGGTATATATTATTTTAGGAAAATTGTTTTGCCTTTTATGTCTCTTAATAGTGTTACTAATGCTGGTCTGTGTTCAGTGAGCTTTTCTGTACCCACACTGTGTGCAGGTTGGAAATCAAAATGACAAAATTGGCCATTTTGGGTGCCAGAGAGTTTATTTTTGTTACCGTGGTATCAACATTGCTTGTTTTGTACTGTTATCATATCAAAGCTCAAAATGTCGTCATCATGACAGCTGCTTGGATGAATCTACACCCTCAAAGCCTTCCATTTCAATACTTTTGGATATGAACACTTAAACTTAAGTAATGGCAAAATGTTCTTGAATCTTGAACTGCTTGTTTTGTAAATTCGCTTTAGTACGTTTGTTGTTTTTCAGAATATACACTACCAGTCAAAAGTTTGGACACACCTTCTCATTCAATGGTTTTTATTTATTTTACTTATTTTCAACATTGTAGATTAATACTGAAGACATCAAAACTAAGAAATAATCTGGTTTTGCCATAATCTGGATTACAACAGTAATCAAATAGGGCTATCCATTGTGTACTAACCCTACCTCTGAACAACACAACTGATGGTCTCAAACACATTAAGAAGGCAAGTCATTCTACAAATGAACTCTTGACAAGGCTCATGTTAATTGGAAACCATTCCAGGAGACCACTTCATGAAGCAGACTGAGAGAATACCAAGAGTGTGCAAAGCTGTCATGAAGGAAAAAGGGGGCTACTCTACAGGATCTAAAATATAAAACATATTCTGCTTTGTTTAACATTATTTTGTTAATTAAATGATTCCATATATGTTGTTTCATAAGTTGGATGCCTTCAGTATTAATCTACAGTTTTTTAAATAATTAAAATAAATAAAAAACCTTGAATGAGAAGGTGTTTCCAAACTTTTGACTGGTTGTGTATATTCTACTTTATTGTCAAAATATATGTACACTGAAGGACAACAATGCGTGACAGAGAGACAAGAGACAAGTCGATACTGAAGGTAAAGATCTTAAATAAATACTGTGATGTGCAATGCTCATGATGGATTAAGATGGGGTCAGACTGAGTCTTACCCTGTCTTGAAGTTGGGTCTGAGATAATGTTTGTTGTGATTTGGCGCTATACAAATAAAGATTGATTGACTGATTGATCTTATTATAAAGCCTCTCTCCTTGTATATGAGTCATAATGTTGCATGTGAAGACATAATTGGATGTAGCTACAGTTTGTACATTTATGAGTTGATTCTTTTTCCACATTTCAGAAACAGCACATCTGTAAATAATCAGAGTAACAAACCCAGGTTAAAGTAAAACATTTCTCTTTCTTATTTTTGGCAGTAAACTTCTTTATATGCATTCTGGGTTTTGCACTTGGAGCGAGTGACTCGCCCAAAATGAATGAGCCTTAAGTACAGACTTCAAATTAACACATTTGCTCTGCTTTCACGGACTCATAAAATAAAATGTGCATGAGAATCTAAAAGCAGATATTCTCCAAGGGAATTTTTGCGCAGACAGAAAAAGAACTCTGTTGTATTACCTCTACTATATTTAATTTTAGTACTTAAATGAAATATTGATCATGCTTTTTTAGCACTTTAACTCTTGTAGAAGTTAACAAACCAGAGTGTAGAACTACATAAAGCATTTCTTCCACTGCTGGTACTTCATGTGTGAGTTCTGCACAAACATTAGAATGAATTATGTAACAATTTTAACACTTTCCACACATTAATGCTGCAACTGTTTAAGCAATGTGTGCCTTGAAGAAAATTAGTCACGATTTATAAAAGCAGTTCATTTCATAAGAGCATTAAGAGGGTCTCAGAGGGACGATAAGATATTCATTCTGCCACCCAGCACTAAAGGCATTGCTGGAGTTCCTGACTTTAATTTCCCACACTAATCTCCACACATCTTATTTCTGTACACTGAGCACAGCCTTACACACTCTGACATGTAGAAACATTGATTATACTTGTCAGTGTGTCTCTGTCCATTTTCTGAATGGACGCAGGTATTTATGGCAGAGATTTCCTGTCAGGGGGACGCGAGTGGAAATGTTTTATTGACTGTTGATGAAAATTGATTGGCCAACTACTCTCAGTGCACCATTGGTCAGGTTGAGAAGGTCCTTCAAAATAGTCTTTCAGCACATTTAAACCAGCAAGATAATACCTTAAAGTAACACAACCCGAGAGCTTTATGCTTATGTAGTAATTTGCTGACTAATTAAAGTAGTTTGAATATCTCTTTTAACAAAGCATGGTTTCTGTCTGCCATATTTGACTCAAACAGACTACATGAATTACTGGTGGAGACTTTTTTTCACCAAAAATAAAAATGAAGGGTTTTTCCTATCATTGTACTTTTCTGTTAGTTGCAAAGTTCATACCTAATTAGCTTACCATACCATACAAACTATAAGAGAAGCAGAAAGCTTTCTCTCTCTCCAAAAGCACAAAATCTGCCCAGCAACAAAAGTACACCAATCAGTGTATTGTATGTTAATTGTCTAATGTAAATACAAATTGAAGTCATAAGTTTAAAGGTACTATGAGGAACTTTCATGCGATGTTGATTCAGGTGACCTCTGGATGATGTCAGTAGTGTTTTCTGGGATAAAGACTGAAGATAAGTTTCACCATTTTTAACCACAAGCTAGCTGTCTAATTCAAGGGTCTGTGTGTGTAAAATATAATAGCATTAATAGGAAATGGGAGGGTACACTATAATGGAAATGTGTAACTTGGCTTTACAAACAATCCAGCTTAAATTCTTGATTCTGATTGGTCCAAACCCCATAACAACAGTATTTGTTTCTGAAAACAACCCGCTCACTATACGTTTTCTTTTCCATTGCAATCTTACAACCCCAAAATTTAAGCTAACCTGAAATGACCTTTTTATTTTTTAATTATGCAGCCATGGGACTTTATTGGGACCTGCCATGAGGGGCAGGAAGTGATACATAGAAGATAGACAGGAAATGCAGTGAGAGCGGGACAGCCTGTCAAAACAAGGTGTGTTACGGAGGAAGGCGTTTGTTGAACAAGGGTAACCTTCACGTGAACATGCCTGCACAGCTGTGTTGCCATCTGTTAGGCGAAAATCCAAGTGTACTATAGGTGTTATTGTCCCCGAGGGAGAGGACGCTCATCCTCCCTTCACACTAAAACACCCTCTACCATCAGTCCAGAGCTTGTTATTCAAAGCAGTCTTTCTGCTGGCGTACATGAAAGTGTGAAGTCTCAAGTTTTATGAATATCTTTCTCCTGTCTTTTAAAAGTCAGGTGTTATTAACAGAGAAGAGCCCCAGTCCATGCTCGCTGTGCTCTGGCCTCTCTGCCTCAATACCATTTGCAGTTGTCAGCAGTGCTCTGTGTTGTAATCATCCAACACACACAGGGTGGAACAGAGAGTGAAACACACTACTGCTGCCTCCTGAAGTGAGCACGGAGCTGAGAGAGCTGGACTCACCTGCATTACATCTTTTGTCTCTCTTTCTTCTTCTCTGCTTTGATAGAAAGTGTCACAGGATGACAGCTCAGTAAACCTGAGCGTGCTCTGTACAATCCACTGATGTCATGTTGCATCATTTGGGGCTGACGCTCCAAACTGTCACAACGCTTATCTCTTGTTGCTGTTTGGAGCAGCAGGCACGAATAAAGTTACCCCTTGCAACTTTAAACTGACAGACTAACACCTCTTTTCTTTTTTTCTTTGAAATGATACATCTACAATCAGGCTTCTGGCATCTTTGGGAATTTATACGCCAAAATAAACCAAGTGCAAAATTACTCACAGTATTTGTAAATGTGCCAACGTGAATAATCTTGACAAAAGATTGAGATTATCAGCGTGGAAAATGGAAGCAGCACATCGTTGCTGAAACCTGACGCTTCTCTGGATGATAACCAAAATAATCTTTCAGTTCAATCACATACACCAACACACACATTGTGTAGAGTTATCTGTGTCTGCTGGATATGAATGAGCTTCCTGAATGGATCTACTTTTCTAGAAAAGCAACTGCCAGCTATTGGAAATACATCAACCGACTTTGAGCTCTGAAATGTGTTGAGACAACCTGGTCCCAAAAAAAGACTTGATGAGGAAGATGATAACTTAAATCACCCAACAGCATACAAGATAACTTTATGGAATTGTTTGAACAGATCACGAATAAGCCATCTATAATAATTGTTTAATTTCAGAATGTTTTATGGAGTCTGCACTTTTATTGAACGCAAATAGAGAGGTCATCACCAGGAGCTTAAACATGAGCCTGCTTTAACTTTTAACACCTGAACAACTGAAGTGCTGCGGTTAACACTTTGTTAGATTGTCGTTTGGTCATATTGCCTTGAGTAAAAGTCCAAGAGAGACAGGAAATCACCTCTACGATGCATTACCCATGCTGCACTCCACAGAACGTGATGTCTGCAACCTTTCACTGGTGTTACATGATGCTCCCAGTGGGCCCCTTCCCCATGAAATAGATTAATTACAGTTTCTGACAGGTGACTACTGCTGTGGCAAATGTCAACTTTACATAATATTCGAAACCAATTAGCTTGTGCTCTAAACCTGATAGTGTGTGATCAGTGTTTTGAGACGGTCATGGTATACGTACGTAGGTGGATTTGTGCACTTGGTAAAGTTTCAGAAAAAAGACACGGCTCAGGGGAAATAATAGGTCAACATGAACTTCCAGAGGGTACATGAACAAAGGTCTACAGCAGTCCTCACTTCACAAAAAGCTGATCTCAGTACAGTAGAGAGGTCAACAGTAGAGGTCAGAATAGGGTGCACCCTTTTAGGAAAGAAACCCCCCATGTTAGCATGGTCGTAGCTTCCAAGACCTGTCTGGGTCACTTTTAACCGAGATGAGGGCGAATATCAAACGTGGTAACTCTTAGGTTTGAAACTTGGGAGCTTACGTTTTCTCAAAAAGAAAACTGTAGCATGAAGAGAGGTAATTGTAACATGGAAAGGCAATTGTGGAAGCATTTGATTCATCCAGTTTGTCACCTGCCTGTTATATTGATGTCTGTTTACCCTAATTCATGCGTCTATTAATTCATCTCTCAATGAAACTCCTAAAATTTTGGCTATAGCTAGGAGTCAACGGATCATCTCTCTCTGTCTCTCTCTCTGCTTCTTTTCTTTGTCTTTCTCTGACTTTGCTTTTAGTCTGACTTTTTAATGTGCCCTCAGTCTGTGTATGATGCAATAAAACTGAAAGAGCCAGAATGTCCAGAATGTTTAACCACCAAAGATGTGCACACAGTTCTCCTCAATACATGTGTAAACTCTGTAAATCAGCCTTGAGTTCACTGGTAAATACACTTACTCTTAAAAAGTCTTTGCCCTTCTGCAGCCTGTCAGAGTAAGGATGCAGGTGATGCAGATGATTGTGGAGGCTCTGTTTTTATAAGAGAAATCTCTGAAATTGAGGCCACGGCTCTGCTCTTTGGAAGGGTGAGAGGCTGTGTCCACTAACCAAGCTTTTTGTCCTGGCCAAGCTTTTACTGTCCAGACCAAATGCAGTTGACCAGTGAACGCTCGACTTTAGTCGCTGCGCTCTCAGCACTCTCGACTGAAAATAGTTCAAGTTTTGAAACAATGCAGCAATCATAAATGTCACTTCTTGGTCATCAACTAATCAGAATCAAGAAGAGGCGGGACTTCTGATATCAACTTTGTCAACAGCAATGGTGGAGGTCAGTACGGAGGAGAAACCTACTACATTCCACTCTTTTCATTTCACCAAACAGGAGAAATGAAACCTGAAATACATGGATTCCATATCAGTCTATGTGCTTTGGGTCAATGCCGTTGCATCAGCTGCTGCTCCTGACTTTATTTATAAGCAGACCAAACAGCGAAACTATCTAAGAACACCAACATGCATCTGTCACTCACATCTCCAGCGGCAGCTTTGCTTTGGACAAGTTGACAACGCAAAGACCACCAGCGGTTATTTTCACGGTCCCTTTCAAGACTTCCTGGTTTGATCTAACACCACACAGATAGTCTCTACATTTCAGACGGGGGAAATTTCTGTGTTTGCTTGTCTCAGATCTCATTTTAGTGTTATATATTTACACGCCTGCAGTGTCTGCACAGGCTGCCATGTCAACATCTTTTCAATATCACAACATTTGCTCGGTATGATAGGCTGTATAAAAGAATTACACATGGACTGAGGCAAGTATTTCTGTACTTGTAATCTGGATCACAAAGATTGAACAGATATAATATTATCTCATATTTGAGTCAAGGATTAAAATGACCTCAGTGAATTTGTTGAGTATTTTCAAACTTTGGAAATTAGATATTATATATTGACCCTGATAACAAACAACAATCAGCTCACATCATTATACTGCAGGTTTTAGAAAGACAGATGCTACTATCAGCTAGCTATCCAACATAATATGAGCCCATACAACAAACTGTCTGCCAGAAATGTAACAGTGTTGTAGAAAGCAATCTTTTCTTTATCTTTGGGGGATGGGGTTATGATGGTTCATAAACTATTATGCACCTTTTTTTGGACCCCAAAAGAAGCCTTGGTGACCACAAATAAACATAAATGAGGTAAGCCTTTGTAAAATGCACATTACAAGGCAGGGGCTGATAATATTCTGCAAAGCTTTACATATTAATCAGGTAATTTAGTTTAATATTAAATTAAACACACCAACATTTGGAGGGCACACCCAAAGTAGAACTGAAGAGTTATAAACATCCTCTGGTGAAAAATCTGGAGAAGAGAAGCCTTGACTACTTGCTAATCCAAATCAAATCCACATGTGAGGTGGGATCCAACTGAATCCAAAATTTGCTTACTTCCATCCAGACAGAAAGATAGACAGAACACTTCTCCCGAACATTTGGGGTCACAGGGGCTGGAGCCTTTACCAACTATCATTTTGCGAGAGGGTGGATTCAAGCTGGACATATTCTCAAAAGACTAACAACCATTCACATGCACACCTTCAGGGAATTCAGAGTCACCAGTTAACCTAACCAGCATGTCTTTGGACTGTGGGAGGAAGCCAGAACACCCGGAGGTAACCCATGCATGCATGGAGGGAACAAGAAAGGCCTCTGTTCCTGGATGTTGGGGAAGTCTTTACAGCACAGAGCTGAATCTTAAAGATCAGAAGTATTTGCATTTACTTTGAAATAATCACTCTTTAGATCAGATCATAGATAAATGGAACTGAAGCAGTTTAATCCTGCGAGTTCATTTTTCTCAAACCAGCCGTAATGATAAAACTTTTATTGTTCATCTCATCTCGTTGATCAAAGCAGCAAGCTGCTCCTTTAACAAGCTGTCACGGTGGAAAAGGTCAGGCGTATTAAAACTGTGTACCCTCTTCATTTCTCTAGTTTACCTTTGTCTGGTGCTAATTACATACATGCCTCCCACATCAGACTGTACATACACACTGTCAAACACACACATACACAGATTAATTAAACCACACTTCACAACTCTGTTTGGTATTTGATAAAATCCTGACATGAACAATAATGAATGCCAGAGCAGGAGGGAGGTCTCCAAAACAGGATCAAATTAATTGATGCTGCTTGAGGCCAACAGTTAATAGGCCTAAATGATTTTTGTGTTGTTGTTTGTTTTCTTTTTTAACCATTGCCAACTTAATTAACCTTTTTCAGATTACACAGCGTCTTTCTCATTGTTTTTTCCTGGTATAATATAAAGCTTGTTGTGGTGGAATGTTTTAAATGCCTCTTATTAATTTCCCTCTGAAATGACATGAACATGTTTTGTAAAGACATGTATAACAATGGTCTTGAGGTCAGAGAAGGTAGTTGGGGATGCTAGTGGCCTTTCTGTGATAATAAAGAATTGGATATTAAAACTTAATAATTTATAACGGATACTCACAAACACCGAAAATAAAAATCAGTGAATGGCAGAGCTTCATAGTGCTGACATCACAATGTCTGGGCTGCCTGATACAAGCTTAATTCATTATTCAACAGCAAATGTGCCAGTTGAGGTAGGCTGAATCATCCGAGCGGAGCAGGTTGCACTTGATTGTCAGGGATATTCTGCAAATGCAAGGAGCACCAGAAGCACGATTAAATGTGGATCATGCAGATGGAGAATCAGGCTTTAAGGGTTTATTTTCTTTTCTACTACTTGGAATGATGATTCATGTTTCTCAAACCATCTGCAGTTTGCCATACATTGAAGGCATGCTTGATGTTACTCTACCTCAGCATTACCCTGGGAAAAAGATTTGAAATCACTTCTCTTCACAGGCAAGGAAAAAAACAAAAACAAGAACTGCCCGCTTAGTGTTGTTCTCTTTAACTGTCGTAGCATTCAAAATATGCATAACATTTTACCACATAGATCTAAAACTTCATTTAGTATAACACATTATTTTTTAACATAAATTCTAACGAGGTGTGGTACTTTATACATGTTGTATGTGGGCTGGCTACAGAAAGACTTGGTAAACATGGCTGCCACTTTGTTCATATGCTGATCAGTTAACTGTGCTTTATAACAACAGCTTTCTCAATAATCACCCATAGGTGTCCATAGGGACTTTGCTTGGGAATTGGAGGGTTGCCGGTTCAAAGTTTGGTAAGTGGACTGGTGGCTGGAGAGGTGCTGGTCCATTTGCCTGGGAACTGCTGATGTGCCCTTGAGCAAGGCACCTAACCCCCAACTGCTAGGGTGGCGCTGGTTGATGGCAGGCTCCACACTCTGACATCTCTCCTAAGCATGTCAATAGCATGTCTGTGCATGACTGCATGTATAAAAAACATATGTAGCATGAATTGGGATTTAATAAAGTACGTTTACCTTACTTGATTCTGATTGGTCGAATCCCTAACTATGGTTATTCATTCTGAATAACAAGAGGAAGCCAGGGACAACCAGATAACAAATGTCATATCAAATCAATACATGGAAAGGAGTCCAGAACATTTGTCAAGTTTATAATTTCCCCTCTTCCTGTTGACAGTGTGGCAAAAATGGTAATTTCTGATGGCATCGGTACAAACATGGAGGAAATTTTGAGGTTACCCTTAATTTATTTGCCGAGCTCAAAACTTTAGATTGGTGGTTAATGACTGACCTGTCAACAGCAGAGAAAAGAAGCCAAGAGGGAGGAAATTGTGTGAGCGAGGGATGCTTGGTGAAAAGAAAATGCCAATAGAAAAGTTACGGGGAAGACGACCTTACACAAGTGCTGCTGTTATTTTCTCCATCTGTTGAGAATGCCAACAAAAAAAAGCACCAGTGTTCCAACTTTACTGGTAACCAGGTAATATAATGTAAAGTAAGCAGGCGGTCAGGGTCTTGTAACACCCTGTTTGGATTCTTTTTCATATAATCACCTGCTCTCTTTACATTACCCCTTACTTGTCTGCTACTACAGAGCACAAGAAGAATGTGTATGAAGCTAATGAAAACTACGCTCCTAGATGATGGAACTGCCTGCTGGAGGATCTGAGAGGAGCTGGAGATATTGTGACTTTTAATAGCAAACTAAAAACGTATTTCTTCAGTCTGGCTTTTATGAAGGGTTTAACAATTTTATTTATGTTTCTATTATATTGGTTTAAATGTTGCTTTATTGTTGTATTCATTTGTACTGTTTATTTTATTTAATAATAATTATTATTTATTTGTTTTAATTTATCTACTCAGTTTTAGCCTTCATTTTAATTTTATTTTCAACTCTTACCCTTACCCCTTTTAATGTTATTATTGTCACTATTTATATTCTTAATATCAATTTGATGCTTTAACTTGTTTACATTATACATACTGTATTTTATTGGTGTGCATTAGTCTATTTTAAAATCTATGTTTGTTTTTAATATATCTTGCCATTATTTTATGTCTGCTTCTTTCCTGTTTTCAATCACTGTAAAACACTTTGAATTGCATTTGATTTTTATGAAAGGTGCTATATAAATAAATTTTGATTGATTGAATGAGTCTATGTCAGTCTGAGAAATAAAGAGTAGCCACCTCAAAGGGTCATGGTTCCACATCAGGACACAGGGAGGTTATATTTATTACTCCCAAAGTTTGAACCAAAGTTCAGATTCTGAGCAAGTCAGCACTAACGAGTACAGTTGAAAATAATACATACTGTCAGGGTGGCTATCTCCAATGCACTGAGGATTTGTCCACGTGTTCCAGCAGCCTCAAGGCTTGTTTTTTGCCAAGCGTTGACACTCATTAAGCCAACCCCATCCTGAATCTCTGGGCCACAGAAAGTGCAACCAGAATAACCATGGGACTATTTGTGGAAAACAGAAAGTTATCTACAGTCCTTGGAAACTTCTGCTTTAATTTCATGGTTACTCAGAAAGGTCAAACACTGGCTATAAGAGGAATAGTTTTTTTTGTAGCACAGCAGTAAAGACTGTATCAGTAAAGTAGCCTTTTACTCATATAAACCTGCTTACAGTAAAACAGCAGATAAATATGTAGAGATGAGTCATTTTGTTGTACACTTTCAGACAGCTCCCACACAGATGGAGTTAAGAGCTGGCTACATTTACAGTTTCAGTGGTGAATATGCTCCTGTCTCTATCACATAACAGCCCTAACACCTCCTGTTGCAAGTCAGAGGTTTAGTGCTATATCAGACATAAATGAATAACTGACAATTCAGTGGTTACGCCTTATGCATCAGCTCTTTAGATCCCATCAAACAATCTCATTTTGTCTCTTATTCATTTAGTATTTGGTTGGCTCCCTGCCCGGCACATCACATCCATCGCTCCTGACTGCTGAACTTTCCGGTCAGAGCCTCTGAACCTTTCAAGCATGAGATGGAGCAAAGACTGAGATACACAGGGCTGAGGGTTGTGTATGTGTGTGTGAGATTTCTACACTTTATTCTTGAGTGCTATGTGATGTCTTTGATCTCATATCTAACCAGAGTAGCAAGACTCTAGAACAGAGGGGCTCTAAGAAAGAGGGATAGATAAACACACAAGAAGTTTATTTATGAGCTGATAGTGTATTTTATTGTAAAAAATGAATGAAAAGTCAAAGATCAGATGTTAAGGCAATATCCAAATGAGTCCTTCTTTCAACAGTATATCTATTCACATCTACAACTCATATTTCATTGTATTATCCCTTAAAGGTACAGTGCATCTATCGGCATTTAGAAGAACAGACTTGGTAGAAATCAATTAGATCATTAGGTGGTTGGGTTTCAACTATGTCTTGGCTGTGGCCTCAACTCCACACCTTTTCATTTCCAATATGGTGACCCTCATCTTTGGGTTTCCTAATGCTTCCTTGACTATTTTTTAGTAATCAAACAATCAAAATAATTTCAGTAACTGGACTTTTGAGTTTGGGTTGTATAAATTGGAAACAAATAAAGCACTCCTAGATGTTAAGTGAAACTGAATAATTAATACGGGCTCATTACTTCAGTTGAAAAGTACAGGATCAAAACTTTGCTGATTAGACTTATGTTGACATTTATTTGCTTTAAATGTAGTCATTAAGCTGAGTTGCTAGCTGTGTCCAAATTGCATTTGATAAAAAGGCTAGTCTATGTTTTTTTTCCATTCATTTTCAGTGTTGCTTGGCGCTGAGTTTGCTTGAAATGTTGAATGATACTAATGCCTATGATGATTAAACTCATTTAACTCTTGCCAAAAGTATTTCCCAACAAATATATATAGAAATGCCAAAGCTAATAGCTACAAACAAATTCAAGGAACATTGAGATGTCACCAATAAATATAGCCAGTCACCCACTCTGTTGGAACAGCTTGCAAATGCAATTTGAGAAGACATGAAAAAAATGGACTTTCTCTTTAAATTACATTAATGACATATTTATAAAGAAAGTGTCTTTGATTATTTTTGGCAGCAGTATTAAACACATCTATCCTGTGCATTGAGTTATTTGTGTTGATAAATAAATACCGCAGACTCCTCTATTGACAAGCTAATAAAACAAGAGAGTCTCATGGAGGGGGATTTTGGGACACATTTTGTGTGGTCGATAAAACCACAGAAAGATGTAGCCAGCCAGTCTGGCACTTTCTCCTGATAGCTAACAAAGGCACCATGGGTCTGTGGCACATGATGCCTATCATACCCATGTAAGGCTTATTGTGGATATTACAGAAATCCATAATAAACTCAGAAACAGTGGTGTCTGAATCTCCCCCTGAAGACGTGTTTGCAATGAAACTCAAGAATGACAAATCATTTAAGTCTATAAACCCAACCATCAGAACCCTTCATAAACACAAAGTTGAGCTTCAAAATGAAAATGTACATATAGATCTTGTCAACTGAGGTTCAGAATTTATCCCAAAACTTGGACTGGATAGACATTTTAGCTTTAAAGAACTGCAGATCAGGGCCCAGATTTTCTGCCTGAAGGGCATTGAAGGCGAGACTGTGCCTATGGCATGTTCCACCAACATGTGTGAAGAAGTAATACAAGCCTGAACTTGAGTGTCCAAGCACACTCCTAACTATAAAAAATAAAGAGATCAGCTAAATGTTTTTCATTTTGATTTCATGTATAAATAAACCTGGCCAGAATTTCACATTTTCGGTGCCAGTGGGGGGTAATAAATACAAACGCTCTTATGATTTTTCCAGTAGTCAGACTACTTATTTTTTTAAAGCACTGTTACACAGTAAGACATATGCAGGAGTGCATGTATATAACATCCAATCAGTGTGTGGTGTGCAGTTGTTCTGAGATAATTTAGATTACAGTGAGTTCCACTTTGGTTGCTTCCTCTTTGCATCAAACTGCTGTTAACTGCAACAGTAAGACATCCTGTATCCCTGCACGCCAACCTGAAGACACCTTTGGACCTGAGTCTTGTACAATGTTGGCTGGCCTGCAGTCAGTTTCCATCCATTTAGCTGATCAAATTAATTTCATACTCAAGTTTACACACAGACCATTTAAACAATTTCCCTTTTTTGCTGTTATAAGATTCCTACAATGTTAGAGGCTAATCCTACTGATAACCAGTACAACTTGTGTTAAAATAAATACTGAATTTAGAGAAATATCAAAAACAAAAATATTGGTGGATGAACACAAATGTGATTTAAAGGTAAATTAACAAAAATGTGTCTCTGGGTATTAAAAAAAGCAAGCATTTGTTAACAAGTTTGTGATTTCTGCTTTGTTGGATTGTACAATGTTTCTGTGTTGCTTTCTGTCTGCTGAATATGTAAAGAGGCAGTTGTTTACTGACATGCTAAATTCATGAAGCAGTGAATCATAAGATGTGTTTTCAGCTTGTCAGGCTGCTGCCAAGCAGTCATATAAATCAGTTTATGCAGCTTTAAGATTGGGAGCAGCATGTAAGGAAAATCATCACAAAAGAGCAAATAATGACATATCTTTACAAGACGTATTTTACCGGCAGGCACAAGCGCTAACTGTGTTAACTTTGTAGTCCAAGTTGATTGTATAGTACTTTATCTACAAGGTCCTTCAGACACAGTAAAAAGCCTTGCCCGATGGACTCCCTGGACTTCCAAAAAATAAAAAATTAAAAGCATCTCAGAAGGAATAGCACCAGCTCACTTGCTCTCTTATCAGAGTCTGCCAGATGCCAACCCACAACACCATCCCACTCACTGCCCGAAGGTGCAACGCAAACCAAGCCATTGCATAGAGGGGGGGGGGGGGGGGGGGGGGGAGTGAGATAGAGTGGAGGGAGAGGAAAGAGACGTACAGCCTGGGAACATTCAGAAGGAAAAGTGGATCACTGTGCGGAGGAGGGTCGATTGGAGCAGAGGGAGGCTGGGAAAAAAGTGGATCGGTAACGTCAAAGACCGTTTTTTCCCCCCGCCACCATGCCCGAGAGGCTAAAGACTAAAGAAAGGAGAAACAAGTTTAGATGGCTTCTGTCAGGGTTTGATCTGTTACCGTGAAAAAGGAGAAAATGTTTTTCTCGATGGTTCCCATGGCAGCTTTGTGGCAACAGTAAAGATGATGCAAATCACTTGTGAGTAACAAGCTCCATCCATCACCCTTGTTACAGCTCCAGTGTACGGCACAGGCCCAGCGGCAAAGCCAGCCATGCACTCATTGTATGCAAAAGCCTGCAGGCAGTCTTTCACTGTGGGTGGAAGCTTTCTAAATTTCATATGAGGAAGGCTGAAAACCTTTTTACCACAGCGAGATGCACTGTCTGATCAAGCCATCTGTGATTAGATTCTGACTGCTCAAAGTGTGCTGGTTGACAGCCCCAAAATCCAATTTTGTTTCACTTTCTCATGTGCTCCGCTTCAAGACAAGTATCTGTGGTGACATCCACATCTACACACGCTTGACAGACGCACGGGCATACACACTCGTACACACATGATGGCTGGCAGCCGCTCACTGCCTTAACTTCTTTTTCATGCTGCCAGTGAAAGCTGATTACCAGCAACCAGTCATCCTCCAAACAAACCGCAGAGAGCTAACAGGGTGTGTGAGCAGAACATTTGAATTTGGGTGGAAAACAGAAAAGGAGAAACATATAAGAAGGAGTCATGAAAGGCGCACAGCCTTGTAAAAAACAAAACAAAAAAACAATTCGAGCCTGTAAAGTAACAAAGAAAGATAGCTTCCTGTTACTTTTTGAGGGAGAGGTACGACAAAGACGATGGTGAAACAATGGAACTGGATGAAGTATTACCCTAGCGTTGATTGATGAAGAAACATCTTGAAATGTGTGAAAGCATGGACGCAGATTAACCCTTTAAAAGCCAAATAACATTTTCAATTTCTTCAACCTTTCTTTGAAATTCCCCCAAAACAGTCAACACTGTGTTTGTTCTGCATGAACGACTGATTCCAGAGAAATGGTATGAAATAACTCTGACCAATAAAATGTTAAATATGTGGGAGTTAGGTTGTGTCATAAATCAGATTGGACTCAGGCAGGCCATGTTATGATGTCATTATTAAATAACATCAGGTTACAGGAGATAATCCCAGCACCTTTTATCCACTAGAAGACTGAGACAACTTTAAAGAGACTTTTAAAAGGCTGACAGCTGACTCCCTCTCACAGCTTAAGACACAGTGTCACAGGCTTTCTAATCACAGACTAAAGATTTTGCAGACTCGGGATCTAGTAGGGTCACTAACTGCAAGCCCACTAGATTGACAGCTCCATTCAGGACAGTTGTTAGCTCGTTAGGCACCGAGATATAGCAGATTTTGAGCGCTGTCCACTTCTTTCCTTCCCTTCTCCGTGGTAGTACAATTGAGAGGACACATCAGAGACATTATTCACTCTCCACAGCTTCAGTTTCTGCTCCTTTTCCACATTTAGAGAGAACTACATATGCTTCTCGTTGTTATATGTGTTTTGCTAGTTTGCAGCTTCCTGATTAGTGCTGAAAAAACAATTGAAAAACACAATTTGCATAAAACAAGACTAAAGACCTGACATAATGGTACAGGTGTTTTATTGGTATTATTCTAATGCAAAGAAAAGGAGAGGTTTAAAACAGGTTTGATTAAGTTTCATGAGTTCCACTTTGCACCAAACGACGAGATCTTGGGAGTGCACACTTTAGCAAAACTCTTTCCAACTCTGGAAATTTGTCTGTGATCTTAAATCGCATGAAATTTCGTTTTGCATGCATTAGCCAGAGCTGTCATATGCTGCGTCCGCCATGAAGCCAACATGTGTCCAGTCTAAAGAACACCTTACAAAGTGTTCCTCCTACCTCAGATTGTGTTAAAAGCCAACTGACAGTGTAGGCATGCATTAGCCAGAGCTGTCATATGCTGCATCTGCCATGAAGCCAACATGCGTCCAGTCTAAAGCACACCTTACAAAGTGTTCCTCCTACCTCAGATTGTGTTAAAGGCCAACTGACAGTGTAGGAGAGGATTTAGGAATGATGTGTTTAGGGCACAGTTTGTACCTTGGATACGTGTAGGTTGTAATTTTCTAGGAGCAGGGTTCTTCTTTTTGTATATACAGCATGAATTGACATTTTTGGGTATATACAATGGGTATGGAAAGTATTCAGACCCCTTCACCTTTTTTTTTACATTTTTTTATGTTACAGCCTTATTCCAAAATGGATTCAATTATTGTTTTCCCTCAACATTCTACACACAATACCCCATAATGACAAAGTGAAAAATGTTTTGTAGAAATGTTTGCAAATTAGTCAAAAATAAAACACTCAAATATCACATGTACAAAAGTATTCAGACCCTTTTTGTATGATGCTACAAGCTTAGCACACCTGGATTTGGGGAGTTTCTCCCATTCTTCTTTGCACATCCTCTCAAGCTTGATGAGCCTCCATACAATCCTGTCTCGGAGGTCTACAGACAACTCCTTTGACTTCATGTCTTGGTTTGTGCTCTTAAATGCTCTTGGTTTGTGCTCACTTACTTTAACTCTGCCTGTCCCATTAAAGTTACTAACCATAGACCTTTCTGGAGTCCCTGAGCTCCATTGTCTCGTAGATTCCTCTGAGCTGCTGTAGACGTCCTCCTGCTGTGGACGACCTGGACTCCAGCCGATACGGACGTGCTGGACTCCAGCGGCAACAGCTTCTACGACTCGTCTCATCACTATTACCTCTCTCTCTTACTCCCCTCTATCTGTCTTTCCAGACCCAACTCGGTCGAGGCATGATGGCTGTCTAACATGAGTGTGGTTCTGCCTGAGGTTTCTGCCTGTTAAAAGGAAGTTTTTCCTCACCACTGTAACTAGCTAAATACTGCGATGTGCAATGCTCATGATGGATTAAGGTGGGGTCAGACTGAGTCTTACCCTGTCTTGAAGTTGGGTCTCTGTTCATAATTTGACATAGAGTGGTCTAGACCTCCTATGTTTATAAAAGCGTCTTGAGATAACATTTGTTGTGATTTGGCGCTATACAAACAAAGATTGATTGATTGATTGATTGATTAAATGCGCTGTAAACTGTAGGATCTTATATAGACAGGTGTGTGCCTTTCCAAATCATGTCCAATCAATTGAATTTACCACAAGTGGACTCAAGTCAAGTTGTAGAAACATTTCAAGGACGGTCAGAGGAAACAGGATGTACCTGAGCTCAATTTTGAGTTTCAAAGCAAAGGGTCTGAATACTGATGCATGTGAGATATGAGTTTTATTTTTAATCAATTTGCAAAAATTCCTACAAAATATTTTTCACTTTGTCATTATGGGGTATTGTGTGTAGAATGTTGAGGGAAAAAATGAATTCAATCCATTTTGGAATAAGGCTGTAACATAACAAAATGTAGAAAAAGTGAAGGGGTCTGAATACTTTCCATACCCACTGTATTTGGAGGTGTATTTGTTTTTCACTCTCATAGTGGGATAACTCTGGACTGTCTTTTAAGCCTGTGTGGCAAACATAAACTTCTACTACTTTATGACACAACCAAGACCAAAGTCCTCAGGATTAAGTTCCACTCACACTATAGTACAAACAAACATCACTCTAAAAATTCCCCCCAAATTGTTGTGACTATCTTTAATCAACTCAGAGTCTAAAACAATACGAGTGAGTCTCTAAAATCATAGGCAAAGTGTTTGCAAGACAGAATATCCAAGCCATCTGTAATTCAAACTTTACCCAACATTAGAAACTCTTAGGCAGTAAACCACATCCATCTGCCACTCTAGGACAAACAACCCAAACTGTTGGCAAATATAAATTTAACCCAGGTGTTTTCACAGAGTGAAGAAAAGCTAACTAAGGCGGTGTCAGAAATGATAGCAGGTAATTAGTCTCCATTTGCTCTGTGTGAATGTTCATCGGAGAAGATGTGCGTGTTTATGCAGGACACTGTCCATATGGGGGACTGTTATATAATTCATACTGCAGGTGCTAAAGAGCTTAAGCTTCCTGGATAAGAGACAAGCAGCTTGCTTTGAAATAGGGCCCCTCGCATACAGTGAGCCGGCGTGTTCACAAAATGGCTGACAGGAAGAAGTCATTGAGGAGAAATATGCCCAGGAAAGGGATACACACGGTGAGGAGAGAATATGAAGGGCATGAAACCAATCAGCATGCTGTCAGCCGGCTTTTTGTCAAACAGGAACATGTCTGATGTGAAGTTTCCCTTGTGGACACAATGCAGTATGTTTGAATTAGTTTGAAGATGAGCAGTTTGAGCAGATTGAAATCAAATCAAAATAATCTGCATGTGATTCAGTCAGCCAATATCCCGGCTATAATAATAGGATTAACTTTTGTTTCCCACTCAATACGTGATTTGCTTTCAAAGCCTGATAAGACTCTGTTTTAATTACTTTCAGAAATGTTGATAATAAAATAAGTCAAAGTGATGTTTGATTGAAGCAGGCCGTGATTTGAAGATACTGAAGACGCTCTTTGATGTGAGATGCACTTTGCTGCATGTTCTGCACGTTAAATATTGCTGTCACAGAGCAGATGCTCATGCCTCCACTTTGTCATTTAGCCGGCCCTAAGAGAAGAAAAGATCTCTCATCAGCAGAGGTTTGTGCTACAAAGGCAGCTGGTAATTTATGGTGCTGAGTGAACCTCTTTAGTGCACTGAAGCTGCAGACTAATGCTCACCAGTGGAGTCCCGCCGTCCTCTTAATCGCTGTTTTCAGTATCCCCTCTGTGGCTGAAGCCCACAAAGAGAGGAGTTCATTTTTCTTGTATTCCAAGTCATTTCTATTTAGTTTTTTATCAGACATCATGGGGCTGCAAGATCAACCATACATGTTGGATCAATCAGAAATGAACAGTAGGGGTTGCTAGTGACTGACTCTCTATCTTGTGGGTACTCTTCTAATATCAGCCTTTTGCACAATGACTTTAAATTTCTTTACGGCATGTGCACATTTCCTGTGTCAGAATTAAAGGTACGGTGTGCAGAAATGGGAATATTAAGCAATAGTTAGATTCTAGATTAAGCTCCCTTGTCCACCCCTCCTGTTAGTAAAGCAACATTGAGTGGCCTTGGATGACATACGTTTGATCCTCCATTTGTCAAGATTTGACGATAAAAAAATAGATTAATACAAATTATTATGTGCAAAATAATCACTGTCGTGTTCGTCATCTTCCAACTGGTGCATTTCCTGTGGCTGCTCACTACATACAAAAATGTGTATGTCACTAGTTTGTCCGATCTGTTTTACTGTAGAAACATGGCAGAGCAAGATGGTGCCCCCATGGAAGGGGATCCGCTCCTAGATTTAAAAGGCAATTTTCATATTTAGGTGATCTTATGCTAATTTACATACTTATAAATATTATATCCCATTTCCACCAAGTCTGCTCTACTAAATGCTGCTAAATACTACACACTGTACCTTTAAACCAAGAGGGGTTTTGCATGTTTCAACAAGGTGTATCACAAAAGTCAGCCAGAGCTGTCATTAGTCTTTTTTCTGTCTCAAGTTGTTTACTGTTATTGGTTTTATTAGTCTTGGGTCATGCAAACTGGAAGTTCATTGAATGATAATTACAAACTACCAATACTTGTACTTGTGCAATTCTCTTGCACCAAACATCAATCAGGTAGATGGAGGTAAACATGGAGGACCTTGGAGGAGGCACAAGAAACTGCAGACGAGAATTCAAACAACCAAACTCAGCAACCAGGGGATAGACACAAAGAAGAAAGAAGGAGGGGAATGCCTCGTTAGTAGCCTGTTTGCTATAAAAGGCCAACAGAGCATACATTGCAACCTCAAATAAAGCAGACTACGCACTACAAACGAGTAGATGTGCCTCTGTGTCTGCTCTTCAGCAACCTCTTATTGAGCAGCTTGAGTTCTGATAGTTTGCAAACCACCCAACAGCGTGCTCTGAAAACCCGATGGCTTTTGGACGTTTCAGCAAGATGCATAGATCAACAGTATCAAAGGCCTTCGGAAAGTCAATAAGACAAACAACTCTGCTGACTATCTAGGGCTTCGAGAAAATCATTCATAACTTTCATGGCAGCAGTCGCAGTATTTTGTATTTTGTATTTCGTATTCTTCTGAATCCAGACTGAGAACCAGATGATATGGAGTAGGGAGGCCAGGTGTTCTTTTATACGTTGACTGACCGGGTTTTCGGGTACTTTCACCAAACAGGGAATTTGAAGTTTGGTTTAGGTCAGTGGGGTCCCTCCTTTGATTTATTTACATGGTCAGACTCACAGTAGTCTGTTTATCAAATATCAAAGTGATAGAACTCAGCTGTGGATGATTTTTCAGAGACTTGAGAAACTGTGTTATTTGAGATTATCATATATCCTTGAGCCTCTTGCCTCAAGCAGAGATAAGATGCAGGCTGCAGGGGTCTGGGAAGCTTACTTCATATTTTTCAAACTTTCAAAGTACACAGTGTGCATGCTGATAATTAATGGTCTGTTTCAAAGTGTATTGCTTCTGTTATTTGAAAAACGGTACAGAGAAATGATCAACCAATGACCTCAGAGTCTGCACAGCTGACTCCTTGGTTTTAGGATGTTTTTAGTTTTCACATTTTTACAGGTTATGCCATCAGGTGGATTTTATAGAATTCTATAGAAGGGGAATAATAATCAGGACTCACATGGACATTCTGTTTAAGGATTACCGCTGCAGAGTTCAAAGACCTCACAGCAACTTGATATTCTCTGTGGTCATTAGAATGGCTGCACCGACCAGAGACATCCAGTCACTGGAGTCCATTGATTGAAACACAAAAGTCAAGAGGACTGTGAGAGAGGGGAGTGTGTGTGCTGTCCAACTCTGCATGGTGGGACTCCGAGCTCCTGAAATCCATTTATCGACCCTCATGGTTGCTCACTGCTTCCTTTGACAAGACAGAATTCACAATAAGACATCACCAGCGGATGCACTTCAAGAATCCTTTACCTTTACATCAGGTCGGACACAGAGAGAAATACAACGGGCGAAAGCTACTTATGTTCTCTAACAATCCTTAAAAAGTGAGGTATGAGAGAAACGAGTGATCACAGTCAGTACAGGAGCATTTCTGTTAATTTGCGTACCAGGATTAAAATCCCTCTCACCTTAACAATATGAGTCAGCGTTCTTTTTTTTCCCAAAGAGAGACTGTCAGCATCATATCAGGGTATTTTCCTTCTTAGAAGAGATCAAAATGGGACAGACAGCGGACAGCACTTACTGCTCAGGAACGTTCCTTTGATTCTGAAGGTTAACTTTTAGTCAGGGTGCTCCTCACGAGGCGTGAAATGCAAAAGACTCAAAAACATAGACTGTATAAATAATGGATGTAGTATCCGTGACGTCACCCATCTGTTTTTGAAGTGCTGTTTTGAGGCCAATTTAGTGGCAGCCATATTAGAAATGCTGAACTCAACATAACACCCTCACCTAGTTGAGGCATGAGTTCTGTCTCTCTCTTGAAAGTAGGTGAAGCTTCGGTGTTTCAACTTTTCTCAATGATCCAGCCTAAATAAAGCAAACCTTCTACAGCCTGCTCTGAGTCTGTGGGCTGCATTTTTGAGGTCCACTCATTTTCAAAGCTTACAAACTGAGTCATGGGTTGAGTTATTTTTAAATCCATGCTGGGCAAGTTCCCATCAATCAATTTATTTTAGACTGTTCTGCAGTCTGATCCCACAGACAGCGATGATTCCTCTTCTGATAAACTAAATGTCTATTTTATGAATCTATTCAAGACTTACTCTACTTATTTTTAACCTTCTTCAGACCTGTTTGGGTTTCTTAAGATTTGTTTATCTGCCGAGTCCAGATGTATTTTGTTCAGAGAGCCCAGATTAAAACATGGCTGTGTGAAATTTACTTTGACTTTGAAACAGGCTCTTGTTCAGTTCGGAAATCAGATTAACAGCTGTGAAAAGTAAGCACAGCTTTATTAACAGTTTGTGGTTTGCACTTTACAACAAGCTCCAATCAGATGATCCTCCTCCAGGAGACAGATTTATTGAGAATAAACTTTGATGGACATCAGAGGTTGTGACATCAGCCAGTTTGATGTCTGTGGGTGTTGATGTGATTGAGTTATTACTCTGTGTGACATTTCTGGCAAAGTGTGTCATTGGATGACAGGACAGTGGAGTGGACAGGTGAGAGTGGGGGTGGAATAGTTTCTATTTCAAGAGCATAATGTTCGTATTAAAAGCTGCAGAGAAATGCACAAAAGAACATCTCTCTCCTGGTGTTTAAGCCTGCTGTAAGGTCTGATTATGCGTGTTCTCCGGTTGCAGAACAATAAAATGTCATTTCACCACCAAGGCTCATATCTCAGCTGCATTTTAATAAAACTCCTACCTTTCTTTTTTTACTTCAGGCACAGCATTCAAAGAGAACATGTTTCCTTAACTTGCGAAAACACAATGTGGAGGAGAACAGAGAACCCTGGCACTGATGAGTCCGTCTAAAACCATGCTTTTGTCATGATGCAATGTGAGGAAATGCCATGCCCTCCACCCAAAGATTCCCCAATCTGTCTATGAAAGCTTTATCCTTTATGTTGTAATAAATGTGACATAGCTAATCACGGATGTGAGCAAACATGGAATAAAAGAAGAGAAGTGCAGGGTCCACATATACACCTTTTTTACCGAGGCAGTTTCAGGACCGGTTTGGAGCCGGTGCTCAATTGAGAACCCTTTTTTCGTGTTTCAACTGCGATTGAACCGGCACCCGGCCGGGAAAACCAGTTCCAGAGCGGCTCCAACTCTTTGCTGGTCTAGAACTGCGAACCGGGGGAGGGGCGGGGGACAGGGTTGCCGTGATCAAAAACACAAACCAAACCCGGTTTGCGTTGGTTGAAAAGAGGTAATACAGAGAGTGTAGAGAAACAGATTTGCTCGCCCAGGTGAGATTTTAAAAAGACGTCACAAACGAGGCAGCCAAGCTCTTTCCTGGCACGATGGAGCTCTCCAGCTTTTTGACTCAGCTCTGTGTTCACTCGCAAGTCTTCTGCTCTTCTTTCCACAGAAGCACAGAGCGAGAAAACACATCAGACAAAAGCACATGGCAGCTGGTGCAGCTTTTTAACAGCATTAGTTCAGCTCCAGTGGGTTTGTCACACCGAATTGGAGAGGGATGGAAAAACTGGCGCAGATTTAGCGCAGATCAACGCCTTCCTTCCTCAGGAGCTGTGCATTGTGTGCAACACCACCGAGCATTGGAGGTGGCCTAGTTTGCAATGCTTCACATAAGCTTGTTAAGCTGAGGGACTCCGTTGAGGAGGAGTTGCATTTGTGGACTGTAAGTGATTATCAAGTGAAATATTGAACAAAAACAAAAAGTAATCCCAAGTTAATAAGCAATTAAGTCAGGCTAATAAAGAAATATATTTGTTGTTGTTCTACTTGAACGCTACAGTGATAATGCTCATTTGCATTCATGGGAACAATCTGTCACTGGTCCATTATGAAGATGTGATGAGTGCATTCACTGAACTAAAACAGGAGAGGAAATTTCTCCATCTTTGCGCTGAGGGATCCCTGCTGAGCAAAAAGAAGAAAAAAAAAACATGTGGGAGCGTATTTGACTCACATTTGCATGATGTGTGGATTTATCACAGCCCGGTGCATACAGTTAACGTCAGCTTGCTAAGATGTCATAATATACAGAGCCATGGTGTGGGAGTGTTTACAAAATACCTGCATCATGTTCCCTGCACCTCCACTGATTTCCAAATGTGTGGGCAGGTTTCACCAAAGGCTCAGGTTTAACACCTCACTGGCGTTTCCAGCCAGAGTGAGACAACAATCAGGTCATTAAAGACATAATTTCTCCTAATTACAGCTTGATTATTATGATAATTACAGTGATGTTTCACACAGGATAAAAAGGCCCGGTCGAGCCTCACAACTGCAGCTCAGGATATGCAAAGGCTCTACTCAAACTCACATTAAATCTGAGTAGTTTGCTCAGACTGTGATTGTCACCTTTTTACCATTATTTGGCCCAAAATGAGAAAAAGTGCTTTTGTAGATGTTCCTTGGTCTATAAACAAGTTTGTAATCCCCTGGAAAAAAAAAATAAATAATTGATGACTCATCCTGCACTGAGGCAGACAGAATTCATTCTGCATCCAGACAAAAACATTCTTGCATGTTGATTTGATTCCAGCTTAGAGGTCCTTTGTGACACAGACACTCCTTACAGTCATTTGCACTATGTAAAGCATGCAATGTAATGCATGACGTATGTTGGAACCAGGGCATGACATGTTATGTGCTCTCAATCAGGCCTACTGGCTTTTGAAAACACTAATCACTACATGCAACAAGTCGCCCTTTGATTCCCTGTTCCTAGGGAATCATATGATGTATAAGATACGCCTAGACATTTGCAAGATGTGAAAGTTGCATACTTCACATTAATACTCAGTCATTTGTGACTATATGCTAGTGTTGCAATGGATCATTGTTGATCTGTACGGATGCCTCTCCACTGTTCGGCATGGACGTGGTTCGCCGATTGGTTGATGAAAAATAGTTGCGCGTGTTCTTGAAAAACCTCCTGCATCTTTTAAGTCACACGTATGGGAGCATTTTGGTTTCCCTGTGAAATACAGTGAATGCTGAATGTGCTTGAGCCACGTTATGAAATTCCGTTGCACACCCACTAGACCAGAGGCCCTCAATAGGCAGTCGGCGGGCCGCATCTGGCTGCCTATTTGTTGCCCCCGAACTGTTATTCCTTCACTCTGTGTGTTGGTCGGGTCACCGCATGTTTACCAAGACTTGTCTCCATGTCAACAATACGCAGACAGGCTGTTACTGGGTCACTTAGAGTCCAATGCTGCGAGTGCAATTTTTAACTTTCACTTTAATTTATGGAGCAGTTTGCATATTGGCACTTTGCCAGCTGATGTTAAAGGGTCACTTGAGACCATAGACTGTATAAATAATGGAAGTAGTATCCGTGACATCACCCAACTGTTTCTGAAGCACTGTTTTGAAGCCAATTGTCGGTGGCAGCCATATTGAAAATGTGGAACTCAACATAACTGCTGTCAAGCGAGTGTGACGTAAAGAGCCAACAGCTAGAGTGTTCCCACCTGTCAGTCAAGTCAGCTCTCATAATAGAAAACTCATATTCTTAATATCTTAGAAACTGACCCCCCGAACAGTTTGTGCAGATCGAGAAATGAACTATCCAAACTACACTCGTTTTTTTGAATCAGGCTGTAAACATGTTTATTTCTGCTGTAAAGATCACCTTTTTGAATTGGTGTGTATGTGGTTTCTGGTGTTTCTGCAGCCAGCCTCAAGCGGATGCTCAATGAATTGCAGGTTTTAACACTTCCTCATTGGCTTTAATTCTCGCGGTCGGAGGTTGCCGCTTTGCTTGAGACACACCCATGGAAATTATCCTCCCATTTAGTTATGGCCTTAGTTCCTTTTGAGCAATTTAGCCTCCTTCAGCACAAAGTTTCAGTCCTCCAGTAGATCCTTCATTTCCTAAAACGTACCTCTCAAGCATCTCTGGTTATTCCTACCCATAAAATCCAAGCTTCTTAAGGGATTTTGGTGTGATTGCTTTATTGATACACACAGAACTGAGGCATGTGTTTTTTTTTTTCATAACTCATCAGTTTCAAAGATATTTAGACTAACAGCCAAATTCCACCAGATCTGTGTCCGGTCCGTCTCCGATCTGTCACGGCACCAGATCTGTTAGATTTCCGAATCAGAATCAGAAATTCAGTATGAGTAAATGTTACAGCAGTTGTGCCCAGTAAAGACTCATATCTTAATTTCCATCCGTCTTCCACTTTAAAAAACTCAAAGATTTTCAATCTATAGCACATTGATGACATGGTCAATATTAAAAGCAATAAAGTATCCCAAACTTGCGTGGGCAGGAGGGCAAAAACAAGTGTTACAACCACCTGCAGTCCTCATCAATTTAGCTGTACCAATCTGCATGCAGAAGACAAGTGCTGTGTGGGTTTACAGAGTGCTGCACCTCGATAATTACTCCTACTTCAATGAATTTTGTGCTGCAAGAATACAAATATAAATGTATACATCCCCATAGGTCAATTCATCTAGTTCTCAGCAGATACAGTCTGTTTGCCAGAGTGTAAGATTTATCTTGTTCTATATGCAAATTAACTTCTCTTGTTCAAAGATAACGACACACTCCCACTAGCAAATTACATAAGAAAAAAAAAATCTGGAATGTTTTGGAGCAAATGGTCTGCTGAAAAAGACATTTCAGCAGTGAATAAACTGTACACTTCTATATAAAGCCAGATATCTGCTCTGGAAATTATAATGTGGAACATGGTACAGATCAGGACATTTTTCATGGCGCCAGTGAAGTAGAAAGAGCTTCTCAGGGTGATATAGATACTGTAATTGGTTGATCCCTGGTGTGTAACAATAGGCTGAAAATCTTTTAAACCTAAAAGCAGAAAGAAAAGGAAAAGGTTGGACGCAGGCCACGCTGGTGCAGCTCATCAACGACAAGCTGGATGAATGAAGACATAAATCAAACAGTATTTGAAGATAAAGCCTCTGACTTTTTATATTAGTATGAATAATGATGCTTTTTAAATCTTTTCATCTGTAAAGCAGTGGTCCATGTTGTGTGAGAGCTAACAGCATGCACTCAAGACAGGCAGAGTGGATAAAATCCATTCACAGAGTGTTTATACTGGGTCTGAAAGCAGCAAATAAAAGAACATAACATGTGGTAGAACAATTGAAGTAAGTCAGGGTGGGATAAAACTATGATGTGTCTGGTTATCAACATTCACAGCTGTCAGCATAATATCTTTAAAGCTTTGAAAGCTTCTAGTGAATCTCCCAAAAATTAATGACCGGAATAAAAAACAGCAGGAACAAATTAGATCTAAAAGGTGGTTTGGTTTGTGTGAGGGGGGAAATGCTGCTTTCGTGAGACTGTGTCTGTTTTTTAATCACATTCATTGCATCGTCTCAAAGATGTTTCTCTAGAAGAAAGTGGACAAAAATGAAGAGAAATTATTTCAGTTTCATGGAGAAGTATCAACAAGTTGGTGTTTTAATCATCTTATTCCTAATATTTGAAAGTGCAAACACTGCTGGAGCCATTACCAAAGATTGAAATTAGTTTCAGTGCCCATCACAAGGCCAGTTACTTCACCTTGTGGAAAACCCACAAATGCCACAGAACCTGCACAAATTAGAAGTCAGAGGTCATGAACTTTTCTGCAACAGCATACCTCAGATGCTAACTTCATCCCACGTTAATTAGATGAAGTTCAACCAAAGCCATACTTACTTTGACAGAGTATTAAGGTTCACCTTACAACAGCCAGCAGCTGCAATTAACCACTGCTAGCTGTGGTTAAACAGAAGCCTTTGTAAGAGCAGGGTGGGATTACAAATGTTCTCCTGTCTTTTATACTTTCTTATTTTGGAATTGAGCTGCAACATCCAAAAGAGGAGAAACTTCGATATCCTCTCCAATCTCAAACATACAGATACTGAAAAGTTTGAAAGAAATGCACATTGCACACTACTTCATGTTATTAGGACAATCGTTTGTGCCAAAGGGAACTTACCACCAGTTAAAAACTGTGTTATTCAATTTCATACTGAGTGAAAGTAGTCGTAGAGATAATCCAAAGACCAGTTTCAACCTCCCACCTCATCTGCTGTAAGAAGATACAGAAGCAGAAGTTCCAAGAAGTGTAGATGGTATAACATTTAAGGTAAATTGTCATCCTCCTTCATTGAGTGTAGTTTCCCTGCTGAGGAAACTGACTTTATCATCCAGATCTAAAATCCCATGCTTGTTTGGCACTATCACTGCAGCAGGGGTGAATCGGTGAGATAATCTAAAGTTTAATGACTGGATCTGTAAAATAGAGAAACAGTGTAATCTGATGATTTGAGCGGAAAATTGCCACTGACTAAAGTCAAAGACAGTGGGCCAGGTTCATAAAGCTTCACAGTACAAAAAGTCGTATCAATGACACGATCAGAAAACTCTTAGAATCATGACATTTAGTAAGATATTCTTAAAGAGACAATTAGATCCTGGCAAAGATAGAAGTTACTCATGTGAAGAAGCTACAGTGCAAGTATGTTTTACCATGAGGGGTGGATGAGATAATAAATCAGGCTGGGAGTTTGACTCTATCCGTGTCCCTTTCATTATGAATACCATATGCTATTATAGTAACTTACAGTGTTTCCATGCACCATCAGACAGAGCTATGGATCTTTGTCGCTGATCCCATTCACTTTATGATAAAGCTACTGTGATTTATTAATTAGCTTTAGGCTACAGTATGAATGCACTTTAATTAGCTTTTTGGTTGAAACACACAGCGTTCAATCTGTTGCACTCATTATTGCTCTGATTTAATGATGAGTACATAACCTGGTCTCTTAAAAGGGCTTCCCCTTCCTGTTAATTCTAATGTTGTCTTATGTCATGAAGTAGCAAGAAGACAGTTGTGCACCATGAGGGACGCTATGACGTATTTCACAAATGGCAGATGAGAGACTACAGCAACTAGCTGAGCATGACAAACTAACTGCAAAGCTTGACTTAATTTTTAAGAGTCTTACTGTTCAAGGCAGGCAACATAGACCCTTGTGCTAACAGGAAATATTCCTGTCCTCCAACTTATAGTCTCTGCCTGCTTATTATTTATTCAACAGAGATGCACAAATAGTATTTTTAATCACACAATGTCTCAGTGATTCTGTGACCAGACAGATCGATTTCACTGCTCCTCTATGCTTATTAGAACATTTGGGTGTTGCACAGAGATATATTGTTTCTCTCTGCAGTCTGATTTATGAATGAATATTCACCCTTGAGTCCTTTGTCTGTTTTTTATGCCTCATCGCGCACACAAATATGGAGCGTGTAGACATGACTAAAAGGGAAAAAAATCTCTTAAGTTCATTCATATTGCCTCCTGTGTAAAATGTTTGAAGTGAATTGCTCCACAGTGGAAACCAACTGTGACAGTATACTGGATGACTGTTTCAACACAGTTTCTATTGTTCTCAGTGGAGAGGGATCCCATAGTAACTCCAGCAGCTGACTTCTCTCTCTGTATCTTTGATCACTATTCTTTCATCTTTTGTGAGCCCAGCACTGGCACAAAATTGCTGCATAGCATGATATATGACATTCCATCTCAGCAGCGTATGAAAAATAAATTAGATTTCGCTTCACCATTTCCTGATCAGCGACAACCCCCCCACCCCATCCTCACCACCACCCCTCCTTCCTTTCATCACACCTGCCTCCATCTTTTTGCACATAAACCCAGCAGCTGGGCTGTAAAAAACAAACACTGGTTTTCACACTTAATGTGTTACTGGAACTTTGTTCAACTGTACATTGTTTACATCTGCAATTCTGTTCTAACTAATTAACAAGACACATGTTAGGCATCCCTACATGTTTGGGTAGGTGTCTTTTCCAGCTTTGGACAACTTCTGGAAAACTTCCAGAAATATTTTATGGAAAGAAACAGACTCTGAATGCAAACAGACAACTTTTCATTTCAAGTTATCCTATGGGTAACCAGTGAGCTAATGCTGAGCATGTAAGGACGCTCTTCATGCACTTAATGCTGGCCCATAGACTGTATGAATAATGGACGTAGAGCTGATTCGAGGCCAAACTCAACATAACTGCTGTCGAGCGAGTGTGACGTAAAGAGGCGGACTTTGAGCCTCCTCGCCAACAGCTACAGTGTTCCCGCCTGTCAATCAAGTCAGCTGTGCCTCTCATAATGGAAAACTCTTATCTTAATACCTTTTAAATTGCTGCGTTATGAAAAACTTCACCCCCCCGTACAGTGTGTGGCGATCCAGAAATGAGCCATCCAGACTACTTTGTTTTTTGAACCAGGCTGTAAACATGTTTATTTCTGCTTTAAAGATCATCTTTTTAGAATGGGTGTGTGGTTTCGGTACTTCCGGAGCCAGCCTCAAGTGGACACTTGATGAACTGCAGTTTTTAACACTTCAACATTTGCTTCAATTCTTGCAGCCGGAGGTTGCCACTTGGAATGGCCATGGTTATTTTGCATTAATTCATTTCTACTGTGCATATTTCCAATCATACATAACACTGACTTAAAGATCACTTGTTAAACTAAACAATGACATGTAGGAAGTTTTTGCAGCTTTCAAATGTCCAAATGTGTCAAATTTAACCTGAACTGTTTGTTAGGGTTAAGCTGCTAGTGCTAATCAATGCTAATATGTTACAAGCTTTCTCTATCTGCAGTTTGGTCTTGATCAAGTTATGTAGAGCTACACATTACTGTAACAGCCTTTTAGATGACAACAGCTGTGTGTCTGATGAGAGCTATGAGTGAAGACAGTAAAGCTGCAGGCCATAAAATCAAAACAATGAAGCTGGAGAAGCTAACAGCAGAACGGCTACGTCAGGTGATAACTCACTTTAGATAAAACAAGAGATACGACTAACGCCTTTGACTTTAATTGAGATTTGATTGTCACCTGGCCGGGCCTCCTGAATCATTTAGTCCCTCAGCAGCCTCATGCTGCAGGGACTCAAACTGACAGGGAATATATTTCAAACACAGCAGAGTTTCTAAACTTTACTTTACTTGCTCTAATAAGTACATGGAGAACTGCAGCTGTAATCATATTAAAACATAAGGTCCTGTCATGCTAAGCATCCTTGGCAATTAGAAAGTTACCATCTACATTGTATGTGCTATGTGTTTTCATTAAGACATCACACTTGCAGAATCACAGCATAAAGAGAGGAGGAACTAATTGAGACAATGCATGATGGATTTCCTGAGATATTCCTCAAAGGAACGCTACTTCTTTATTGAGTCTGAGCGTGTCAAATCTGCTTACTGCGGGCCGGAAATGATTTATTAAGCTTTCCCTCATTGTGCACTAAAAATACATTTTGTACCTGACTCTGTTTTTCACCTCAGCCTCAGTTTCACTCTCTAAACACAGCCTGGCGTAAATAAAAATATGTGACGCAAGCACCTTCTCCACGTCATGAGAGAAGCTTTTATAAATCATAGTCAAGAGACGTTCAATTTCAACTTCTGCCCAACAGTGATGCACTTAATACGCCTGAACTAGTGGAAGCAAGGACATATCTCACAAACTAGAGACAGCAACATTTGTTTGATAATATTCCTCATCTCCTCTCTTATAATTAATTTATCAATGTAGTTGCGTTTGAGCATTAGCTGACACCACTTCACACTTCTCAAGTACTCCACAATCTAAGCTAAATATACTTTGAATTAAAAAAAATCCACTTGAGTCAGAGCATTGGCGCTGCTTTGCGTCAGTGCAGGGTTAACAAAGACTACGGCTGCATAAAAGCAGTTATAAATGTTGTTTCCAGATAAAGAGTATATCAAGAGGCACATTCATTATGTATTTACTCTTACATGTCCTTCACAACCCTCCTGTTTTAAAGTTTGAAAGCACGACAGCACTCCTTTAATCCCTTTGTTAAATGTGTCCGATGGAGAATCAAACGGTTCATCAGAAACGTAGGACAGCTTTCAATGAAGTTTAAAACTCACACTTCCTTCCACAGCAGTGTGCTGCTGTGATCAGTCTCAAGTCAGTCATCTTTGTCACCATTATTATCATCATCAGATGCACAAGATGACTCTTAATAAGTTCTGCTTCGGGAAAATTGAACTCACAAAAAAACTTTAAATGATAAAAACTAGGGATGGGCATTTGAAGCCAAAATACAATTTGATAATGATTGGAATTCTTCTTCTTCTGTTACTTAATGCAGTTAGCAAACAGCTTTAAGATGCTCTGTAGCCACCGTCTGGTGGGAATACCGTGTTACAACCAGACACTGGTAAAAACGATGAAGAATTGTACTTTTAAAATGAGAAAAGAAACTCTTTGATTTTTTCAAAGTCAATGGATATTCAAAAATCATTACCCATCCCTCATAAAAATAAGTTCAATGATTTAAAGTAAGACCCATTCATTGATTATAACCCACCTTTGCTAGCATGGCATGATTGTCTGGTTTAACTTGGTCATATCCTGAAACAAAGATTCAAACCAGGAGGAAAATGCAGCTTGAACCAAACTTCAGTCATGAAGTCCATATTTTAATCCACAGTAGTATCCTAATACTCAATTTTTTCCCACTCTCACATGTTCTCTCACTTTATCCCACTGTCATTGGCTAATCAGCTGTTTCATCCCTATCCTCCTCATCCAAAAGCATGCAGGCACTCCCTCATTGTTAGCCATTTTCACTTTCTCTGCCTGTCGTTCCTTCCCATGCCGATGATCCCTGCGTGCCCCTCCACCTCACCATCTTAGCCTGGGCAGCACAGAATCATCAGTTTTCATTTCAAGTCGTCAGCCACCACCTCCACCAGTGCCTGGACTCCATGGGGGATTTTCCTGCTGCTGCTCAGATCTGACATCCTTTGATTTTAAAATCTCCCCATAGAGTCGACACACCAAAGACCTTCTGTCAAGTCACAGCATTTTGATATTTGTTGTGATAGATAACTTTTAATTCTTTAACGTGTCTCTCCTGATTGAAACGCCTTCTACTTTCTTACTGAAAATGACATAAAATATAGTCAGAGTTATTGTTGTAGTCAAGACCACATTAACCAAGACTAAGACATGCCAGAGACCAGAGTGCACCGAGACCAAGACAAGACCAAGACATTTAGGGATCGAGACCAAGTCAAGATCAAGACCAAGGAAGGGCAAGACCGAGACGACACCAAGACCATATATATCAATGAAAAATCATTATGACAGTTAACAAAATAAAATACTAGGTTTGGTTTTGTCTTTGTTGCCTTTCTTTTAAGGTGCTGTGAGGGCCTTTCGACTCCTTACATTTTGTCTTTGTCCTCGCTAGTTCAACCAATGCATTTTATCAGAGTTAAAACAGGGTTTATATTGCCTGTGATCTCAGGCGAGGTAGGAGGTCGTCGCGCAGAAAAAAATTGATTAATTGCGAAAGGGGAGATTTCTCTCTTATCACAGTAATGACAGGGACACAGAGAGCATCAGTTGTGGTCTCAACTGGTCTTGATTTAAAATATGGAGTTCGTCCAATCCGAGACTCAGACCAGACTGAGTAGAAGTGCTTTTGATTCTGAGACAAGGTCGAGACCTTAAATAAGTGGTCTCGAGTCCGGTCTTGAGACCAAGACAGATATAGATTACTACAACTCTAGTCAGAGTGTAGCTACATTTAGCCCTACAGACTTGATAGAAACAGCAAGTGGATGAGAAAAATTAGGTATCCACTCTTTTGTCCAAATATGGTGAAGTCAACTAGCTTGTGCACGCTGGAATACGCAATCATTTTTTAACAGAGTATTAAATCTTACCATAGAGATGATCATTCAGTTCAATTCAGTGTATAATGTGTTTTAATTACTTACATCAGCAGCAGAGAGGCAGGTTGCAGGTATAACTGCAGACTGTGTCAGAAGCATCAAGGCTGCAAGTCTAATGATAAAATAGCTGCACTGAATAGAGCTCAATAAGCAAGCTATTAAGGTGAGCAACAGGGGCTATGAGCTTTTTTGACTGGTTGCTGTTTTACACAATGGCAGAGCTACTAATTCATGTTAACTCCAGTGATGTTCCATTTCTCAGATACAAGGCATCATTTCTGGGCTGAAGATAAAAAAAAAGTACAGGAATCATTCGCAGAGCAAATCCACAAATCCTATACTAAAGGCTTCAATATATCACCTCCCCCTCAGGTTACTATCACTTTTATCATGTTAAAAGTCTTCTGAACAGTGTATATCTCGCCAAGGCCTGGGGTTACTTTGAAAGGGTTCTGATAAGAAAGGTCAAGGACTTTCAAGGCCTTAAACTATCTCTAAAAGTAGAACAGGGAACAAGAGCCTCACCTATATCGTGTGGGATTGTGCCATACGGTCCCTTGGAAACACCTCGAGGCCAGACATTCACACTCAAAGAGCACAGTGAACAAGCAGCCTGCAGAGAGAGGGGACAGAAAAGCTCATTTTAAACACCATTATTTCACTCTCTTTATTGGGAGACCATTACGGTGGAGGAAATTCAAAGAGAAGGTCACGGGAGGTGATGTGCATTGTGGTGCTTATAGTCCTCTAGTTTATGGTTTGGTCTGCATGTACCAGGAGCCTTCGTGAGGAACCACACTGGAGGTTTGCATATTTTAACCTCTGACTGCTTAAATAACATGTTAACCTCTGCATTGTTACAGTGGTTGACGCAAAGCCATCCAAGGTGCATCCTCAAAAACACTCAGGTGCTCATACATATCTATGAGCTCCTCAATCATGCCACTAAGCTATAAAACCTTTTACAATTCAGGGAACGCTATTAAGATTTATAAGGAATAATCTGCTTCTCAAACAAAAGGCTATAAAAATCTCCTCAAAGCGCAATGTAGGAAGGAGGAGGAGATTAGATTGGTTTATGGAAAGTTATTGAAATATAGCACAGCGGGGTGTTGTTGCAGGCCCCAGCTCCCAGGTGACATTATAATCTCAGCGATGACTGAAGGGACACTATTCGTCTCTTCTCTCGTATTTTTTTGTGGCCTCTCGTCCCGACAAGTTGTTTGCTTTTGTAGAGACGCTCTCTGAAAGCTGTATTATTTGTATGCTCTGTGAATATGTGTGGGAGTAGGTAAAACACTGTCATCTGGGTTGATAAATGAAGGTGAGGAATTGTGGTTGTTTGGAAATGTGGCCCTGTTGTATTCTGTGGTAAAGGAATGAATGTCAGGATGCCTCTCTTTTCCTTCACCGATGGTAATAAACATCTTTACATTCCACTCAGTGCTCGTCCTTTGAGGTGTTCATACGCTGCTACTATGCATTTGCCCTCCCACACAAGAACAACAAGATCCAGCCTCTGCTTTGAGTCGGCGCTGACTGACTCTCTTTTACACACACACTCACACCCCGTTTCTCTCCAAACCTCTCTCCGGAGACTCATGACACACCTCGTTCTCTCGGTTCAGATTCATTGTCTTCCCGCTCACTCTTCCCTTGTGATCCCGTAGAGGATGTCAGTCTGATGAGTGGAAGCCTAGCAGACGCCCCCAATGGTGCTCTGATTTCTGGGGCAGATCTTGCTCATCAACACTTTTCTGTCGACCAGGGGACCCTGCAGAAGAACAATCTAAGCCTCCGTTTTTTGGTTGCTCCCTGGCTGGGCTTTGCCTGTCAATCGCAGTTTTAACAACCCCAACATAGGAGGCACTGCATGCTAACCTAAAAGATAGAAACTCTACTCAAACCTTTCCTGACTGGAAATGTTTAAACCACATTTTCTGATATGGTGGGTTAATCCTGATCACCTGAGATTAACATCTATTTATTATTGAGCTTTTAAGCTGAATATAAATAACAGATTATTGACAAACTGTCGGCAGCTGTCCTCATCCAAATCCTTTTTTTAAAGAGCAATTACCTGCTGGGGTGCTAATTCAGGATAGCAAAAATATAGCTGATGGGAATTGAGACTTTTAAAGATGCCAAGGGAGCACTGCTTCATCATAACAACAGAACAAGCTAATTAATACATTTCATTATGCATTTGAAATCGGTTTATCCTTTTTCATGACATGCTGAATCAATCTAATGAGTAAGTGGCTCATTAGAAAATCAGCAGCTTCCTAATGTGGGGCTTAATATCTATATTAAAGATGATTTCCTTAAGCTGAATTCACAAGAAACCTATAAGTCTGTTACAGTAACCAGCCAGCTTCATCCATCTGTTTCTTCCACTTATCTGGGGTCGGGTCACAGTGGCAGAAGGCCAAGCATGTCGACCCAGACCTCCTTTCCTCAAGCTGCTCCAGGGGGATCACGAGGTGTTCCCATGCTAGATATGACCCCTGCAGTTAGCTCTGGGTCTACCCCAGGGTCTCTTCCCAGTTGCACATGCCTGGATAACCTCTAAAGGGAGGCATCCTTATCAAATGCCTGAACCCCTTCAACTGCTTCCTTTTAACGTGAAGGAGCAACAGCCCCACTCTGAGCTCCTGACCCTGTCTCTGAGGCTGAGCCCAGCTACTCTTTGGAGGAAACTTATTTCAGCCACATGTATCCGCTATCTCTATCTTTTGATCATGACCCAGAGCTCCTGAACGTTGATAGACTGGTAAATGGAACGCTTTGCCTTCCGGCTCTGCTTCCCTGTTCGCCAAGAAAGTGCGGCACAACGTCTGTATTACTGGTGGGGCAGCAGCAACCCTCCTGTTGATCTCACGACCCTCACTTGTGACACAAGACCCTGAGATACTTGACCTCCTTCACTTGGGACTTCCACTAGATCTGTGTCCGGTCCAGCTCTGTGCTCTCTCGTCCGTCAACACCCACCAGTTGCATTTTCGGAACGCTGCACGGATCAGGACCGCAAGGCAGCCGGAATCATGTGACCAAGGTTTTCCTGTGGCAATCATGGAATCAAGGATTCTCCTCCTCCTCTCCTCATCCATGTTGTCTTTATGGTCCTCTGAAAGCCACTGACCTGTTGACTCCAGGTCTGTCTCCGCTCATCATGACGGTTTGTTGTCATAGTTAATTTAAAAAACCATCTAACATTAAAACAGAGTGTTTTATTCTGAAAATTAACTGGATGTTCAAATTTTGTTTTGGTGCCTGACATCCTGTCCTGCTCCATCTGCTCTGTGCTGATTGATGCCTTGTGCTCCGGCATCCGGCAACAATAGAAGTCTTGTGTATCTGATCCGGAGGGCTCTGACCTGCCGAATCAGAGACGCAGCCGGATTGCAACGGAGCGGATCCAGAGGAAGTTAACACTTTGACTAGAATAGAAACCTATCAGATTCGGTGCTGTGACGGATTGGAGATGGACCTGGTGGAATTTGGCGGTAAGACTCTTTCGCTATCAAGAGGAAACACGCAGAGAACCATGGCCTTGGACTTGGAGGTGCTGATCCTCACTAAAACCAGCATTCAGGTATTAGTGATAAGACGTGTGTTGAAGAGGAAAGCGTATAAAGCTGCTAACGATAACATAGACTAGTAAGAGTCGGAAATGGTATGATTTAATATAAGGTAAGTTTTACTTCTTTGATTTCAAAGGCCACCAAGTAGAACCTGCCTGACTCTACCAATGCTTTGTAAGTGAGTGCATTTGTTTTTGTCATTCCTGGTGTAATATGTATCAGTCACGAGGCTCAAAACAACAGCCTCTGGCAGCTGGCAGGCATTTTGCATTTTGGCTTGCACTAGAAAACCTCCACTTTGTGACCACAGTCTGTTTGTTTTTTATTCACTCTGCATTTCAATTCCATCCAACTTACTCATTCAGTTTACACCAAAGAGCCTACAACACATGGTGTCATCCACATTACGCATCATTGAGTCATTAGCAAGCGGCTCACGCTCAGCTTCAAAAGCAGATAGAGTAAAAGCACCGAATACCGCCTCTTTCACAAGCTCTCCTCGGACATATGCGTGTCAAAGTTGTTAGTGGTGAATGTGGCAACAAACACACTTTGGTCTCAATGACAAGCCAAGTTCCCCCCACCTCTGCTACATCCCCACACTGCACCTCCTGTAGAGAAGTGTAATCACATTTTCTGCAAGGGTGGTTCTAGTGCCCGTGAGAAAAGGGTTTATCAAATTCACACACATTGTCAAAACGCTGTCCATGTGTTTTCCCCCGCTCAGTATCCGCATCCACTTATACTCAGTCAGTGCTGTTTAAAGAGCATCAAGGCTGGAAAACACACACACTTGTCATTACGCTGGGAGTGCTTTAGATAACACACAAGGGGGAAATTACAAGGTAGGTTTGGGGATGTGTGCTGAATTTTATTGAATGGTTGTGTGAGCATATGAGTAGGAGCGCTGTTGAATCCTTGAAACTGTAATTTGTCAAATGCATATAATTTTTTTTTTGCAGTCACTAATTGAAGTTAAGTGATACAGATTACACCTTTTCCACAATTTTAAACCTTTTTTTCTTGTCATATGGTTTTACACTATCATTTCAGCTTCCATAAGTGCTTTCTGTAGTATTTCAATTATAAGTAGATTAGCCATTTGGTATTTCTCTTCTGTGAGGTTTAAGGACTCCAAGAGATAGATTAACAAGACTAAGAGCCTCCAGTCATGCAGGTGACTCCAAGGCTCTACTTAGACGCTGTAGACGCTTTCATTCAGTATGGAAATGGTTGAAATCATATGTTAAGGCCTTAGTGCCTACTTTTTTGTTGTACACAATAATGTACACGACTACTGCTTTCTTTTTCCCGGTCATCAATAAAGAAACTTGATCACAGCTCTCATTTAGATACACAATGTAGCTTTGTTTAGCGTCTGTGTCAAGATACCCTAAAGACTGGGTCTGCTTATAATAATAGTACATTTTATTTATAGGCGCCTTTCTGGACACTCAAGGTCACCTTCAACATACCAACAGTAAAAAACAACACTCAACAGTAAATAAATACTTAAATACAACAGAATAAAAATGCAATACTAGAAAAATGAAAGTGAAGTCATTCCTGTCCCATAAAGACAAATTTAAGTGAGTAGGCTTGACAGAAAAGGTGAGTTTTGAGGTGGGATTTGAAGGTGGTAGGAGAGGTGAAATTGTGTAAGTCCTGGGGGAGAGAGTTCCAGAGGCGGGGGGGCCGAGCGGCTGAAGGCTCTCCACCCCATGGTGGCCAATCGAGCAGGTGGGAGGGTGAGTTGGGTGGAAGAGGAGGACCTGAGACAACGGTAGGGTGGGTATTTTGGTATGGAGGAGCTCAATGAGGTCCTGAGGAGCTTGGTTGTTGATGGTCTTGAAAGTGAGTAACAGAATCTTAAAGATGATGCAGTATTTGATGGGAAGCCAGTGGAGTTGCTGTAGGACAGGTGTGATGTGGCTGGTGGAGGGGGTTCTGAAGTTTATGGATGGATTTGTCGGGTAAACCAAAAAGAAGGGAGTTGCAGTAATCTAGGCGAGAGGTGACCAGGGTGTTTTCAATATTTTGCTTTACATGTTAAAGTCTGATTTTGATTTTAGCCCCACCTCTTTATGGATTAGCTCCTCAGTAGTTCAACCCAAAAAGATGCCCTGCCTCCACCAGACGGAGGGCTAAAACCTCGGTCTGTTTCTCATTACTAATCTAATGCAGAAAAAAGACCACATCAGTCACCTGTCTTCCAATATGCTGGACAGCCACAGCAGCGGCTTTGAGCTTGTAATATTGCTACAGATGGTCCTAATAGGCCCAACACGGCATGGCTTATGGATATATCAAAGTGCAACCATGAATGAGAACAGCCTGGAAGAACATGTGGCAAATAGCGTTGAAGCCATTCAGGATGCTTATGGTTGCAAGAGAGTTTTTAAAAGAAGAAAACACAAACTGATCCATGAAGAGTTTACTTAAGAGAGCTAATCTTTTTTAATGTTTAGCCAGTTACCGCCATCATCTCATCATTAAAGATGTAGAAGTGGGCTGCAAAGTTCTGTGGCCTGTTTAAAAGTACAAACTGTGTCATCCCTGACGTCTAAGGATGGAGGAGTGTAAGTATGTTTACTCCAGTTTGGATGACACATGGAGGACCAGCCATCTGGAGTCTTTTTCATCGGGTGGTTGGTAGATGTGTGGGCCAGCAGTGAGCAGAACAAAGTTTAAATAATGTCCCACAGTGTCTGTTGCTAGTGTTGTAATGAGTGCTGTGTAACCCCAGTCCATCTGTTTTACCCCCCGGTGATGTTACCTTAATGAAATACAAAATGAGTGTCAAAATGAAAAGTGAAATGTAGTGTAAAATTGAAAATAAGAAAGGCAGGAGACCAGAAACACAAGGCAGGGCTGGCTAAATTTAAGGGGAAAACCCTGAGGCAAAAGTGTCCTAATGCCACAAGGTGATTCATTCATTCGGCAAGACTGCTTCAACTCCACTCCTTCTATCAGCGTAGAGCTGCATACAGTCCAGTCCAGGTCCAAGTCCAGCATTCAACTGCATCCACGATTTATTCTCTCCTGCTGAAAGGTATGTCACTAAAGATTTTTGGGGGGGCAGTAGCTCAGTCCATAGGGGCTTGGCTTGGCAACCGAAGGGTCAAAGTTTGGAAAGTGGACTGGTGGCTGGAGAGGTGCTGGTTAATTTGCCTGGGCACTGCCGAGGTGCCCTTGAGCCGAACCCCCAACTGCTCGGGGTGTGCTGGTTGATGGCAGCATCTTCACTCTGTGCATGTCCACTGCATGTTTGTGCATAATACTGTATGTATATACACCAAACTGTGCTTGTAGCATGACCAAAAAATAAACACAAGTGGAAAAATGTAATGTCCCCCCTTGGGATTAATAAAGTATGTTTCTTCTTTCTTTCTTGTTCTTCTTAGAGCTTCATGATATGAAGATGCATTTAGAAAGTGAATCTAGAGGTGCTCCATTTAAAGAAGCACACTTAAACACAAGAGCTCAAAGATATGTATAGAGTGCTGCAACTCAACACTGAAGTATTGGGAACACATTTCTTGTGTGTTTACAAAAGTCAGAAAATGCTGCAAGGTTTTAATTTCACAAATCTGTCTCTGAATACGATGACGAGGATTAATCAGTGAGGCTGTTTGTGAAGCACAGCAAAATAACAATCTCTTTGTATTTTCTTGTTTCTGGCAGAAAGGTAACACTCAGAAAGTCTCCAGCCACTTACCCCTCGCAATTTCACAACAGCACCATAACACACAGCAGGAGCTTCATATAAACACGCACACACAAACACACACAGCGCTGTTCCAAACTGCCAGCTGCAGTGCTACACATTGCCCCCCCATCCCCCCTCAGTTTGTACCTCCACAGGGAATCAGAGCCGCTGTTATGGAACATAATAACACCACTGAGCCTCAGAACAGCACATTTCACTTTGAAACTCTCAGGTCAAAAGTAATACCCACTTTGTGTCAAACAATTAAAATATCACCAAATTACTTTGAGTTTGAGCTACCACCTACAAGCTTACCACAAAGGTGCACTATGTTGAAGTGTGGGATCGCCCACAGACCTGCGGATGAAACTAAATCAGGCAATTTAACTACAGTGCTCGCTAAATGGGTGGTAACTAACTGCAGGCGACTTGGGTCAAGGGGATATCCACAGGCTAGCATGTTGTGACCAGTTATATCCATGTATCATATCATCACATACGTTTGTAACAAACACTCACAAGTTAATGGAGCTGTGAGAGAAGATATATAATTATTTTAAGGTATGTATTTATACTAACATACTTTTCATGTGAGATGGTGTCATTTTTATGTAGACAACCCATAAAAATTACATTTAAACTGTTAAAGATAGCATCCTGCACTTTATTAGAGTGAGGAGGACAGTGGATAGTGCTGGAAACAGGGAGAGAGTGGGGGAGTGACATGCAGGCAGGGGTCCGCAGGCTGGAATCAAACACACGCCAACCGCTTCATGGGCGCAATTTAGCCATTAGGCCAAATCCGCATCCTTTTCTTACAAATCTTGTATCAAATAATTAACTCGATTGAAGGCAGAGCTTTCATTCATGAGTGCACAGTGTTGTATTTTCAGGGTTGTTGCACTTCGTGGTTTTGGAGTGGTGGGGCCAAATGTGATATTTTTCATGGAGTCCACAATCCCTAGCAGCACCCCTATTTGTGGTTACATTGCAGCACTATCCAGTGATACTGTAAGCAGAATTCTTATATCTGACACGTGCAATAGATTGACTACTATGTCACATATAGCATTGTATGACCTTGAAAGAATGAAGACAGAGGAGAGAATCAATACCACCAGTAATTACTGTCTGTAAAACTCTGCCTCAAAAGGGACTACTAACTGCTCTACAAGACTTTGATCTCTGGAAAACCTCTAAAGTAACACTTCCTGGTTTACTTTTCATCTCTTACTGCTACATGCCCACACCAGTACAGATCTTTTGAATATTAATGAGAATGTTCTTGATGCAAACATGGCCTAAGAGGGCACGAGGATCTCAAAGGGCTGCACATGTGCGGTATGTGTGTGGGGGTAGAAGAACACGAATGTGTGGGTAGAAGAACAGCTTAAACATTGTTGTAACATGGCTGTGCTAAAGCAATATCGCCTCTGGATTCATCTTTAATAGAAAATCACTGTATGTTTCCGAATGATCTCAAACAACTCCAAGACTCGGGTCTGTACACTTTACAACACATGTTTCAGCTGCATGCCTTCATCAGTGTGGTAATGTTTACACTCGTCATCAACATAGGTCTTTGGTAATACAATCACACATGTAGTACTCTAAATAAAATGCATCATAATCACTTAGAGTATATCTGGAGATGATCCGGGACTCATAGTGTATGTTTCACCAGTATGTCTGCTCGCCTGTAGTACTCTGATAATTTTGCATAGCTACAAGTCCATACATTTCCTTATCCCTCTGCATCCTGCAAAAAGTTGTCTTGAACAGAAACGTAGGACTTAAAAGAAGATCTGTATTCCGTTCAACATCCAGGCTTTGATAAGAGCCGCATCTTTACAACCTCAGGTGTTGCGCTCATGGGAAATGCGGTCTACAACCCAGTAAAACTACCAATTTCTTCTGAAGGGGTCGCAAAAATCGACACAAAATGACAACTCCTTACAGTGCCCTAACAAACCTTTCGAAAGCATCCAAGTCAAAGTGTCTGCAACACCTTTCTACTTATTCTTCTTACTCACGCACACATGCTAATTCACTATTAAAAACTGGCAGACTACATTAAATGCAAATGTTACCCAAAAGGCCAACCTCCTTAAAGTCTAGGCCATGGTCCATACCACTACAGATGGGTCTAATAGAGAAATATATGGAGCTATTATTGTAATTTGCAATTGCATAAATGGATCCATAAAAGCAGACGTAGACACTTAAATGCAAAAAAAATTATAAATGAATTGGCAAATACATACACAGATCTGCAAACATGCTGACAAATATAAATGTGTGCAATTGAGGCATCCTTTTTACTTAACTGCACATTAAGATCTAGTCCAGAACAAAACACACATTGAAGAGCTGTATGCGACATTTCATGCAGCTTTGAAGTATAAAGTGGGATGTTTAGCTGTTATCCCCTTGGCCACCCCTGGTTCTTCTGTTTAATACCCTGTCAGACACATTAAACTCCTCTCTTTGGTTCTGTTTAACACACTGGTTCTCCTCCCCTTCTTGGCTTTAAAAAACTCTTACCACAAGTCATAAGTAGGACACCCAATCATTCATCCCACCACCAGTATTTCTGACAGAGAATTAAATCTACTCAACTCTGCAGTGCGGTCTCATAGTGGATGATTTGTGTCCTTCCAACCCATCTTGCTGTTGCCTGTCAATGGAGCTTTAGCACCATTTGTCAGAGGATATATGACTGAAGGGGGGTGCTGCATGGAGGGGGTTTTCAGATGCAGGTTGTTCTCTGACGAGTTGGTTTTAGTTGTTTCCAGGATGATCAGAAAGGCTTTTAATAAGGGATCCAATGAGCTCATGGGTGGGTAGCTTCAAAGGCAGGGTAACATAGATCCTTTGAGCATCTGCCAGCCCACTGCAACCTTTCACAGAGAGCGGACAGAATTACGCTCTGTCAAGAAAGCTTCCCTTTTCAGGCTGTAAAAAGTATATTTGTTTTTCTGCTCCCAGAACCTTGGGGCGAGTTATTGTGGAGTACTACAATAAGAAAAATAAAGAATAACAGCAATAAATGCAGAGATGGATGCTGCCCCGAGGCCTCCGCTGTGGTATCAAATACTGCAAACACAAATAATATCACAGCTATCGATGCAGCTCAAATTGATCCTGAAAAGCTTACAAAGTGATTTTAACCTGTGGAAGTCAATAACGAGGAATGTTAAAACGATTTTCACCACACCACCAACATCGAGCAAGAGCGTCTGCCTTTCCACGTGTTGTCTGGTCCCATAGCTGACAAAGACATCAGAATCCTGACACACATACAACATTGCACATGGCAAATTCATGACATCTGCACATGCTGCCAAAGATGAAAGCTATGAGCCTGGTGCAAGGCGTGCAGGAATGGATGTACAGTAACGAGAGCCCTGGGGTTGATCTTAATGAGGGGGGATTAGTGAGCCATGATGGGGCTCTCTTGTGCAGCTGTAAGAGGGGTGGTGAGGCCTGTACAGCAGCCGGGGCTGGATGGATGGATGAGGAAGCGATTTGTCAGGTAGAGGACGGGCTCACCTCGGCTCCCTGGAAACTCTTAAATGAGATGGAGGGGACGCGGAGCAATAGATGAGGCCAGATTGTAGAAGCTGACAAGTGCAATCAATAGATCATATAGTAATATTAGCCTGCAATCATCGTTTTGATATCCCACTGAGACAGGGTGAATGGAGGAGGAAAGTCCCAGGATCAACAAATCTGATGTCGTCTCAGTGCTGCAAATGTTTATGATTAATATTTAAGCATGAAATGGGATCATAGAGCGCTTTATGTATCTGTATGTAGTTAGCTGCTTAATTAACTAATAATATGCTATCAAGAGGCATTATATTACCTCCCTGTTTCCATCACAGCAGATGGAGCAGATGGGTACCGATATCTTTTAGAGAGAGGATTCTGTATGAGAGACCAATAACAGAGGAATATTTGTCTTGTTTATTAGCTTTTGTTCACTGCTTTGAGTACCATGTCTGAATTTCTCTCATGAGGAGAAATCTCTTTTGCATCTAGTGGTGAAATTTATCTTCGAGAACTACCAATCACTGAGGCAAATTTAAGGCTGAAAAATGCCCTGACAACAAGTGCTGCAGTTTGGACAATGTTTGTAATGAAGGTCCTGTCACAGCAGAAAGTGGAGCAGAGTGTTGCTTGGAATTTAAAAGAATCAAAAAAAGACAGTGATGCATTGACAACTTGTTGGCCAGTAGGGATCAGGGGTGTATTCAGAGGGGTGGTATTGGCCTCCATTGAAATCTGATTGGCTATTCCTAGTGCCACCAAAAATTCTAACCTATGATTGGCTGTTGTCTTCTTTAAAATGGATTGATGTCACAAGCAGGCAGGCAGTTTGTTTAAGTTGTGTCCTCTTTTGGCCTTCTGTTGTTGACAGTTGTGGACTGTTTTTCCCGATGAAATCACCAACTTTAGTTTCAGGAATGTAGCATGGTGTGCTTCATGGAAACATGGCTGCATCTGGATATTCCTGACCACAACGTCTCCATTGACAGCTTCCAAACTTTCAGGGCAGACCGGCATAGCAGCGAGAGCGCTGTGGGCCTCGGATCATATTGTCTGCACAGGGAGATCTCACATGTCATACTGGTAGCTGTTTACATCCCCCCTCTGCCAACCCGACTACAGCGTCCAACGTTCTCAACGCTACCATAGCCAGACTCCAGACAGACCACCAGAGTGCCCTCTTCCTGATCTCTGGGGACTTCAACCATGTATTTATTTTCTACATAGCTTTCTTTGTGTTCTGTACATACTTTTATTATCATTATTTTCATTATATTTCTATTTATATCTTATTAATGACTTTCTTCTATTAATATTGTTTGATATTCTTGCTTATTTTGTATAGGAGCAACTTTGATAACTGAATTTCCCCCTGGGATAAATAAAGTATTTCTGATTCTGATTATTGCACCATGTTAGAACTGGCTGCTAGTGGCTTCTTGTGCATTTTGCAGTACAGATAAACACTTAAACAGTGTTTGCTTCCATTTTTTGAAGTAGGCTACTTTAAAATGTATCTCTGGACAAACAAATTCTATTAGAGTCATTAAGGAATTAAGATTAAGATATTTACAGTTGCAGTACAAATAATGCAGAAATATAAAATCTCTATTAAACTTAAAAGATAAAATAAATTTTGATGAGTGTAGATAAAAAAGGGTAGAATATCGTCATATATTAATTTGTGCACGCACACATCATGTCATCCCTGCATGATAGTTTATGCAGCTTATCTCTACTTACCCTCTTGCAACCCCGTGGGAAATCAGAAAGCAATGCAGCAGCTATGTTGAGCAGAAACGGATAAAGACGTGGGTCCTTTGAATGACAAGTTCAGCTTCAAAGCCCTGAAAGACAAACTCCATTTTCCAACCAAAGTTATTTGCATTTACTGTCAGTGTGACTTGAGTGTTCAGCAGAGTATGTTGAGTCTTGCTGAATACTTGAATTTGACTTTAGAGTCCATCCCTTTTTTTTATCATACACTCCAAATAAAACTACAAAGAAACCAAAACCTGTAAAGCACTAAAGCTCTCAGTAAAATGACACCATCTTTTTGAAATCTGTAGAAAGACAGAAGGTTGCTTTTCTTGGCACACATCTCTGACAACCCTTCTTGCTCTCTATTCACTATATTCTGTGACTGTAGTCAACAAATCCTTTTCCAGGTTCACATCATAGCACAGCATTTCATAACTAGACTCCAGGACAGATCTACATCCAAGGCAGTGAGCTTTACACATGAAATCTCAATCCAGTGAAGGAGCAGGCCAGCACATCGTTTCTGGACTTCACTGTTCTCCTTCCAGAGGCTTACACGTGACGTTTTAATGAAGAGTTTTATCATCAGCCTCTGTCTCATGGTGATGGTGATTGTGCAGATATTAATGAGCCAGAAAGACTCTGCCTACACCAGTCGGTCATGACAAATTCATTGCAAGCATGTCCAAACCCTCCCTGACATTTGTGAGGGAATCAACCATATTGGCTTGGCAGATTGCGTTCTTTCTTCCTCTCAACCTTTCTAATCATTGTAGTAGGTTACGCCTGGGGTACGCCACCTCTTTGCCATCACTTACCTGAACTCTTTATCTGTTTTCTTCCCCTGGAAGCAAAATTGTAACAAGCACGGATTAACTCAATGTCATGGCAGCTTTGTCCCTGGGATAATGGGGGACAATAAGCTCTGCAGTGACAGCAGTAAATGATGCCAATTTCCTCAAAGAAAAGGAGGATGACAGAATGAGAAAGGAAGAGAAGAGTTCGAGCAGATAGCTTAAGACTCTAATCCAACTTTGTAAATCAGGACACTCTGGGTTTTGCTGAGTGTTTCTCCTGCTGAAGTGATATATATCATCCAATCATTGTGGAGACAGCACAATGCTGGCTAACGGCACGTGACGGAACGGTTTTAAGAAGATTTGGTGAGGAACGTCACATTTTTCTGGGAAGAAACTTTGATGTTTGTCTTAAAGGGATAAAAGTTCAGGAAAGTTTAAAGGGTAGGCAAATAAGTTCACCCCAAACATACAGATCTACAGATGGAAGTATTTCCTAGTTCAGTTTTTAAAGCAACACCCAACAAAAGTAAAAACCTTAAATGGTACAGTTTATAGAGAAGGGAATATTTAGTGACATTTAGTGGTCATATTCTAGACTGAAGCGCTCCCTTGCCCACCCTCCTCTTATTGAAGCAATGGTGGCCTTCATGGACAAGAAGCTGCTGTGATGCATGATACATATGAACCTCCATTTGTCTTTTTTTTTTACCTTCAAAAATGTCTGACAATACAAACTGTTTTCTGCACAATAACATCTCTCATGTGCTAAAACTTCTAACCTCTGCATTTCCGGCAGACACTCACTACATACACAAAGACTTATGTGATTAGTTGTGGCAGCCTTGGGGGTCCTCCCAGTATAAAAGTTTAATTCTAAGCTAACAAAAAACAAAATGATTTATATATTCAGGTGATTATACTCTCATTTAAATTCAATACATTCGATTTCTACCGAGTCTGTTCTGCTAAACATGTCCAAATACTACAGACGTCACCTTTATTATAACTAATAAAAAACAAATCTCCCCAGGCCTCTGCATAGCTGTTGGTGGCCTGTTATTTCTAACTTTTAATGAAAACTGTGTTTATTTCCCATGAGTGCTTTCTTTAATGCTGGCTCATGATATTAAAGCTGCAATACATTCTCAGGACTATTGATGTATTCCAGGAATAAATTAAAAATTCCATGTAGTATAAATAGTTTTCTTTTTAATATCTGTTGCCTGATTGACACCTATAGCTACAGCAGTAACTGCTGTGACATAAGTTATTTAAAAGTTATTCTGAACAACATTCCAGAGACATGAAACATGTTATTTACCCATAATGCACCTTGTGTTGTATATTTATTTGACCTTCAATCAAGAGCTCTAAAGCAACCAGACTGCACAGTGAAAGCAGTATGGAACTGGATTATTGTTTTTTCCACTGTAGAGGTTAGTTACTCTGAAATCTATGAAGACCTGCAACAGTTCAGGTATCAGATTTCTCCACAACCACCACCTCAATTTGAATTATGCATACTCATTGAATCAAGGCCATCCGATACTACTGCCAAAGTCTTTCTATCCACTACCTTTAATTTAGGGATTTTATATTTTTTTAATTAAGCAGTTCACTTTCATATCAAAGAAAATTGAATACATTTAAATGATATTAAGTAGATAAATGGAAAAGCTGTACAATCAGCTCAGTATAATTGACGTATCCTATTGTGTGGCACTTTCAGAATAATCTCCTTCTGCAGGAATTTATAATCTCAGCCAATGACAAAAAAACATGTAATTTTTTTGAACTGTTACAATAATAATAAACATACATTTGCATAAAGTAGGCATGTTAGTTGATAGGGGTATTTAAAAATGTCTTTATCAAAATCCGTGACTTATTTTTGAATCTGAAATGTTGTATCTTGAACTGATAGAACCTGCCCATTTGCCTTCATGAAGCTAATTAGACACATGGTTAAATGTGTAAGAAGACACCGCCTAAGATAACGAACATTTTAGGGAAACATATATTTCCCTGCATGAACAGATGGGGAATTATGGCTTTTGTAATAATGACTTTATCCATTTGATTTCATCTGTCAATGTGATTATCACATACTCAATATTCTGCATTGATGTCAGAGGATCATGAAATGTGGGAATGTCTGTGGATTGATCTCCAAATGACTGAACCGTCATGATATTCTCAACCTGTGTATTCTCATGGTACTCACTCTAGCAGGATGGGAGTTGTTTGGTTAGGTCAGGTATCTAAACACATGTTGAGCCATGCAAAGAAGATGGAGTCCGAACTGTAAACTCTCGATAGCTTTCACATTTGCCACTGGATGTCTCAGGTCACCTTTAGAATGAAGAGGAAAAGAGTAGAACGAGTTAGGTAAAGGAAGTCACGGGTAATGGATGCTCATAGAAAACATCTCAGAGTTCTTTGAACAAAGGATCATAAAATCCAATTTCTGTGATGAATGAGTTTGAACGTCAAAAGATTTTCTGCACAACAAACTTAATCTGTTTGATTCGGCCTGTGATGGCCTTGAGATTCTGAATCTGGAACAAGGAGAACATGCTCATTGATGACCACAGTGAAATTAAAACATCAGACTGCCATTTAAATGCAGCAGAGAGCAGGAAAACAGGGTTCTGTCTTTGATAACAGCCTGCAGAGTTAAACGGCGGGTGAATCAGTTTAAGGGGAAATAAGGACATCAGTGTCAGGAGACAGATTCAATTCTGTGATGTTTGCAGACAAGGTTTCAAAGATGCCCTCTGAAAATCTGTTTGCTATGTTTGTTGGTCTCACTGAAGGAGGGCAATGCTCGGGTCTAACACAGGATTAATACATCTCCTCATTAAGATTCTGCAACCACGTCCGAGCACATGTCCTCCCAAACCCACTGCTCATCCTCCATCTAATGGGAGAAGATAAAAGCTGTGAGAGCAAAAGAGCAAAGAGCAAAAAGGTAGATACAACACGGTTTCATGATATTTATTTTACTAAAAACTGTGTGTTCTGGCTCCAGGCAGTGCAGGCCAGAGTGAGTAAACAAAAGCAATTTCGAAGTCTCAACGCAATTAGTGCTCTCTTTATAGAACAATACACCCTTCTGCTGAAACAAGGCTCTTCTTAAGGTCCACATCTGCCAGGCGTCTGTCTTTGCCAAATCAGACGGTCGGGGTAGAACACTAAATGACACAAAATCCATCTGGCTGAGAGAGAAGGCGCTGCAGTGCTGGTGCAATGGACAAAGACGCTGAATTAAACAGTGTCTATGTGATAGTGGATAATAAGCAGCGTGTCGCAGCAGTCCAGCCTAATGGCAGAGCAGACAGCTAGATCCCTGAAAATGACCATTCTTTGCACTTTCTCCGATTCAAATGGCAGAGATGTGCCGCTAATTTTAGGGATGTTCACCCAAGTGACAAATAACAGGTGGTTTGTACTGGTCTGAGCATTCAGATATCAATCATGCAAATTAAACTTTCATTTTCCACTTTCATTTCATCAAATCCTCTTTTAGAGGGAGTTAAGTCTTCTCATTACTTTTCCACTTCTTCAGTAGACTACTGTGAAAGCTGTCTGAATGACAATGTTCAGTTCATTGAGAATAAGCTGAACATTTTAGATCAGTCAAAAGTTTGGACACACCTTCTCATTCAATGTGTTTCATTTATTCTAATTATTTTCAACATTGTAGATTAATACTGAAGACATCAAAACTATGACACAATATGGTTTTGCCATAATCTGGATTACAACAGTAGTCAATTGTGTACTAACCCTACCTCTGAACAACACAACTGATGGTTTTAAACACACTAAGAAGGCAAGTAATTCCACAAATTAAATCTTGACAAGGCTCATGTTAATTAGAAACCATTCCAGGAGACCACTTCATGAAGCAGACTGAGAGAATATCAAGAGTGGCAAAGCTGTCATGAAGGGAAAAAGGGGCCTACTTTACATAATCTAAAATATAAAACATATTCTGCTTTGTTTAACACTTTTTTATTCATTAAATAATTCTATAAATGTTCTTTCACAGTTTTAATGTCTTTGGTATTAATCTACAGTGTTTCAAATAATTAAAATAAATACAAACCCTTGAATGAGAAGGTGTTTCCAAATTTCTGATTGGTAGTGTACATATCATGGTTTAGTTTTTCCACATTACATTGTAATGAGCAATGCAAAGCAAAGTAAAGCAATACTTTGAATTAGGAGTGGCAGCTTTAACACGTTGACTGTGATGTAATTTATGTCTGAAATTAACGGTTGTATTATTTTCTTAGTTGCATGCTATTTTGTTCCTCATAGCACACCATAGTGAAGCCACCACAGTGTCTTCCTGCTCCCTTCTGCAGCCATGATGAAAAGAATAACATCTCCACTTGCAATATGCACTCTGTGTCAACAAGAATTAAAATATCACTTTAGTACTTCTGAGCTACATCCGTTGAGCGAAGCATACAGGTGAGGCTAACCAGACCACGGCCACCAGGTAATGGTAATAGAGCCATGGGGTCTTTGTTTGTTATGCACAATTTAAGTGTGCTGCACATGTTGAACTTGCACCACTGCATATTTCTGTAAGAGTAACATTTCAAAAAGTGGTAAAATAAAGACTGTATGTTATAGAATAAGCAGTTAGGAGCTGCCTCCTACCTCTGAGTCATGGTTTGAGACCACACCACATTCATTTGAAGGATACATTTAAATGTCAAGATCATAGCTTGACTTTTAGATTCCATTGCATTCATTTGATTCCCAAATGTTGACAATGGTGAGAATTTCTTCTTTGTGAACAGTTTTAAAATGCAAATGTTTCACACAGGAGGACTGTTCTTATTGATTCATAAGCATTATTCTCACAATCAGAAAAGTACATTAGTTGAAATGACTGACCATTAATGACAACACCAATTGATGGCCAATCATCCCCCCCTGCATTCCCAAAGGTTACTGTGCACAGAAGATAATTATCCTGTGTGCACAAGATAGATCTAATCACAGTATCATGGAGCTTCAGGAGCTCCGTACCTTGGTTGTACAAAAACTAGACCTTCATGAATCCCTTAAGCAAATATCCGTGATGCATGAATTAATTCACTGCCTGGACCACATCTTTGATACCCTGTGAGGTTAAGACGAGAAAATAATCTTTCACAAGAAGAAATACAGTCTCAAATTATACAGCTTAATGCTTTTCTAGGTGTTACGCAGTAATCCATAAATCTGAATCTGCCAAAAGATTGGAAAGACAGCGAGGCTCTGATAGTCAAACAATTCACGTTGTTATGTCATGTGATTTCAGCCTCTGTCACAGTTTCAAGCTGCAGAATATCCTCTCAAAATCCCATTGACAAGCTCTTTCTGCAATGTGGGGTGTAACTAAGCCACAGAGATTTCCTGACATCCCTGGTTGTGGCTGTTCTCCGGTGCCAAATACACCTCTGCTTTGAATCTGGCAACACATCATGCTTAATGAGATTCCAGGGCTTGCACCCATCTCCATTTCTCCCTATGTAGCAGCCTACAGCAGCCCAAGTGCCCACACTGACTTGTGGTGAGCTTAACATTGTTTGAGTGCAAACAGGCATTAAGCTGTAAAAGTTCAACCAGCATTCAGACAGTTACAATTTCACGCTGTGTAATTGAGACACTGGCGTTGCGTGTCGCGTAGGTCATCAACAGCTGTCACTCCAGATTACAGTTGATGTAACACAGTGAAACATGGCACACTGAAGAAAGGGTTTCTGGAACTACACACTGACTTCCTTTTTTCCAGTCTGGCGTCATGCAGAGGAGCACGGATGGTTTTTGATGTAGATTTACAACCTGAAGTTACACACCGAGACAAGCGGCCTTGAGGGTGATGAATATATAAATCAAAGAATGTTCAACACAACATTATAATACACAAATTCAGGCTATAACCTATTTCAGTTTGCTTTTATTTCACATGTAAGGTGCTTATACCTGCCGCGGCTGCCAGTTACTGAGGATGTAAACGTCAAGTACGTTTAATAAGACAGCAACCGAGAGCTGAAGAAAATCAGCTCTGTGGTCTCTGAACAATTTATGTGTAAGACCTTGCATCACAGTAATCAATCAAGAATGCATCCTGTCATTTTAAGAGGTCAATCAAAGCGGATGGAGGAGGCCAGGAATCGTTTTAATGCAGTGATTAAGCTCTGAGCGTCCAGTGTTTACTGACGGTTAATTATAAGCAAGATCACTCAGTCAAAATCCCTTCTGCCAAGGCCTGGATAGCATTTAAGATTCATTCACAGGAACACAGCACTATGGAAACATTAAGAGTCCATAACACCCTGTGAATAACACGTATACGTGCCAGTAAAATACATACTGTTATCCAAACACAAATATGTACACTTGCCATTTAACGGTATATTAATTAGGTCGCCATTAAAGATAAGACACAGAACGTCAGCAACACGATTAAGACTCAGGCGCACACACACTGGTGCTTCGGTTCTGAGTCAGAGAAAACACAACTGATCCAACACCAAAGCCGCAACCGGACTTCTACAAGAGCAGAGCAGACTGCAGGGTTCCCCTGGAATTAGATTAGATTTAATCTTCTTGCATATTGATTACCGAGTGCAGCATGCATTTAAAATAAGACAGGGAATAGAGGTCGATCAGGGGAACCCAAGTCCAAATTTGCTTTCAGGGCAGATGAGGTGAGGTTCACATCTTGCAAATGTGTTGTCGCTGTGTTCTGTTTTTTGTGACATGTCTTTTAGACCATGGATCTTTCAAGTTATTAACTTGCAGAGAAATGCAAACACAGGAATAATTAAATCCCACCACAGGCTTCATCATAACTTATACATGGTGCATGTATGTTGGTATTTATATTATTACTTTACACACACAGAAACGCATATGAATGCAGGATCTGAAGAAGAGGTATCAGAGTTTGATATATGAGTCCTGTGGTTTCTGTTTGTAGTCTTGAAAGCATTTAGCAAGTTTTGGTTGTATGCAGAAAACCACATGTGCTTTAAGCAGAAGAGGCAACACAATTTGCAATCACTGAATACAATTATGGATTTTACAGAGCAGAAACTTACAGTGTTAAAAATAAAGCCAACATGGAAGGGCAAAAAAACTGCTGTTCCTCAAATGTCCACAGGAGGCTGGCTCCAGAGCGAAAGAAGCTCATTTATCCATTCATGCACACTTATCAGGGGTTGATTTGCCATCCCACACGACCACACGTACCAAAATATTCAGGCTTTTTGTCCCATTATATTAATTAAGCTGTAAGAATCACTGCATCCAATACTTCTTATTAAATAACTGAATTTTAAAAGACTCTCTCTGTCTTTATTTCAACACAGACTTCCTGTTGAAAATGCATCTCAATGCCTTCAATCCAAGGTGATGGAACTTTCAAAATGTTCTCAGACTTTAGACTCCAGAACCACAGAAGACATTATACAACTGTTTTCCCAGGCTGGGTATTGCTAACCATGACTACTAAATTGACTTTGATACATAGAATCGTTGGAGTGCATCTCTAACTCATCACAGGGGAAGATCACAGAATGAGTAATACGGCTTTCTTAGTCAGTGGTGCACTTGCAAAATCTAACATTTACGTGGTGAGGAAATCCATAAGTCCTGAGAGTTTCAGTTGACTTTGCCTCGTCTTTCACAAGTCTCTGCACAGCACAGATACATATTCTGCCTTTCTATTATTTCCACCTGGATTTAGATCATCAAAGAGACGGTGTACTGCCCTTCCAAATCACATCCAATCCCTCTTTGCAAACAGACCTGTCATAATAACATGACAGGGTGTTGCATATACCATGACATTATCTATCTGAAGGGATTTGCACATGATGGCTGAGCTGCAAATGAGGTGTCTCAAAGAGTGGAGGTCAGAGAGAATGCTGCGCACGTACCTCTGCCCTGCTGTTGGCAATGTTTTGATCCGAACACTGGGCGGGTGGATCGCGGCTGTCCCTTTGAATGCTAATGAATGAATTCTTCAAAGGAGCTGTGCTCCCTGAAGTCACCTTACGCTATTGAGCCTTGATGTAAAAGATGACTTTAAACAAACAGAGTGGTGTGTTCATACATCAAAGAACTGGCCTTATGCAAGTACGTTTTGCACAATAGTCATTCTCCTCGCTCAGCAGGTGACTCTGAGAGCACATAGCGCTTTAACACTTACAACACCATTGTACTGAATATCTAACATAACTATATGGTACAAGGATACAGGGAATTCAGCTGCACAAGGACATCCTTTGTCCCTGAAATCTTGTGAATGTTTCTTGTGATTGAAAAACAATCGAACAAAAGAAATACTTTCTCCATATGAAGTAATAAAGTCTTTGAGAAGCATATTTGTTTTTCAACCACAGTGTGACTTTAAAGAAGAAGAAAGTAATTTCTCGAGGCAGTCTAAGATAACTTGCATGCATGCAATAGCCTTTTTTCATTTGTTGTGGGAGTTTTGTGGAATATTAGTCAATTTAAACCCTGTTGGCTAGGCTTTTGATAAAGAAACTAAGGTTAGTAAATAACCATACACTGTATAGAAAATGGATGTAGTATCCGTGACGTCACCCATCTGTTCCTGAGCGCTGTTTTGAAGCCAATCATCGGTGGGAGCCATATTGGTAATGCTGAACTCAACCAGGTATAGTGTGAGGTAAAGAGGCAGGGTTTGAGCCTCATAGCCAAAAGCTATGTGTTCCCGCCTGTCAGTCATGTCCTTATTTGGGCAAAACTTGTAATCTTAATATCTTCTGAACCGTCGTGTTAGAAAAAAATGTACCCCCGTACAGTGTTTCGATAATGAGATTAGCTACATAGGCCCAAGATGTTTTTGAACTAGGCTGTAAACATGTTTATTAATGCTGCAAAGATCGTCTTTTTTGAATTGGTGTGTATGTGGTTTCCGGTGTTTCTGCAGCCAGCCTCATGCGGATGCTCAATGAATTACAGTTTATAACACTTCCGCTTGGGCTTCATATTTTGGGACTAGAGGTTGCCGCTTGTAAATAACCTACAATGTTTAAAACTTTGTATAACACCAACATTACTCATTTGTTAGACTCTCTTTGTTACGTGACTATTTGCAAACTCTGGGTCTGATATATAAAATTATTTTACATCATTTGCACACACTAAACCTGTGCAAATGAGCAGACATGATCTAATTTAACAAAGCAAACGCAAAGGGTTAAATGAACCACAAACTGCTCTGCAAGGCAAATAGCGTCCCTGCATGCTGGTTTTGTTTGCATACATTTATAAGAGCCATTATGCATTCGTTTAGAGCAAAGCCTCCTTTCTTATGGAGAGAAAACGTCTGATTCACAAACACCGGGGCGAACAGCCATATGCAATTACGGGGAAATTTCTACTGTCTGCTGAGAGTTGGTGGTAACTGAGCATTACTTATAAAGAATTCCATGCTCAAGCTTTCCAGTGATCATGGCATCAATGCCACCTCCGGGTAACCCAAAAATAAAATACCTTTCCATATCTGTATATAACACTTTGACTATTATTGAAATAATCAGAGCTTGTTTTATTTTTTTGGTTTTTAGAGTACATTTATAATGCATCTGCTCTGAATTTAATCTACAATGCACTTGTAAGAAGTGTCCCCTTCTCATCCAGCTAATTATTGTATGTGGACAGATTTAGCACAGTAGAGAGTAGAGATTCCAATATAAGATTCAAAACAGGAGCTCATTACACTAAGCTAGAAATTGGGGTGGGTGTTTTTGCATTTGAATATCATTAGTGCAATCTACTTTGTATGATAGTTGTTGAGGCAGAGGAGATATCCTGGACAACTGACACACAATTATTCTTGCCATTAGTGGCTGCAATCCTTTGTTTGTGAAATCTCCCAAAGTTCATGGGACTATTGCAAACAGTGCAGCTTGATACTACTTCTTAGCAGAGGCTAATATGAGGATGGTATTTCACCTACTTTAAACAACATTAGAGAATTAGCATCAATCAATTCAGTTCATTAACAGCTAAAAAGCCAGACTGCAAAGTATACATTATTTCAAGGATGTGGTCATGTGACATATCAGTATATCAATCCCAGATCGTTAACAGCTTTAAGCCTTTTACGGTATGCATGATGTCAGAAGGGAGGTGAATAAGGACGTCTTCCAGTAATAACATCTTAGGCTAACAGTAATAGTCTCAAGAGAAACATTAAATAGGCCTGAGTGTCTTTGCAGAGCTTGACAGACCTCTCTTCTGTTTCGTATTTCCATCGAGCATCACTCACAACATCAGTCCTCTCACACTTTGCCATTTTTAAAGTTGTGCAATGCAGAAGGAGCTGCTCTCTCATTGGTCCGTGCCACCAAGATATTCTATCCATCTTACAGTAAGGATGTTTTAAGCTACCAAAGATACTGCATTGGTTTTTGTTAAATATGACATACCAACACAGTATGCTACAGGGATTATTAAAGGGGACATATCATGCTTTTTTCATCAATATATATTGGTCTAAGAGGTCCCAAAAACATGTATTTAAAGTTTATGCTCAAAAAAACACTTTGAAATCAGATTTTGGCATGCCTGAAAAGTCCTTTTCTTCATTCCTCATCAGAACACTCTGTTTTCCCTCTGACCACGCCCCCTCCGGAAGTGGATGTGCCTCGGCTCTCCAGCACGTTGATCTAATGTTTACATGTTGGCTGAATATACACGGCTGCTCAGAGATCGCGTTACTTCAACCCTCTGAATCTGATCCTGACGGAGAGGCGCCTGTAGCAGGACCTTTCTGAAGGATTGGTCATAGATTTAGTGTTTCTTGTTGTTTTATTTATCAGTATGTAGACGTGTGTCTTGGTACACAGCTACGAGCATGTAGCTATGTGGCTATGCTAACTAGCGCTAGCACTTATCCATGATAAATCATCCACTAGATCTTCAAATCTGCAGACGTGGGGAGTAAACCCGACCTCTGCCAGAAAGGCAGCGGGACCTTTTATGAAGGATTGGTCACAGATTTAGTGTTTCTTGTTGTTTTATTTGTCAGTATGTCGACGTGTGTCTTGGTACACAGCTACAGCTACAGCTATGAACATATAGCTATGTGGCTATGCTAATTAGCGCTAGCACTTATCCATGACAAATAAAAATCATCCACTATATCTTCAAATCTGCAGACGTGGGGAGTAAAACCGACCTTTGCGTTTATTAAGAAAGCCTACAACTAGCATGCCTCCCTCCTAAGCTCCTTGTTGGCACATATTTGTGCAGGTAATGAAAAACGGGGGAGGGATTCAGTATTATTTTATACAGTCTATGGGCTGAACAAGCTCCGAGCTCTGACTCCGTGACAGACCGGATATTGTTGTTACGTAACAAAAACACGGAAGTCTGAAACGGCTCGTTTCACACACATTTACAGAAAGGTGTAGAAATCAAAACAGGGGCAGAATGGATTTTTTTCATTCTTGGGGGGTTTGTAGACATGCCAGGGACACATATTTCAGGTAAAGAACCATTAAAAAGTCAATTTTGCATGATATGTCACCTTTAAATCAGACTTTGGTAATTTGCTCCCACAAGAATCTATCACCATTATTTTAACACTTTTGTTCTCATGCTCTTACAATTCATCTCTTTTCCCAATATGACTGAATCCATCTTTCTGGAATAGTAGTAGGCGTGAAACTTTATTACGTTTCTTTAAAATCAAGTTGGATGAGAATATTTTGCAAGGAAAGTAAACTTTACCAGAGTTAAAAAAGAAACGCTGACACAGAAGTAACTCTCCTTTCCCTCCATTTTTAACTGTAATCATGCTCTCACACTCCAGCGCATGAGTTCACACTTAGTCTCAGCAGCAGTAAGTGCTATATTCCATGTTCCAGCATTACAATACATGTTTAATACATCTCTCCTCTCATACTTCCAGCATTACTTTGCTTTATTAGGCCAATGCTCTAGGATAGGGTTGAAATCAGGGCATGCCACCTTACATAGACTCTGTAGGCAAACCTCCATTGTGTTGAACCTACTAGGTTATAATGTTCTGGGCACTGTATAAGTGAACCTGACCTGTTTTTGGCTCTGCAGCATTGCTGACACAGCTTGTGGAATGCTCCAATGGTACTTTGCTACATAGTTCATCTGTGCTTGAGCAAATCTGCTAAAAAAAAATGAATGTTACCTGAGCTAAAAGCACCAGTAATTCATCATTGTCCTGGAGACTCAAATGAGCAACCAGTCCCAATGAAAGTGGGATAAGTAACTCATGAGAACATTAACTATTAATTAAAGGTAGATATAACTGGGGATTATACAACTTTTTTTTATGCAAAAAGCACACATACAAAAACACGTGAGAGCAGCCTGAGGAGCTACTGGACCCCCAACCCTCTCTTATAGGGAAAAGAGGAGCAATATCAGGTCCTGCAATCCAGGACATGGCAGCAGAGCTAGTTAGTGCATGGATGGGTTGTGGATCATTATAAAGTAGCTTAAGTACAGACAAGTGCAACAATATTTAAAGTTGCGACATTTGCCTCATTTATGTTTGAAGGTGTGTCAGCTGTAAAGCCCTGCAAGAAGAACGGGGACAGAACCTCAGCTATGCATCAGGAGTCATGGTCACTGTTGGATTCTGATTTGCGTATCTGCCTGTTCACTATACTGTATCCTTTGTGTTCTATGTTCATGCTTTCATGACAGTTACTGAGTTGTGAGTGAATACACTGCCTAAAGCAAATGCCTAAGAGGTATAATAATACATATGTGTTGCAGTAAGTCAGCCAGGATCAGAAGTATTTTCCTTGTTTTTTCTTAGCTTCACTCCTTTTGTTCTTTTAACCTTTGTAGGGGCAGAGTTTGAGAAATTGCACGATACAAAGCGAAGTTTGCACATCACACAGATTGAAGTTGAAACAATGTGAGGAGCTGTAAGGCAGTGAGAGATCTACAGTGTTTCACAGCACTCTGTTTAACACCCTGACAGGGGGATGCATCTGAGACGTGAGTCGGTGTATTTATAGTCTCATTTGCATGCAAGATATATGATGAAGCTGCATACAGTAATTGACTGTGTGAGCTGAGCCCTACAGTACCGTGCAAAAGATAGAATATTTTAAAACATGACGAACACACGAGGGGGGGCTGCATTATGTATGCAAGGGTAATAACACATTTTAAATTCCAACACTCTTTGTTGTTGTAAAATGTGTTTTGGGAGAATATTGAGACGAAGCTTACATAAAGAGCATCGGCCCTGAAGCTTGTGTTTGTCTCCTGTCAGGTTGTAATGTACTCTCTTATGCATGCAGGATGGAAATGGTAAGCTGGCTGGATTACATCCAGAACAGAGTTCGAAAACAAGCTTAATATGACATCATTTTATCTCGCATCACACAGCCATGCAAAGCTGCTGTGCATTATCTTCCCTGTTGACACAAAGCGATAACCATTTGCATGCAAAAGATCAACTGGCGGCGGATTAGTTTTGCACAGTTTCTCCTCAGTGGACTGACATTTGTGAAACATTTCTGACTCTTTCTGGTTAGACTAGCTACTCAAAAGCTTTCATGAACTTTGGGAGCACATACACCTCAGATAAAGGCATGCATGTAGATGATAATCCAGTGATACTGCTCTGCTGTGGCAGAGGGTCAGTGCTTGGTGACAAAGGATGGCAGTGTGAATACATGGAAACCTCTCCTTGCAACATCTTTCTGCACATCGTCTCTGTAGGAGCCATGAAGGATTGAGTGTTTATAGTATCTTATTTTGAGGTTTAGGGTAGTTTATTGTTTGTATATTTTTTGTGGTGTTATTTTTGTTGTTTGTTTAAAATATGGTTTATTGTGGGGACAGTTAATTAAGTTATTTACGGGTCATTAGGGGCGGGGATATTCTGTCCATTTAAGCCACCTGTTTTCTTTTGTTTGGAGGTAGAGGGAGGGGGTGAGCTGGGTCTCCGTACTTTTTGTTGACCGCTTATTTTCACTATTTTCTTTTGATCACTTTAATCATCTGTTTGTGCACTTTATAAGGAGTTGATTATCCCTTTTCCTTAATAAAAGGTTAAACTTATTTTTGTACATTAGTGATTTTTGCTTTTAGCGCGTCAAAAGAAACGTGGCAAAGGAAACGTCATCAGACTGTGCAGCAGATCAAGGATCAAGAGACGGAATGAGGAAGTGAATGAATGAAACAGTCATCAGAGATCAAGCACAGAGGTAAGCGCTGGCTGTAAACTCTGCGAAGCAAGCTTCAGCCAGGTAAGCTTACGTGTGGATGTGAGCTATAACGCTGCAAAGAAACGGATGGATTTTGGCTTGTATGTTGGATGCCTTTTGTTCATTGGGAATGGTAGCCTGGTTGCATCTTGACACTGAACATCCCCATGACTGAAAGTTTGAATCTCCGCTCTGTCTCTGAATGCTGCGCTGCTCTGCTGCTATGTGGGATGATGATGATGTTTGGATGAAATCTCTCTAATCTTGTGGAAAATGTGTTGCACGTCTTGATGTGGATGTGTTTCAAGTGGACAAACAGGAAAAATCAAAAGGTGGAAATGAGTGAAATAAATGCTGGTGTTGAAATGGAGTGTAGGAAAAGAGAAACTAAACTCATGGGCTAGTGAAATCGAAAAGCTTCAGCATGAATGCAATAACATTGTGCATAAAATAAAAAGGTTCATACCTGAAATGAAAGCATTAATGAAAAGGAAAGAAAATGCTTCACATGTTCAACCTCACTTAGAGAACCTAATTAAAATGTGGGATGCTGCTACTGTATCACATGATGCGTTTATTCCTTTGCTCCCTGAAGGTTAAACTTGTTAAACTTTTTGTACATCAGTGATTTTTGCTTTTAGAGTGCCAGACACTTCACTAAGCCCAACCTCAGCCTCTCAGTGGCTTTTGGCTCTTTGTAGTCGCTTCTTTGTTTTCTTTCTCAAACAAAGAATAGTATGCAAGCCTAGACATTTAGGAAAGTAGGAGATAATTCAGTCAGACAACCTACATTTGAATGGTTTGTAGTGTTTGCTGCAGCAGCAGAACATTGTAGGTAGCAGGACAGTGGTGGGAATGGCAGAAAAGAGGCAGAAACCTGAAGTCATGCAGCTTAAATAAACCGCCACAATGGGCTGAGGATACCTTTGTAATGTGATTTTGAGAATGACACATGTCAAGTATGATATCAGCTGAAGTTTGCCTGCCTGAAGTAGCTCGCAGGCGGGGCTCCATCTGTTAAAAAAACAATGTCCGATGATGGGACATTAAACGCATCACTTGACAATAACAAGGTACGTTCTGAGCCTTAGGACTCTGAGTGGTCTCCACACACAGGAAGCCAATCATTTGTCATCAAGACAGATTTCTAATTAACACCAGGACATTTTTATTAACATCTCAAGCTTATTAACTCAAAGGTCATTTATTCTCCATTGTTAAAAAAGCAGGGAATAATTACAGTTATGTCTTGTATTAAGTATTAGTGGAATAATGGATGGATGCACTGTGACTGGGTGCGAACTTGTGAGTAAAACTGCCAACGCCTGTGGACTTATCTCAGTGACAAAGTGCCTCAGTGTGACAGGAAGCAACTAGACTCTGCTTCCTGTCACGATTGATCACAGATGATGAGGGAAGTTGTCAGTTTTTGATGCTGACGTGTGAAAATTCTGAAGATGCATCAACACAATAAAAATCTGTCCGAGAGAAAAAACAGAACAAAACATGACTTTAAGCTTTCTATCTTTCTGTTGTTTCCTCTGTCAGAGCTGTCAGTGTGCAGCAACACTGACGTGGTGTACTACACTATGCTAGCTACATCATTAGTGGGTGTGGTCAATCAAAAGGATGGGAACCCATGGTCAAACGGAGATCATGGTTTGATTGCAGTCTGAAAAGAGAAATACAATATGAGACAGGAATTTGTGTGAGTGAGTGTGCGTGTGTTTCTCTCTCCACGCTGAAACCCGTTTTCGGACTCCTGAGCGGAACAGACTGCATATAGTACAGCAGGTACACAATTGAGAAGGAAACAATTAAGGGTTTCAGGCTGTTGGCTGTAATAGCCGTACTGACTGTAGTACCTTGTAATTATGTTGTCTTTACTGAGCTCAGTGTGTGAGACACACAAAGGCTCTTTTTTTATATTTCAGAAACACAAGACTGCTGCCAACTTGTGCTGACTATACATGTCACTGAGCCCAAAATACATTTACAACAGTGACAGAAAGCTTCTCATACACCTGGAGATTTATGTGAAAACCAACAGTAAGCTTTGTCATTCTCTTTATGTTACACTATTCAATATTATAGTATGTAAATGAGGTACATTTCTCATTGATTTTTCCACACAAATATCTGTTTCTCCTTCTTGGTCAATTATCATAACATAGAATGTTTTGTGTTTTTTGTGACAGTTCATAACGCTTCTGTGTTGTCCCTGAATCTTTAAGTGTTGACCAGTGACCGATGCCAAGCTGTCTCAACAGTGTGTAGTTTATCTTTAATATGTGTATGACATATTCATAATGCATTTTACATTATTACTGATGCATATCATCATATCTTCAGGGCCTGTGTCCATTAAGAAGCCAATATACACTGGACAAAAATGTAAACGCAACACTGCATGGCCAGCTTACTCACCGGACATGTCACCCATTGAGCATGTTTGGTATGCTCTGGATCGGTGTATACGACAGCGTGTTCCAGTTCCTGCCAATATCCAGCAACTTCGCACATTGAAGAGGAGTGGACCAACATTCGACAGGCCACAATCAACAACCTGATCAACTCCCGATGCAGTAAAACTGCACATTTTAAAGTGTCCTTTTATTGTGGCCAGCCTAAGGCACACCTGTGCAATAATCATGCTGTGTAATCAGCATCTTGATACGCCACACCTGTGAGGTGGATGGATTATCTCGGCAAAGGAGAAGTGCTCACTAACACAGATTTAGACAAATTTGTGAACACTATTTGAGAGGAAAAGGCCTTTTGTGTACATAGAAAAAGTCTTAGATCTTTGACTTCAGCTCATGAAAAATGGGAGCAAAAACTAAAGTGTTATGTTTATATATTTTTTCAGTATAGTTTAGTATTTTCAGCTCTAAGACAAAGTCATCATTCTCAATGTCACTCCTCCAACACCAACCAATCAAAATCAAGAAGGGGCGGGACTTCTGATGTCAACTTTGTCATCCATAATAGCAGGGGCCTATAATAGGAGAAACTGACCACACTCATAATTTCAAGGGTACTCTTCTCAGGTGAAGAGAAGCTGCTAATGCTGCACTGTGTTTTCTATTGATTGTTTACAAAATTCCATTGATTTGAAGCAAATGTGAAGCACACAGATCAATTTAAAATATATTACTGGTCACTACTACAGGAAGTAAAGCTGCCACCAGACAACTTTCATAACAGAGCAACTGTAATTGCTAGTGAAAGAGGCTTCAAAATTGAGGTCATGGCTGCTGCATGCCAGAGTGAAAAATTTGCAATAAAAAATTGCAATGAAACTACGAATGCTGCTTTTATATTCTTATCCAACAGTTTACAAAAGTATTTTTTAAGTCAAAGTATCACATCCTTGTTGTATTGTATTCATCATTCCACACATACAGCATGTTAAATATGGGATTTGATTCCCTAGTTGTGTAGGTCAAGGGCAGAGTAAGCTATAAATACCACAAAGACACTTGATCATCTGCTTCCACGGCATGTAGATTAATATGAATGCACATGAAAACATCTGTCAGTGCCGTTTTATTGAGCATCAATCTCTTGTTTATGTGCATACTGACAAAAAAAAGCTTGCAGTTATGTCAACAGGATGAAGCATACTTATATATATTTTATGGGATGTGGGATAAAAATATGCTTAGTATGCTTGTTGTCTAGACACGGTGCTAAATTTCTCATGCAAGTCTTTGGGCGTATTCACAAAGCTTCCCATACAAAGAGCTACTCCTAGAAATCCTTAGAATCATGACATTTTCTAAGAATCCGCCCTTAACGTCAACACTATATTCTGTTGAATATAGAAGTTACTGTCACAGTATCTTAGCTCTGCAGAGAGCTTCCAAGGTGAAAAACTGTTGGAGTAGTGAGGATGAGTTTTAAGGGTCTCAAGTTTCTAAAGTAGAGGAAAAAATGGTGGAAAGATGGTGAGGTAGGTGAAATCATGCATCGTAGTAGTTTGTGTTTGTGCTCACATCTGCAAGACAATACCACCAGAAATTAGAGTGATTTCAACATGAAGATATTTTACATCACTGCAACAGTTTCATTCATTATTCTGCTCTAACAATGAGATGAGCCTCGTGGAGGGAGATTTGTGATTAATGAAGTAAGAAAGCGAAGAGTGTTCAGAATAACATCAGCTGCACAAACCACAGCATGTAACATGAGACACAGCACTGCAATCAGTTAAGGAGAGACAGAAAGCACACTTGTCTCTCTCTGCAGAGGGGTGCAGAGCATGTGCAGATCATGCACCAGTTTGCCGATGTTAAAAGTAATCATATAGGGGAAAGAGAAAAATAAAACTGTGTAATTTGCCAGAAAATGTACTTAGGCAGCTTTAAATAAACGTGTGTCCTGCCCAGGTATTGTATGTGTGCTATAAGTATCAGACTGAGGCTACTTTGCATGTGGGCATGTGTTTTCAAACATGATGTGGTAATACAGTTTAGAGGTTTTCTTGCAGTTTAACCAGCAGGCATATTCTTTACATATAACAGCAATGAAACACAATATCTGATCAGAGTCTCTGATCAAGCCGATAGAGTCCACTGTGCTCTGCTCATTATCATAAAGCATCATCCTCCCTCCTCCTTTTGTGAATCAACCAATCACAGCTCTGTGATCCAAGCAACAAGGTCAACTTCAGCCTCCTCACTCAGGTGAAAGTTTCTGTCCCTTTCTCGCTCAGAGTTGCTCTAAAAAAATTCTAAATCACTCCTTGGCTTGGACTCCTTGCAAAAAAAATATTAAACAGCCCCCTGAGAGAGTTTTCAAAATGTTTGTGAGTGTGGGCACAGATTAAGTCGGATGAAGTTAAATCAGATTTATTCATGAGGCAGAATTAAAAACAGTTTAAGCTGACCAAAGTGATTCATGACTCACAAAAAAAGAAACAGAAAAGAAGCAAAGAAGCATAAAAAATTTAACAAAAATACAAATTAAATTCTGCTTATTTGAGGCAAGGAGATTCGCATGCTAACATATAACTGTAAGTTTTGAGGCAAGACTTGAAACAGTCCATGGGGGGGGGGCAGAGCTGATTGTGAAAGGAAGGCCGTTCCTAAGTTTGGGTCTTGGATGCTGTCACCTCTAGGTTTCAGATTTCAATTGGTTCTTTAAGTAATTTAATTGCAAATTCCACTTTGTTGAAGACTGATCAGTGTCTGTGACGTAGAGAAAATGGGGTGCTGAGGTGCCACTCTGTCTGTGTCACGTATGATTGACTTCTGGAAAACATAAAATATTCAATTAAACATCGGCAGTGCTGTCAGTCATAGGAAAATGATTGAATTGCTTTCACTCTCCTGACGAAACACTCATGTTTGTTGATAACCTGCTGCATTCTGTTCACACACTGCTGCAAACCAGCTGCTGCTCGCAATAACAAGATGCAGAAGCACAAAAATATCAGAAACACCCAGGAGAGACAAGAATGAAGAAACAGGGTGTGTTCTATACGATGCTCGCTCCATGCATCAGATGAAAAGCTGCTCCACATTTGCATGATGTGAGCGTGTTGTTGTCTGGCAGTACAATATATGCCATGAGTTAATGAGATGGAGGGGAAAAAAACAGCACAGTGGTCTATCAATAGCTCCTTTGATCAATAAAACATGAAATGCTTTGTCAGCAGTCACATTCTAAAAAAGATGCGTTTTTTTCTTCCTGTGTTTGATTTGTGGAACTGGGGGGATGGATTTCCACTTGATTTCTCTCTGTATTTACTAATTCAGTCATTCTGCAGATCTCCATTACTTTTAATTAGCTTTGAAGAACGGCAGAGCGCTTTGTTTCTACTGTCACTGGCGTTGTAGATCAGATCATTTCAAATGTTGTGTCTTCCCATAGAAGGTTTTATCTATTGCACTGATTTTCTTCTGTTTATTACAAATCAAACACAATGCAAGAGCATCAGTGTTTCACCAACAGCTGTCTGATGCTTCATGCAATACTAGAATTGGTGATGTATATTTATGAAATCTTAATTACTGATATATTCACCGCAAGATGAGTTTGGTGTGACTCCTTGTCTCATATTTCACTGCCGTCTGACGGTTTCAGTAAGTGAGGTGATTAAGAAGTTGTTGTTGAAATGGTTGCATGCTGTTTTGAGAAGTGTTACCGTATACTGTTCAGTCTGTAATTCCTTTGATGGTAACACAATCTTTACATAGAGAACAATTAACCCAACTGAGAGTGTGAGAGGGAAATTAAGAAACAAGAAAATAAGATGTGCTATTGTAATTACGGTTGTTAGCATAATACAAACTCCCATGAAGATGTTTTGCTGAAATTTCCCATAGACGGCATGCCGTGTCAGAGAACGCCCACACTTCAGATTGATTGTGCTATTCTGTGCAACATCTGCAAAACGCTACAAGATAAAGACTGAAATATTTCAAACACTTTATAGAACACAGAGCTAAATAAGAGAAAGCATATAAAGACAGATGGATGTGGCATGTCAGGGAGGTCTGATAGAGGTCGTACAGGTTAGCTGTGTCCATTTTATTCAGTACGACGTCTGCAGAGCTTTTCTTTTCTGCAGATATTCAACATCCCCACGTTGAATCATTAACACCCACGTCTAAATGTGCCCTGTTGAGTTTCCGTGTAAACAAACCATGTCAGGCCTGCATTTAACACTTCACACTAAAGCCTGCTTGGGTTCCACACAAGTCTACAGAAACAAACGTGCTGATACATTCTCCTCTTGAATGAAAACACATGCAAAGGTTTGCGTTCTCTACATGAAGGTCCAAAATGCAAAATCTGACAGCTCACTCATGATTAAAACTGTCTTGATTGTCAAAGCACCTTCTCCAATATGACGACATAATCATCATGTTAATGTCAGTACAGGATGAGTGATTTGGGGTGTGGGTGCAGCCTTGTAATGTTTCATATCTATCTACGGCATGGGGACTGCTGCATGGCTGTGGGAGGAGTTGGTGCCCGGGGACACGCCGTTCTGCTTGTTCACATAAATTAACTCAGCGGTCAGTGCCTGGCTGTGGGGGGGGGGGGGGGGGGGGGGGGGTCAGAGACCAGGCTCTGTGGCTTCTGAGGCTCATGGGTGTGGGACAGGGAGGCTATATCACTGTATGCATCATCAGCCAGTTCTGCAGAGCCGTTCTGGGTAAGGTGCTGGTCCAGGATGGCCTCTATCTTGTTGTCCATCTTGGAATAAATGAAGGGCGGGTTGGACAGGTAGTTGGATGATTGGCAACTCTGGCTCCTTGACTTCAGGCATTTCCTCCACTTTTAACTCCTAAAAGGAGTTTGATCTCTGGCTATCTAGTATATCCATACTGTGCCACACTGTGTTTCAGTCACACTGGTGGAATTTTTGGCTAAAAAGTTAACAAATCGATATCAAGTCACTGAATTGTCTTGGATTGTATCGTTCTAAAGGAACCAATATCGTCCTTTAATCGTATCAGCAACCACGAATCATGATACAAATCGAATCGTTGTGAAAAAGAATCGTTACACCCCTAATCATGTTGTATCATACCGTCTCGTCTCATCGTATCCTGTCTTTTCTCGTGTAGTGTGATGTCATGTCATGTCATGTCATGTCATGTGATGTCATGTCGTGTAGCGTCGTAAAGTTGGCCTTTACTTTCTTGCTCACTCTGCTGGAAGATGAGCATCAGTTGACAGTTGTAAGTTGAGGTAAAAAAAAAACAGGTGAAAAGGAGAGTGGTGTAAACAATATAGAAGCAGGGAAATCCAGTCCTGCTCATCTCAGAACACTTACATCCTAACAGATGAATAAACACTTCAACACCTCAATGTAACCCCGGGAAGTGCTGGATGTTGTTTCTCCAGTCAAATACACGCTTGACTCTCTCTGCTCTTTGTGTCTGTGTTTCTGTGCAGCTGAGCATCTGCACCTGTCAAATTGACACATGCTATTGTCTCCGGCTTGATACACACCACTGTTCAGTTTTTTATTCAGAGATCTCATGAAAACATCAAAACATTAAGAGATGGGAGTAGAAGAGAGTAAGGTCTCTTCAGATACACCACTACATCATCGTAGAGGGTCAAAGTCGACAGTTTAAAGGGGTCACATTTGTGTGTCTATGCTTTGCTTTTTCAAGGGAAATCCTACATCTCCCTCCAAAACACTCTCATCATACATTTTTAAAACATTAGACATATGGGGGCAGCAGTAGCTCAGTCCATAGGGACTTGTCTTGGAAACCGAAGGGTCGCCGGTTTGAGTCCCAGTATGGACGAAGTTTGGCAAGTGGACTTGTGGCTGGAGAGGTGCTGGTTCACTTACCTGGGCATTGCCGAGGTGCCCTTGAGCAAGGCACCAAACCCCCAACTACTCAGGGCTGATTGATGGCAGCATCCTCACTCTGACATCTCTCCCTAAGCATGTTCACTGCATGTGTGTGCATGATTGCATGTATATACCAAAAACTGTGTATGTAGCATGTCCAAAAAATAGCATGAGTGAATAAAAATTGAATTTCCACCCTGGGAATTAATAAAGTACCTTAATCCCCTTAGTCATAGCTCTGAGAACAGAAAAAACAATGTAGCCATCACAGTCCACTCCATATACAGTAACTGTTACTCAACTCAACAGCGTGTAGGTTGTGCAGCGTAGTGTCTGTGTTCAGTCCTATTGTGTGCACCCATCTACAGTACAGTTATTACTCATGCTGTTGTGGTTTTACTTGTGCCAAACTAGAGAAAGATGACTTTCTACACACAAGGCTGTATAGGCTTACAATAGCTTGTACACAGAGAAATGTTTGTGATTGGAACACCATGTTTTTTCAACCTTTCTCTGATATATCACCTTAGGCTTCACTATTATCAGTTAATTTTAAATTAAAGAAGATGGTTTTAGTTAGCTGTTGTCTTTTTGATTTCAACTGCACCTCAAGGAATGTTTCTCTTCTTTGTTCGACACTGCTGGGTGAAGGTTAACGCTTAAATCTGAGATCAAATTTCACTTTCTGTTCATCTTCGGAAGGATGATGGCTCAGGAGTGATGCTGATGTGGGATGAAATGCATTTATGAGTCAGTTAAATCCATCCTGCTTTTCAAGGATATTGTTACAAATTCTGCACTTGAGTTACCATTAACTAATAAAACCAACAGGCTTGGTTTTTCATTATGCATGTCCCCCCCGGTGGTTATGTTCAGTTTTTAAGGCTATAAACAACTTCAAACGTGCCAGCACTCAGATAATTAAGAAATAAGATATCCACAAAGGCCATACTTGAACTGAAGCTGAATTAAATTCAGTTTCTCCATGACAACACAATGTCTAAAGCTTTTATATGAGAGCATTAGCCATGACACTGGAGCCTCTTGGAATGATGGAGCCTGCAGGATATTTTCAGTCCATCACTGTAAAACGACTTGGCTGTTCTCTGAAGTCTGAAATCCATCAGTGCTAAACATTCTGGCAAGCAGCAGCCTCGTCTGGCAAAGGTTGATGAGATGACAAATGAGTGTTTGATGATAATTGTTGTTCATAAGTTTGATGTGTAATCATGGCAGTGTAATTGTTTGGATTACTCTTCTTCATCTAATCACTTTGATGCTCCCCTCCCCTGACATTGTTTCTTTGGATGCATGAAAATGATGATCAATATTCTTGGTGTGCTGATTCTGTGAGACTCTTAAAAACATCAGCAGAAGGAGGGAACTTGAATATGATCAACCTGATAAAAAACAGGTTAAAGTGACAACAAAGCCTTTTTGTTTCAGAAGCTTAATGTTTGAAATTTTGGCATCTTTTTTTATGAGGCCACAAGTGACCTTATTTGGATGAGAGAGTGGAGCTAATGAGCAAGGTGCAGCCATATTCCATGGTAGCTGGATATTTATTAGCATGATGAGCCTAGTAAGCCAAAATAAAAACAAAGGCTTTAAACACAATACAGGTTTTAAAAAGGCTCCTTATTGGGGCGCTGGTGGCCTCGTGGTCTAAGCTCCCCACGTATGGAGGCTACAATCCTCGTCGCAGAGGTCGCTGGCTCGACTCCCGGACAGTTGACCATTTGCTGCATGTCTTTCCCCACTCTCTACTCCCCATACAAAATAAAAATCATGTTGCATTGGAGAAGACTTCAAACTGAGGTTGTAAAGTCACTGGAAAAATGCTTTCTGATCAAGTAGAAGTATAATTTTCTCATAAATGTACGAGCAAGCTGACTTTAACTACTCTAAGTCCCCCCCCTACTGGTGGCAAGAAGGAATTCAGATGTAAGACATGTCTTCATTGTTTTCACTTATCAAACTCGAAGGTCATGTCCACTTCTTACATGCAGTATGATGTATTCAACTTTCTGCAGAGCCCTCTGGTTGTTTGACGCTTGGATCTCAAAATTAAACACACCCGTCATGCTGCTAATATATGACAGAAGCTTAGATTAAGTGCTGTGTATACGTTTCCTGATAAGTAAGCCTCCCCCGTCAGTTTTAATGATAACTAAGCCTTTCTCCAGGTTCATGCGGATCAAGTCACTCTGCCAATTTTGCGTGACTATCCACTAAGACAGGTCTCTTGTGTGTCTTTTTAATATGTTGTAGATAATGAAGAGGATATAACCACCAACTATTTCACAGCAAAACCCAACGGGTGGTTGCTTAGAAGATATTTGGAGAAGCTATTTTAATAATGTCACATTTAAGTTTTTGCTCTCAGGTATACAGTCGAGCCTTCAGTAGGATGAGGGCTTGTACATTAGGGCTGTTAACGAATATTCTACATTTGAATATATATTTGAATATTTAAAAAAAAACGGAGATTCGATTGTGAAAATTAATATTCGACTGTGGAAAAAAACACATCGGCGGCTGTTTTGCGAGTGGGCGCACTGCATGACGGGTCAGGGACAGGTCACAGGAGTCACACATGCACAGGGTGAAGCAGATGGCAGAGAAATATCTTTCCATCCCCGGATCCTCAGTGCGCTCTGAACGCATCTTTTCCTCTGCTGGGAATATAGTGAATAAAAAGAGATTGGCACTGGCCTCTTCACATGTGGACTGTCTTGTGTTTTTGGCAAATAACCTGTCAGGCCTAAGACCCTACATTGACAGTGGACTAAAAGAGCCTGACAGTCAGTGACACTGGGATAAAATGCAGTTTTTCCTCTCTTTTTTTTATACAAGCGCCAATAATGTAAGTGGACTACTTTTTCATTTTAACTTTAACTTCAACTAATGTTAATAATATTGCTTCAATCACTGAATGAAGCCTGCCTATATTAGGGACAAGAGTCAGGACCTTTAATTGCTTGCACAAGTCTTGCTCAGCACTCACTCAGTGCATTGTGCACAGAGAGGGGGGGAGCGATAGGTCTGCAGTCTTAAAAGTGTTACGGTATAGGCCATTAGGTCATTTACTTGTTTTGTAATGTGTAGGTATGTTTTAGGCATGTTAAATCTGAAATAAAAAATACCTATACAAGTAGTTCTGTCTCCTTGTATTAGTTTGTCCACCTGTTATTGACATAATGTGCAAATCTAGATATTTGAATGGTTGGAAGCTATGGTTTTTTTTTAGAGGGAATATTCAAACGTCATTTTGGAGCAACTTTGATAGCCCTATTGTACATTAAGGCTGTTGGTTCACCTGAAACATCATCTGCAACTTTTTTCTGTCTATTTCAATCCCCAATGTGAAACTCTGTGACATCAAACAAGTTACTTCATCCATCCATCCATCCATTTTCTTCCGCTTATCCGGGGTCGGGTCGCGGGGGTAGCAGTCCAAGCAAATTGACCCAGACATCCGTCTCCCCGGCGACACTTTCCAGCTCCTCCTGGGGAATCCCGAGGCGTTCCCAGACCAGGCGGGAGATATAATCCCTCCACTGCGTTCTGGGTCTACACCGGGGCCTTCTCCCAGTTGGAGTTAAGTTACTTCATTAAATCACTATATACTGTAACAACGTGTGACATGTTTCTAGGTAACAGCACATTTTGAAGCCCTGGGCATCTTACACTGCATCACCCTAACTGTAATGATGCAAACATTACAAACATCTTTCATTCACACATGTGAGGCAGGTGAATAGGACTCACATCAGACAGCTCCAGGAGACTCAGGAGTAAATACACTGGAGCATTCAGGCCATTGAAAGATTTTTGAGGAAGAGGATGACTCGATACTGCTCTCAAAACTCCATCCCTGGGGCTTGTGCTACTGTTCATCACCCACAGTGACAGTTTTGGGACAAGTTCATAAACAGCTGCTGTAGGAGGCTGCGCTATTCAGGGATCTCACCATCCAGACGTTTTCTGATCAAAGCTCAGTCAAAGGAGGTAAAAGACATTTTACTGCACAGAAGATTATCTGTTACTGTTTCATCAGCTGCTTTTATATAATCTCTACCTCTGTGGGATGTAGCAGATTTTGTTCTACTGTCAAGTTTGATTTAGTCCTTTGAACCCAATTTGTTTGGGTGATGTTAAAAGCATTTTATACGTTTTTTCCCATATTCTTCCCTCAGATCTCAGGGGAAAGGCTTCCAAGCACACCCACTCTAAAGGGATATCTACAGCCTAAACAATGCATTTGTTTGATATTCTAAAAATCTGATGGCACATCACTTTTATTACAGCGGGTCATGTGCACAACAGTTTGATTTTCTCCCCGTCACAGAAAGTAAGCCTGTCCCTTCTCGACTAAATGGAAATATACATACATATATTTTATTCAGTGTTCAGCCGAGCATCCAGGCAGGGCTTTACAGCATATATGTCCCATCACATGATTTATGTCGCTGGTACAGAGTTGGTAGTTGTAAAGGAGAGAGAAGTGACAGCCATGTGCTTTAAATCAATATCATATTCACAGTTAGTCATTATGCAGTGCACCATTTGTTCTGGCAAAGCAGGGATGAGTGTGGCTGGTACTGGTGGACTTTAGTGAATATGTTTCAGTTCATGTAGGCAGCTTTATGATGGGTTATGTCATAAATAAATCAATGAATAAAAGGGTGGATGGATGGACAGATGAATGAATGAATGAACAGAGGAACAAATTATCCCCCAAACCCAGGGGCCAGCACATCCATGCACCAACGAACTCACCAACCAGCCTTGGCATTGACCTTTTTCATAGATCTTTTCTTTTAGGTTGAGTGCTATGTTGTTGAAATGTGGTATTGAGATTTGTATGTGAATCAATTTGAGATTTTTCACAACTTGATTCGCATAAAAGGGTTTGGAGGAGGGAAAACATAATGGATTAAATACCCTACAAGTGTTTTTTTAAGGTGGACATGGAGCTTATGAAACACTAACAGCAGGGGTGGAGGTGGCAGCAGTAGCAGCAATCAAACAACATTGCTTTGAAGAGAACAGCAATGCTTCAGGCATACGTATCGAATAGCTAAAGTGGCATCCTGATTGCTGAAGTGCATGAATGCGTAATGAAAAAGGGCGTGCTGGAGGTTAGCTGAAGTGAGAGGGTTGTTCCATGTTAGCATAGAAGCAGACTGAAGCTTGTGAACGTTGCTTCATTTCATTGTTGAATGTATTTACCCTCTTTTGCCCTGACTCTATCATAAATCCCGCCCCATCCTAAAAATAATGTTGAAAGGTATTCATTAAATTTATGTTAGCACTGTACATTAGAAAAAATGGAAATTTGCACAATTTTAGTGACTTCTCTTTGTATGGGATTACTCATAAACATGTTATGTTGTAACAATTTAAGTGCTACACTTCAATAAAACACAAATTGTAGAGTCAAAATACATGTTTTTTAAGAGCTGGTGATCATAACCTTTGACCTCTAGTATACAAAATACATACCTCTGGCCATTTAATTGTCCCCCGGGGATAAATACAGTATTTTTAATTGAATTGAATTTTGGCCTTGTTTCAATTTTTTTTTTTTATGACAGATTTGTGGAAATGGCATCCAGGCATTCCTGAGATAATGCATCCACAAAACTGGGACTGATGGATGAGTGGAGCCTAATGTACCCCTACCACCAGCACTGAGGTTTTTAAATGCAGTGTTGAATTACTGCATAATAAATATGAATAAGCAAAACTAAGATTTGAAATAGTGGCCTGCTGTTTAAATGTATCAACTGTATTTGAATTTAAAGCTGTGTGAGAATAAAAATCTAAAGTAGAACGTTAACAATAAACCTTCTAATCTTAGCTCATCACGCTGCCTGCAGAGTCAGATTCCACTCACTACATAGGTTAAGGAGCGATATATTGAGATCACATAAATATTTATTGGCTGTAAGTAATAAAGCTTGATTTGAGGATGGTTTGTGTTCGGAGTGCTAAAGAGGAAGATCATTTTTTTCTCTATTTAATGTGAGAGGCTCACTATATTCCCTTCTGGGCTCAGAGTACATTGTTGGATGGGTAAGAAGCATCAAGAGACCCATTTTCTGATAAATGTGATTATTCATATTTAGCTATTACCATCAATTAATTCAATGTCAGTGACTAGATGCCAAACAGAATGCTTTTAAATATCCCTCTTCCTGCTTTCTATTTGCACAAAGTGATTAACACGCTTTTACCTTTATATTGACTGTAGTGGAAGTGTTCATTAAGAATGATCACCTGTGATCACACTAAGTAGCTCTCAAATTGATAGCACTTACAAAAGATGCTTTGATAAAAGCTCTTAGACATTGGGCCAAGGTTATTACTTTCACTGCCTTTACAAGTGTCTTGAATAATCTGCTCAGAACTCAAAGTGTTAAACTTTTACCAGTTTAATACAAGAAGACACCACAAGTGAGAAACAAATTAACATCTTCCCTCCTTTTGAAATGAAATCCAGGAGGATATGATCAATCATGCCAGCCTTCAAGTTCACAGAATATTGTATTAAACCTTATGAGTATGGTTTATTAACTTAATATTCATTTTCTAAACAAAAAGTGAGAGTAGAGTCTTCAGCATCACTGTGATGATGAGCTTAGAGCAAAATGCTTCACGCTACTGCTGTCTTTGCACGAGTAGATTTTCTTCAACTTGACTAAAACCAATTGGATTTGAGATTCCAACTTCACTGTTTTCATGGACGCTTCATAAAGTGATCCTGTTATGATGTTCATGTCCATGCATCAAGCATTGAATCTGAATAAAACAATTTTGACATGTGCAGATTTGTTCGCCAGTCTAGTAAGAAGTATGTTCCCTGTTTCCACCGTCTGTTCCTGCTGCTAACAAACACCACTGTCGTTGTGTCATTAATCATAACAAACTTCCAAAGATGTACATACAAAGTTTCAAAAATATTTAATTATGTAGAAAAGTAGAGCTATAATTCAATATTGCAGTTCTTTAAACGGCACAGCTAGTGTGTTTGACAACAGAGATAAAAGCTTCAGTCTTAAAAAAATAAAACATGTGAGTGGATATATTGACTTAACGTGAGAATCCAATAGACTGTATGAATAATGGACGTAGTATTCGTGACGTGAGGCCAGTCGGCGATGGCAGCCATATTGGAAATGTTGAACTCAACTTCTATCGAGCGTGTTTAAGGTAAAGAGGCGGGCTTTGAGCCTCCTAGCCAACAGCTACAGTGTCCCCGCCTGTCGATCAAGTCAGCTCTACCTCTCATAATGGAGAATTGTCTTTTTTGAATTGGTGTGTATGTGGTTTCCAGTATTTTTCTGAGCCAGCCTCAAGCGGATCCTCGATGAACTGCACTTTTTAGCACTTCCGCATTTGCCTCATATTTTTCGACCGGAGGTTGCTCGGAGAATACCTAAATGTCTGATGCCATCACAAGGCTCAAACTGCATGATAATTGACAGCAAAGCCAGAAAACCCAACTAAATACTTCCTCAGCCTTTTCAGAAACAGAACAAAGCCTGTGATTACAAACTGCATAAACACCTTTTAAAGGTTGCAGTACTTCTGGTCCACTGAAATAATGCCTGCTTTAATTCACACGGTGACCCCAGGAGGCTCTTAAACACGCTCACAGAGCGCAGCCTCTGCTTTGTGATCTCTGCCAGCATCTTATTTACATCCTGGAAAGACGCCACGCATAAAAGGGGTTTTCAACTATAAAGTCTGAAGGTTACTTAGGGTCAGTAAAAAATATTTATTCAAACATTTCTGCTGTTAATAAAACATAACTCCTGCTTCTTCATAATAATGCCAGGATGTAATACATTCAGCTTTTTTTTCTGGTGCAGTATAAAAGGGATGTGGTTTTATGAGCTAATTTAGACAAGGAAAACACAAGTGGACATGACTCTTGACATCCAGCAGCTTAGTCAGAGGGCCTACAGTTGAACATAATGTCCACATAGGTCCCACTATAGGGCAGTGATTCTGAACTCCACAGGTATAATGGGATCATTTCAACGGTTGCTCGATGGTTGTACAGAAAAAAACAAACAAACATACATTTTACTTCAAACTAGGGGATTCATTACACCACATCGCCAACAATCACTGATCACCATGATTTCCTACCCCCAACACACCTTTCCTCTCCTCACACACACCTCTCCCTTTGTCTGTCACAATGAGCCAGAGCCGGAGGAGCAGAGCGAGCAGCCTGCATCACCAACTAACTGATCCAAGTTCAGGTGATGTCTGAAAGTACATATACATTTAATGCTGTGATAATTAACTGAATTATCTACTACTTCCCATACCCTTTCGTCTTTAACAACAGAAACAATCGAAGAAAGAATGATAGTATACTGGAGTAAGTGGTGAAGGAAGGATATAAAGAAAAGACAAAGGGATTGAAAGAACAAGACACAGAGAAGGCTAGAAATAAAATACAAGTAGAAGAGGATAACATGAAGGAGAGGAGGAAGAAAGAAGAAAGAAACTTGTAACTCAACAGATAAAGACAGAAACGAGGGATAGCAAGAAACGAAGATGGATGAAAGTAACAAAGGACAAACAAAGGCCATTAGGCGGAAGGAAGGGAAGAAGAAAATACAAGAGAAAGAGAAGAAACAAAATGCAGGAGGACAGAAGAAAGGACAGGAGAGGTAATGACTGACACAAAGATAAGAGTAACGACTAACTGATTCCAGTTCAGGTGATGTCTGAAAGTACATATCGTTTAATGGTTAATAATTAAAGCTAGGGTTGGTAGTCACGGAAAACTAGCATGAATTTGAATGTAACATGTCCTCAGGACTCCATCTAACCCCTCCCCCCCCTCCTCAACGCTCCCTCAAAACGACGCCCCCGCTCACATGCACGAGCGCCGCTGATTCGCGACCATATGATCGTGACTGATTCAAAACCAGTCCTCAGCACATCGTTTGTGTTTTGCACTACGTCAACTCATGTCTCACTCAGCGGTAAGGAAACACCAAAACATTATCATAGTGAAAGTTAAAAACACAAACAAACAGGAAATGTACGCGCAGTAGGCGGGCAGAATGGCAGGACGGGATTTGATTGGTTTAAATTTTTGGACCCCAAAAATGGTGATTGGTTGGTGTTTTCCCAGGTTTACTCCGGCTGTAGATAGCAGCCTTTTTTCGCTCTTTTCTCAGAACTAATTATGTATTGATTGCCATCGGGACATAAAGATAATTTTAACCAGTATAACAAAAAGTGTATCTAAATCTGACCTCCAACCCCAGCTTTAACTGAATATTCTCAGGTGAACATTAATATACCTGTGGGTGATGCTCAGGTAAAGTCAATGTGGGGCAAACGCTGCACATTCATTACCCTGGTAATATTTGTCACAGCAGACACCAGTCTGTTGAGTTTGCAGCTCCCTGCAACCACTCCCCTGATGATGAGGCCCTGCGTCTGCTCTGTGTAAAGACAGGAGCAGCACTGGTTCTACTGTCATGAATCTCTGTTTAGCTCTGAACTTTCATTCTAACAGTTTATATAGCCAAACACTTCAGCTCATTACATTAAATTAACCCTGCCTCATTGCATTCATTAGCTTTAGCTCTAGCACTGCTGCTGCCCTGTGTCAACTGTCTGAGCTGCCAATAATGATTAACACCACTCTCGTCAAAGCAGAGGACACTCTGTGTATTCATTTTTAAAGGGATTGGACACATCAGAGGGACTTCAAACAACCACGTTTCTCACTTATCACCAGGTAACAAGGTGCCATGCCTCATACTTTATAGATTTGTTCATATTCTCTTTTTCAGCCCTGATTAGCTGATATTCTAGTGCTCAGAGTCCCTGAGGATTATATTCACTGGAAATGGATGAGAAATAAGCTTACTGGACAAATGAGGGAGATACGGAGGCATGGTAAAGCCCTCACATCCCTCGTGGCGCAGATGTCAACTGATTTCTCATTTATTTGAATGAATGCCTCTCCTCTCTGCCAGTCCAATATAATTTACAGTCTGTCTGTGTTTCCAGCTGACCCTGCGTGTCCTTCACAGTGCCCTGGGATTCTCAACCTATAAAACAGGTATTATTATCCTCCGCTCGTGACCAAACTTGGCAGAATATTCTACAAGGACTTTGTGCCAGTCATCAGTCCTCAGGGGACTGTCGTGGCCCCAACCTCATCTCCTGCTATCACTGGCTCTGTGTGAGCCGTTCACATCACCAGGAAGCTGAGCTGAAGGAAAGTCAGGGCAGAGAGAACAGAGGAGGAATAGGAAGAGGTCGTAATCAAGTCAGAGACAGACGGGGAACGGGGAGGAAGAGAGGAGGCATGTAAGGAGGTTAGGACAGAAAATGGAAGGAGGGAGAAATGAATGAAATAATAGAGGCAGGAAGGAAAGTAGAAATTACCGAGGTAACTGGAGTACGAAAGGAAAGGAAGGACACATTTCAGGTGAAGAATAGTGAGGGGAGAAGGGTGAAAAAACACGGAAGATGGGACTTGGAGACAGATAGGAGAAAGGAGAGAATAAAGAAACAGGCAGAAAAGAAATGTGGAAAGAATGAGCAGAGGAGGCAGCAACAGGGTGGAGACAATGCAGAGACGGACAGACCGGGACAAAAAGAGAAATATGGAATGAGCCAAGGACAGGCAGAGTAAAAGGAAAGAATAAAAGACAGGAGGGAAATTTATAGATGAAAGAGGAATGCAGGAAGATGGAAAATAACAAGCTAAAGGAAAAGAGGAGGACAGAAGGAACAGAAGATCTAGGAAAGAAAAATTGGGAAATAAGGAAGGTCCCAAAGACAAACAAAGGGAAGACGAGAAGAGAAAGGAAACAACCTCCTATTCCTCCTTCGTCTGTAGGGGTAAGAAGAACGAATGATAGTACACTGGAGTAAGTGGTGAAGGAAGGAAGGATAGAAAGAAAAGGTGTACAATTCAGGAATAGAAACAGGAGGGAGAAAAGGAGACAGGATTGAAAGAAGGACCCCAAAACAGACAAAGGGATTGAAAGAACAAGACACAGACGAGAAGGGGAGAATTACAAGACAAGTAGAAGAGGAAGAAACTTGTAACTCAACAGAGAAAGACAAAAATGAGGGATAGCAAGAAACAAAGACGGATGAAAGTAATAAAGGACAAAGGAAGGGAATAATTGGAAGAAGAAAAGATAAGAGAAAAAGGAGAAACAAAATGCAGAAGGACAGAAGTAGAAAGGACAGGAGAGGCAATGACTGACACAAAAGATAAGAGTAACAAATGAAGGAAGGAAGGGAAGAAAAGGGAGAGAATGAGAGAATAAAGAAAGACAGAAGGGAATAAAGCAAAATAATGGAGAATATAGATGAGGGAAAGAGAGGTAGAACTATACATAAAGAAGGAAGATATGAAGAAAGGAAGGCATGTGGAAAAGAAGCAAGGAAGTAATAAAAATAACAGTAAAAGAGAGGGAGGGAACAAAAGATTGGGAAAAAAGAAAGAAAGAAGAGATGAGGAAGGAGGGCTGCCAGTAAAAACAGAAGAAAGGAATAAATGTGAGGGAGGTAGGGACAGGGCTGGGGAGAGAGTTGACGGGCTCAGCTCATGCAGGTCTGATTGATTCCTGCCAGAGCTGTCTGTGCCGAATCCTGCTTTCTCCCACTGACTGAATATAAATGAAAAATGAAGCCTGATCGACTCTCCCTGAAAAATAAATAAGAAAGAGAAGATGAAAAACTGCGAAACAACAAGTTTGTGAGGTTATTGATGATTTTTGGCCGATATATTTTGAATTTAGTTTCCATTTGCTCTCCACCTCCGAGCAACTTTGAAGACACCAATCAATCTGCGGTGCGATCACACCACAGAGCGGCTCCATATGCTGCTGCCCCGATGCTGACTCGTGTAGGCTGAGGAATTACATGGTAAACATGATCCTGTCAGGGAAGCTTTGCACGACTGACACTTCGAAAAGCTTTTTTTTTTATAGCGATGTCGATATTCATACAAAACAGGCAGACATCCACAGACCATCACCTTCTTTCATACACGGTACTGCAGTACCCACACTGCAGTATCACTGTGGTTGGCAGCGCTGAATGAAGGTCACAAGTGGCTCTCTCCTCTAATGCAATTAACCCAGTTTCTCAGTGAAGCAGCAATCTATGGGGAAGCAATTAAAACCCGAATTCTTCCCAGTGTGTGGACTTCACAGGAAAAAAAAAACCTTGGACAGCTCGGCATTTCTTTGGAAGCATGATTACTGATTTATCTTTTCTTTTTTTGTACATTAATGACAATTTTAAGATGGATAGAGGACACAGTGAAGGATAATTGAAGCAACATGAAAAGAAAAACATGTATGCCCCCAGCTCTGCATCTTAGGAGACATATCAAAAACACTAATACAAAACCCTACATCTAGTGCACTACTCACAGCTCTAGCAATCGCTAAGAAAACAATCCTCCTAAACTGGAAATCAAGAAAGCACATCAATATTGCTCACTGGAAGAATCTTCTAATAGAACAATCCCTAGAAAAACTTTCTGCCTCACTTAATCACAAATCAACTGACTTCTCCAAAACCTGGTCTACATTCATCAATACACTAACCTCTGTTATTGCCTGATTCCCAATAAACACTACTAACTCGAATATATAGACTAACTTCACTCATTTAGACAAACCACATGCCTGCGCACGCACACAAACACACACAAACACACACACACAGACACACACACACGCACACACACACACACACGCATACCCCTCTTCCTTTATGTCCCCTACTTACACTCACACTCCCTCACTGCACTCTAAACATTAAATGCTTGAAATTAATAATTAGGAAATTGTCATTTAGCCTAATCTGTTTCATTATCATTGTTGATATAGTGTATTTATTACTTTCAAATTTATTTATTTATTTTTCCTTCTGTCACTGCTTACCTTTTAAAGGTTATTTCTGTTCCATTTTTTCTACACATTAATTGTTTAATTTGATGGTTTTTTGTTTGTTTTGTTTTAGTTTTTGCCTTGGATTTTGCCTTATTATTATTATTATTATTATTATTATTGGTATTTATTTATTTATTATTTAAAAGGACCATGCATATTAATTAACAATTCTGTAAATATGCCAGAGTTAGCCAAAAGGCTAGTTTACATCCATAGTCCCTTGCCAGATGTTAAAAAGGCTCCCTAAAAAGATCAAGATTAAACAAAGATAAAATAGAGTAAAATAAGATCAAAATAAGAAGGTAGAGGAGAAACCGAAACACAAACAAACAAACAAACAGAGAAGAAAAGAAAAGTACAAATAGCACCATACTATTAAAATGACCAAAAGCTACATAAGGACATGATATGCCAGTCTTTGAGAAAGTGTCCATGGACATAAAATACATGGAGCAAGACAATCAGGTATAACTTCTTTGTTTGTCCGCTTTTTTATGTTGTTAATATCCGTGCCTTGTTTACTTGTTATTCTGTCTACTATCATTTGGTCACCCTCTTGTAAAGCTCATTTCTAAAAGAAAAAAAGAAAAAAGAAAAGAAAAAGAAAACATGAAGAGAGGAAGGGGAGATTAAATGAAAGAAAGAAAGGACAGAGACGTTTGAGAGTTGTCAATTAGCTCCTTTCTCTCTTCTGAACTACAATTTTGTCAAAAAAAAAATCTATTATTCTCTGAGATATTGAACAGATTCCTCATTTATTCTCCAATTATGCGCTCATGGAGTCAAACAGCTCATGCATAAAATCTTATCAGCTCACTTGACTCCTCTTTAATACAAACAAAGCAAATAGAAGGTGCCCCATCTATTTATGTGCTTTGAAACCTGGATGTTTGTGTGTGCCTTTTTGTGTGTGTGTGTGTGTGTGTGCCTTTGTGTGTGTTTGTGTGTGTGTGTGTGTGTGTGTGTGTGTGTGTGTGTGTGTGTGTGTGTCTTTGTGTGTGTGTGTGTGTGTGGGTGTGTGTTTTTGTGTGTGTGTGTGTGTGTGTGTGTTAGCGCACTGTGTACTGACCTTGAATTCCTCCTGCGGGCAACAAACAATCCCAAGTCTTTCCCACTCCTCCCACGGATGAGCGTTGCGAGGTGTTGTCTCTGTGTGTTGTGCCGAGGATGAAGTCTTCCAGCTCATGTGTTCACTCTTTAACCTGCAGGAAAACAACAAGAGGCAGAGAGCGGGAGAGAATGAGAAAGAGCTCAGATCTTTGACAACTGTGTGTCATCTAATCCTGTTATTTTAGAAAGTGGAGAATGCTGGGGTGGCCCAAAGCCTTGCAGAGGTCTGGAGTCAGGTTCTTTCTCTCAGGGAAGCAATATTCTGAAGGATGCAACATGAAGAGGGAAGAAATTTGGCATATAAAAGTTGTGTGATGTTATAAGCTTTTGTTATTTTATGGCTAAAAACTTTGAGTTTGCAGGGCATTTAAAATAAACAAAGAAAATCCTGAAGCCATCATGCTTTTTAGGAAGGACTTTACTTTCAGAGGAGCCTTGTGGTTTTTAAATTAAGAGGATTTGGCTAATTCAGCTACAAAATATCCATAAAATTGACAAATCATTTACAAAATATTGAGTTAATTGTGTATAAATATGAAGAATTATGATGCCTGCTATGTTACCCTCCCCTGCAACTACCTTAACTATCAGAGTATGCCTACTAAAGGTGATTTTTTGGCACTAATGGGCTCAGACTACACGAGTGGATGGACCCACTTCCAGCTACTAGCTCGTGCCACCACCCTTTGCCAATCACATGTCAGAAAATGAACTACTGAACATTATGTAATATAACTGTCCATGTGAAGGGGTCAGCTCCCTCCCCAACACCAAGCTTAATTCTTCAACGACAGGATGGGATGTACCCTCTGACAGGGGACCAATCAAAAGTTGCATTCCATAGAAGGACACTGATCCTCCTCACCTGCCTCTGCTCCTGTGACCACATCACCCTCATCCTCCAACATCTTCATTGGCTCCCCGTCCCCTACCTACCGCATACAGTTTAAAATCCTCCTCCTCACCCACAAAGCCCTCCACCACCAGGCCCCTTCCTATACCTCACTGACCTCCTCCACCATCACACTCCTTCCCGTAACCTGCGTTCCTCACATGCCAACATCCTGTCTCCACCTCACAGAACCAAGCACCGAACCTGGGGGGACAGAGCCTTCTCCGTAGCCGCCCCCACCCTCTGGAACTCACTCCCCTCCCATATCCAAAACTGTTCTGACCCTTCAGCATTCAAATCTCTTTTAAAAACTCACCTTTTTAAGTTAGCTTTTAATTTGTGATTGTACTGTTGTTTTGTTGAATTTGTGTTCCTTGGTTGTATTAATTTTAACAAATGTAAAGTGTCTTTGAGTTTCTGAAAAGCGCTATATAAACAAAATGTATTATTATTATTATTATTAGAAAACACGCCCTGATTTCCAACATGACATGCATCATTCCAAACAACCACCTGAAAAATGTTTCCTCTCAATTTGGCAGTCTATCTGAGCTGCTAAATTTCCACTGTCTTTCTCTCGCCTTGACCTTCACAAGTGTAATCCCATCACTACTCCAGCATCCACCTGCAGGCTCCAACTACAGGGGTCAAAGTTGTCCTCTCCTCACTCCTCCATTCCTGTATCTATGAAGAATATGCAAGGAGTGAAACATCTAAAACCATGTGAGCTCTGCTGATATGAAGGTATTGTTCCAGGGTTGCAGTTTTCATACATCTTGGTGCTGATGTTTCCCCAATCTCTTTTTCTCTAGAAAACCCTAACAGAAAATGCACAGTGCTTTAGCCTGAACTCCATCTTACTAGCTGCCAGAGGCATTTCTTTCTCACTTCAATTCATCTTGCATGAGATTGACCAAAAGGTTCAATCTTTGAAGTTTGTATTCATCAGGAGTGTCGAGCCACTAGTGTTTCATCAATAGTTTGTTGGAGTGTTTAATGCAACAGGCCTATTTTACATATAACAACGTATTCGATCATCTTCAATCATCTCAGAGTGCTCCTCTATCCTTGACACATCATGACTCCTCACCAAGCTGCCCTGAAGGTCATGGAAAGACACTGTTACATCATAGAGCCGTGGGTCAACGCGATAATTGGGGGCGCCTCTTTGTGCCACGCTGACTTTGCAAATCACTTTAGCGTGTTTTCAGGGTAGGTGCCTGAGGCGTACATCACTCAGCCACCAGCCAGCTTCACTTGGAGCTAAGTGCTGTGCCAATTATTGCATGACACCGCCATCCATATCTGTTCTCATGGAAATTCATAATTTATGACACATCCTCTTTTCTGCCTCTAGGGATCTGAATGCTATTATCCTGCTAAAGTGAGATCTGATTGGGCAGCTGCTATCTCAGTCGCTTCTTTGAAGTCATTTCTTCAAGTTCCCCTATATAGCCGCTATAATGTATCATCGTCTAGCAGAGCAGAAATCCAGTGAGGCAGAGCAACAGCAGCAATCCCTCTCTCAAAATGGCAACTGTAAAGCTGTGGCTGAGAATAAGTGCTGTAAAGTGTTAGTGCTTCTGCGAGGAAGGACCATGCAGAACATCTGTTTGCGGACTAGAAGCGAGTCCTTTCATCATCCTTTTATTAAATCTTCAACGTTGTACAGAACATCCTCCTGAAATACAGAAGAATCAGGACATAAACTACTCTGTGCTTTAGAGTCCAGAAATACCTTACACTTTCAAAAGGGGTGTGTACATTCATATTTCATGCAAATGCATAAAAATCACTTATAAAGACCATTAGCTTCAAATCATAGCATTGAGGGAAACTTTTGCAAAACTTTGGCTTGGTCCTCATAGTGTAAAAAATCCAGATAATCGGTTTTATTGTTTTACTTTCATTTCTGTAAGGACAAATTAGAGGAAGTCTTTAACTTAGCCATATGAATACATATTTTTTGAATCTACAAAATCATCTTTAAATCAATACTTAGTGTCAACTTGTTTGATAAGGTATAGTGAGCAGGTTGTTATGCAAAATAGAATCCCATCAGGTTGAGACTGCCCTCACTATACATAATCCTTTACATAATAATCTATAGATTTACGTTAGCCTTGTTTCTTCAAATTAAAGAAGGTGATAAGGTCTAAATTTGCCCGAGATGGTTCCAGTTTCTTGTAGCTGTCCTCAGTCCCACCAAATACATTTCTCAAATGACCTAAGCTTTCATGTTACATCAGGAATCTGATACCTCTTTTTGACCAACGGGAACCAGGTTGTATTTCCGGGCTGGTTCGGAGCTGGTTGAAATCGCAAACCAACATGGCACCCGTTTGTTTTTCCGCCCGCTCGAGCCCGTTGAAGAGGCACATCCTGACATCAGGTTCTAGACCAGCAAAGAGTTGGAGCCGCTCTGGAACCGGTTTTCCCACCTGGGAGCCAGTTCACTCACAGACGAAACACGAAAAACCGGTTCTCAATTGAGCGCCGGCTCCAAACCGTCCCTGAAACTGACTCGGTTGAAAAAGGGTATGACAGGAATGCTTAAGCTGTGTTTCCAAGACAAAGTCTGTCATGTCTTGAAGAGGTCAGACTGTCTGTAAGGTACCAAGCTTCAAACATGTTTGGTTCAGGGCAATGTTCAGGGCATCAAATACTTCATTCTCACTTATCCCGATTATCATATGTCCTGATTTGGGGGTTTGAGAATACCTTTGTCCCAAACTTTGTCTTATAAGCTTGGTTTCTTTTATCACCTTTTTTAACCCTAAACTTAATATGACTTTGTTTTCTCTATCTCAAACTTCCCTTTATTGGCAGGCCTCTTTGCTCTGCAACCACAACTCTGCAACATAAGCCTCTACTGTACACCATGTGTGCTTAGCTCCGTGTAGCTAGTGCTAATTAAATAAAACCCTGTATTGGATGTGTCATGATTCTTCCAGGCGACTGCTTTGTTGGCTGGCACAGGATGAAAGGTTAACAAGGAATCATCGTTAATTAACATGTGAGTCAGCAGTTAGTTGTTAAGTGATGAATCAGCGTGTGAAGCCTTCGGGAAGGGTTAGTTTTAAACATGTTATCCATTAGTTTAGCTGTTAATATGTAGCAGTGTCTTTTCACTCCAGCAAAAACCACCATGACACATCCTTCCTTTCTATTGATCGCACATGCAATGAAGAAACACTGACGTTGCATTTTGCTACCAGATGACACTGTGCGCTTGTTTCCCTGCTTAATAAAGACTTCATTTTGTTCTTTGATTCACAAAAGCCTCAGACGCTGAGCTGTCAGGATAGACATCAGGGGTTAGTTCTATGGTTCATTACAGCTTTGGGGGAAAAAAAAGCCAAGTTTGCTCGGATTTGGTTTCTAGAACAGGTATCTGGGAAATCAAACTGACAATCCAAAGCTTGTGTGTTGACACCTGTTTAAGAAGCAACCTTTGTGCTTTTCCCAGCATGCCTTTAGTCGTTACCTCAGTCAAATGCCCTTAATAGCACTTTCACAATCAGCTCACCTGTCAAACCAAGCCCATTTATTTCACAATAACAGTTCAATTATAAATAAAAGTTGTCTATCTGTCACAATAACTGCAAAGAATGTGATTCCAACTACAAAGTGATGGATGCAGCTTTGTACTCCATGGACAAAACCAGTTTACTGCATGGTAGGATTTCAATTTCAGACCTCCCTTATTAAGCCCTGTGTGAACTTTTGAAACTAAAAAGAAAAGACCAATATTCACATCATCGTGTTTGAATTTTATGGGAGGAGACAGGCTGTGTCCATTTTTTTTATATGCATGTGGGACTTAAAATGTATTCACCCACCCAGCTTTTCCACCGGGCACCCACAGTAGTAAATAAACACATCAGCTTGAGCCCATCTCCCCTCTCTCTCTTCTCCTCATATTTTCCAGTCTATTGCCTGTCATTCCCCAGCCTCATTTGCGCTCCTCTTTCCTTGTTGCAGGAGATAGTTCTGCAACTCCATTAGCACAATGGTTGGCAGAGAAATCTGCAGGATTGCACCAACTCTCAGGGACTAGCTGCTTACTAGTGGCTCCCAAAGGGGATGCTATGGTTCTTTTTTTTCTTCTTCCGTGAGACACCGGTAAACTTTCAGAAGAAAACTTTCTCTCAGCTTTATCGTATTTCATGAGTCGGGTTTGCACCTGCACAAAACTTAAACTGTAAATGGAGGCAGTTCTTACGTTTAGGGTCTCAAAGCCATTTTGCAAGGCCTCATTTAGTTGTTGAGATGCACTTCTTCCTTCTCATTGCTAGAAGTATATCAGACCAATCATAGTCCTTCATTTTGAAATGGGGCGGGTTCTGTAAGATGGCGACACAGGAGCATTGCTTTATCCTTTTGTGAACAACCAAGATGGCAGCTTTTGCCACAGGGAGGTCCAATGAATCCGCTATTACATTTTACACAAACTGGATGATTCACCAAAACAAGAACAATAAACTTGCACCTAAAGCGTTCATTGATAAGACAGATGTCTTAGCTTTTCTGCCGACATGATTCAGTAAAGTTTTGATTTATCAACAAGCTCTGCATTATATCAAGCGCTGCATCGCCCTGATTAGTGGCAGGTTTATCCAATCACTTCCACATGCAGCCATTGCTAATTCCCCCTGGAAAAAAACAGACATGAATCAAACAGATCTAGACACATTCACTAAGGTGCATTGGTGTGGTGATGCCAGGTGAGGTGATCATAATAGACATTGTGGCTAGAGCCCATTTTGTGCAGCATCAAAGCAAAGAGGACTGAAATCAAGAGGCCTTAACAGCTACCCATTTATGGAAAGTATAACTTCATCAAGCTGTCACACATGTATAAATTCAGCAACAAGCTGTGAGTGACAAACACACTTGCTCTCTGTATATGGGTGTTTAAAGACGCTTCCACAAGTCACAACGTGTCAATCTCAACAGATGAGTCAGCAACAGAATCCTTTAAAATCTAACAGACCATACTGAAACTGTGATGTACTGACACAACCACTCTCAGGTGTAAAGAAACTTCTCTCCGTCAAACTCGCAGCTTTCTCCAAACATTCACTGCTGTCAAAACATATCTGTGAATGGGCAGCAAGGAAACCAGACTGCTGCAGTGTGCCACAGAGATCACTGGCACAGCCATGCCAACCTGGATACAAGATTAAAGATTTGTGAATGCGGGTCAGCCTCTCAAAAACTTGGCTCATACTTAAAGGATGAAATAGAAAGATACACCAAAGTAGGTCTACTGGCCCTTCAGATATTTCCTCATGAATCGAACATGTTGTCCACCTTGAAAGCTGTCCATGGATGTCCAGACTTAATCCTTCAATCTCCAGGGCTTTTGGCTGACACATTTACATTCCCATGAATTAATTCTGTTACTGAACAAGAGAGGAACTGTCCAAGATGGGGATATGATTTGATTCATCAAAGATTGCCACAACTTCATACAGTATTTTTTGGTTGGTTCTATTTTGAGGGATCTTTGTAAATGAACCCGCAAGATCCTTGTCTTTGATCCTTTGTGCTTTAAACCAAAAGTACCCATGACTTTTAGCCCAAAGAGCTTCATTTAAAGAGGCTCAAATATACGGTAGGCACGATATTTGAATCTAATTTGGGTTAAAATAAGATACTTTGATCTTTGCATGTAACTGGCAGTATTAAACTTGCATGTTCTCACACAGTGTACGGTAATGGGAATATTTAGGGTCCTTTTTCCAGTACTAGACGATGCTGGAATCTTTGACATGTACCCTGCCGTGCACGCTAACAGAGCTGCATGCAAGGTTAAATGTGATTTCCATGTTCTGCCGGTCAGAATCATCTTACAAAAGGCCTGCGGACTCAGCTGTATCCTAAAAACTACAGCTCCCTGGAACGTGTGTGTGTGTGTGTGTGTGTGTGTGTGTGTGTGTGTGTGTGTGTGTGTGTGTGTGTGTGTGTGTGTGTGTGTGTGTGTGTGTGTGTGTGTGTGTGTGAGAGAGAGAGAGCGCGCACAACAGATCAAGCACTTCCTAATGGGTTAATGGAGATTTTTGATTACGCAAGTCTATGCTGAGAGGTTTTTGGCATGACATGTCACCAGTGCAGAGCTGAAGGCCATTGTGCACTTGATTTACAACTCTTGATTTATAGGCTAACAGCCAAGTCTTTGCTGGCAGAGCTACTGTGTACTAAACCAAGGGGGGTATTAAGAAGTACTTGAGAACTACAATATCCACTGACTCCATGTTTCCCCCTTTAAGGTCAAACTCTTCTTTCATAGTTCTTACTCCTAAACCCATTTAGCATTTGACCATCTTGTGATGATTCGACACGTTCTAACCAGGTCATGTGTCTTTCTCTCATGCTGACACAGGAGAACACTTAACTCAAACAACTAAATGACATTCCTGTCAGCAGGATGAAAAACACAGCGAGACAGACAAAACATTTAATGTGCGCTATGGCAGTTGTTTAAAACCTGCAATGAAGTGTCAAGCCACAGGGAACTGTAACCTCTCTGTCCCACCGTCCTAGCACACGAGCAGACAATGCATGAAAGAAACAGCAGGAGAATAATGAGGAGAGACGGAGAGAAAACAGGTTTCTTTGTTTGATCAAGAGCTGAGGTCGAAGAATTCATTTAACGGCTTTGCTGCACAGCACACAGGAGAACAGACACTCCTCCTGCAGACAAACAAATATTTCACTGCTGCTGCTGCCACTGACAGCAGGCTGGGCATGACATTTGTTGGAGATGCTGCATAAAAAACACCTCATTTTCTTTTTGTTTTGAATTTGCATCTGTCGCTGCGATTTACACAGTAACACATCTTTGTCTTACAGTGAATCGAATTAGCCTTTTTTTGTACACTACGACGGATAAACCTGTTAACAACATATAAAGTAAACATGTGTGTTACCAATGAAGCTCTGTCCTGATGTATGCAATTATACCTGAGCAAGTCTACTAGAGTGGAAATGAAATCTTAACAAAGCGTGGTACATGTCAGTGTGATGTTGATTATCTTTAACAACAGACAGATGATTGCATATGAGGATGGCAAATCATCCAGAGATTAAAACTGCATCCAAGTTTCCCATACTTGCATCGTCTCCATTGTAACTTGTTCCCTCCCACTGCGGTTACAAAAAAGGCTTGCAGGAAACAATATATTCCAAATATGGAAGTTAGAAGCAGCCCCTCCCAAAGTCAAATGAAAAGAATGGTCACCACCCCAAAGCCAAAACTGTGGTCGGCTATTTTTTATTTATCACAGGTGGAACTCAAACCAGCTTTATGCTCTGGGTTCAATGCTTTAACCAGACGGAGGCACTTCAGCCTGCAGCACTGCCACTTCTAAATTTAACCCCTTGGCTTACCCCGACTTAGCATTTTTGGTGCACTGGGACTTCTTACTGGCGCACAGTACATTTTCATGTCCTCTTCATATTACAGTTCCCTTGGCAATTTATAATAGCACCTTAAATACCTTACCCAAGGGGCACAACGAGACGCCTGCATCTCTGCTGCTCTCCGGAGAACAACCTCAAATTAGCGTGAACTCACAAATCTCTAAAGAGTGCGATCAACAAAGATAGCTTTTGGATAAGAGCATGGTGATGCAGAGATTCTTTGTTTGTGTGACACAATGAAGAGTTTTTTTCAATGTATGTTGTGAAAATGTTATGCCTTAATGTAAGAAGTTCAACTCAACTCAACTTTATTTATAGAGCACCTTTCGTACATATAAACATGCAGCCTAAAGTGCTTCATAGAATAACAGAGAGACAGAAAACCACAGAAGAGGTAAAATTATAAAAGGCATGATTACAAATGAAATACTTAAAAATAAAATAAAATATATACAGTAAAATTAATAAAATAAGTAAGAGTAGAAAGTTAAAAATAAGGTAGCGTTAACAAGATCAGATGAATGCAAGAAATAAATATATAAATGAATAATTAAGTAAGATAAATAAATAAAGCAATGATTATAATAATAATGCTGAAGTACATATGATCAGTGGAAACAGAAATGGTAAATAATTGCTATGTTGACATGTCAATGCTCACACATATTAAGTGGGGCTCTTGCAGAGTCACTTCTTCCCTGCAGTTATGCCGCCTCAGTCATACAAAGTCTGGTCGTGCCCCTGCAGCTGTCACTCAGCTTTAGCAGGGACATAGAGTTGTTGTTTGCACAAATGTGCAAGGTTCTAGTAGGCTACTTATAAACACTCTTATTTATCAGCGGCAGAGCAGAGGTGGGTTTTTTTTCTCTTGTTACCTTTTTAACGAACACCTACACATAACAAACAAACAAACAAACAAACAAACAAACAGTATGTCTGTTTTTATACTCTTAGACTTTGTCCTGCTTAGAGGAACAGGAAGGTTATATGCCATCAGAATCGATTTGTTTTGTTGTATTCTTGTCTGCGACATTTAATATTATATTACATCACCATAATAGTCAAGCATAATATGTTTATAGCATATTTTGAACAGTTGAAATACTTTGTTATGCTGAATATTTCAGAGAACCTGAAGCTATGTGACAGGTGTCAAACCTGGCTGGGTAACTGAAATGTAAACCAGCGATCCTCAGTGCTACTTGCTGTCTGACACACAGTTTTTTCCCTACTTATTCATGTTAGTGGGGATAACTCATCACAATAAAATATATCTGCAATGATGTGGTCAAATGATCTTGGCATTTCTTCCTTAATGCAAAAACAATTGAGAGCCTCAAACCTGAACATAATGAGTCTGCACTCTGTTGTGAAGCTCCATTACATTTTTGATGCATTGATCAGTCCAATCAGCTGCAGCTCTAAATCAGTTACAGAAAGCACATGTGTTCTCAAGCCAGTAAAAGACTTCTGCTAAGGCTGCTCTGCTCTATCCTCATTCATGTCTTTACTCCCTTAGATATCCCCCCTTGCTACTAATGTGAGCAAAGTAGTAGCATCGGGACAGTTTGCAAGATTTGAACGTGGAAAAATCAAATAAGACTTGGGTCGTAATTGCATTTACTGATTTAGGAGGAAGTGCTTAGAGGAAAACTACAGCTTGATAAAACTTGGCATTCATATTTTTGAAGCTCTGTTTATTGGTGCCATCAGGAGTCGTTTTTATGTGTTAGTTGGGTAAACTGAGGTCAAAGTGTTGTACAGGTAGTAAATAAGCTAGTTAAGCCAGTGTAGCAGACACTTCATTACATGTTTGCACACTGAAGCTCATTTCACTGGAACACCTTGAGTCACAGTGGTTGAAGTGGGTCTGAGAGGTATAATAGATATTTACAGTGTCCAGAATTATACATGTAGTCATATTTTCAGGTTTATTTAATGCATTTTAATACATTTGACTAACCTGGGAGTTTTTTTTTTTTGGTTTGTTTGTTTGTTTTTTTGTACAAGTTGGATCTAATTCAGCAATGTGACTGTATTTTTTTACTGTATCACATGGTTTATTTGTTTTAATTAATAAATTGCTTATTACATTTACAGCAACCTTTTGTGTATACGATGCACTTTCTGTTAAAGTGAAGTACAATCAATAAAGTCTACTTTGTGGAGAGGTGCTTTGTTTGACAATACTACTCAATTTAAAACAAGTGTCCTGTGTAGATGGGTGGCAGGAAGTAGATCTGTCAATACCTCATTACTATTAATGCAACAGTAGGCTGACCTCAACTGCCATACCAGTAGCTAGCTGGTTTGCAAACTGGACATAACCAAAATAGATGGTACTAGAAATATCTACATATCTGCATATAAACTGCAAAATGTGGAATTTGCTCAACGCAATTGGACTTCTTCACACAGGAGGACAGTTCAAACCTTTGACCACGTCTCATATGGCAGTGGGACTTATACAAGCCAACAGAATAGACCTAAGCTGTAATAAAATGTTGCATATTCAAACATGAAGGATATAAGTAATTCTATTTGCAAAATACCAAGCTAAAATATCTCTAAGTTTGGAGTTCCAAAGCATTTCAATACTCCACCTATTACCCATCTTCTAGCTCTTTCAGTGTCACAGGGGTTTGAAGCCTGTCTCTGCTGTCATTGGCGAAAGGCAGGGTACAACCAAGCGGCAACCTCCAGTCTCAAAATATGAATCCCATGCGGAAGTGTTAAAAACTGCAATTCATCGAGCATCCGCTTGAGGCTGGCTGCAGAAACACCAGAGAACCACATACGCACCAATTCAAAAAAGACAATCTTTGCAGCATCAATGAACATGTTTGATTGACTTGATTGATTAGGAACACATAGCTGTTGGCTAGGAGCATCAAACTCTGCCTCTTTACGTCACGCTCTTTTGGATGAGTTCAGCATTACCAATATGGCTCCCGCCGACGATTGGCTTCAAAACAGCACTCAGGAACAGATGGGTGACATCACGGATATACATCCATTATTTATACAGGCTATGGGTACAATGAGGAAAGGTTGCCAGCCTATCAGGCCTTTTATAATGATACTTATGAAATATGAGTTTCATCAAAGCATGTATCTATTTAGTTTTAATATCACAAAAAAGTGGACACTTGGTGAATGTAATAATAGGCTAAATTATTATTCATTTTGATGAGGGAGGTTTTACTTCACCAGATTAGATTATTTTTCTGTGTAGAAACTCTTTTTTAAAACAAACTTAACTCAATTCCTGGAGAGTTGAAGTCATAAAATATTGTCTTACTTTCCACTTCGATGATGGTCTATTGTTATTGCCCATTGTTGTTTGTGTTTGCATAACCATATGTAGGCCAGGCTTTTCTGTGTTTTATGAACAATGCTACATCTTAAGCGTACACCCACTGGAACTGGATAAAAGCTGACAACATTCAATTGAGACGTACATTTTATGGTTGTGTGCCTTCGCCTGCCCTCATTACTGAGACACCAAGAATCCATATGCCTGAGTCCCAATTATAGCTGCATTAGCACACAGATTCACATCCAATAATATCAGACAGGGTTTATGCATGAAAACACAGACATGAATAATTCTCTAGCATGTAAGCCATCTCTCATTTTAACCGCACACAGCAATCCCTGCCTGTCAATACAGCGCACAGACACAACAATCATATCAGCTTTAAGTGCCTGCTCGTGACTTTCTCTCCACGTGAGGTTGGAATCATGTGCCTGGCTCTTCTCATTAAGCTAATTCAAGGCTTTGCTCGCTGGCCAGCTTTAAATCCAGAGCTTAAGAAAGTTGCGTAGCACAAAGAGGTACTGAGGGGTGAATCTATTTGTGATGCCACGGAGAGGATTCCCTTTGTTGGCTCTGCCAGCATCTTATTAAGGTCTGCCTAAACTCACATAGCCTTGCCAGTTCCCAGCAACCACCTGTTTATGGTCGTAGGTTGCTTTGACTTAGAGGAAGTGTGCTTTCTTGATCTCTGGTCTGATGTCAACAGCTTCCCTTCGCTTAATCTGACCCACGGATTGTTCTCACAAATCCACCGGTAGACCTCTCTCAGGCAGGCTTAGCCATCATGGGACATCCTTGTCTTCTTTGTTTCTATTGTTTTTCTGATGTTACTGTACTCAACCTCAGAACCCTGCAGGTGCATAACTGCTCTTTCTTCCCCCTTTCCCTTTCTTATGGTTTTACTTGGCTCTTCCTTCAGGCAGCCACGATCGAGCCAAGCTTGGCAGTCAAAAAAAGCAATTTGTTAAAGAACTGTGGAGTGCACTCGTCTAATGTTTCATTAAATTATCCCTATTCACCCGCCCTTAGTCTGTAGCAAAGCCTCTTATGGCGGCGCTGGGATTTCAAGCAGAGGGGTCGAGGTCAGTCGCAATCTGATATTTCTTTTTGCAGAAGCAGACTGTTACTGAACCACTCCAGCTTGGGTTGGAAGGGTCGAGGCTTTGTTGTTGCCATCATATGTGACACCGTGTTCCTCCAGCTGCCCAGTGATGGCCAACACAGGCAATTCGAGAGCTGATCCACAGCAGTATATCTTATTGTTTGTGCACGCAATTATTTTCTTGACTGTTGTTTGGCTTCCTATTCAAAGAAGCTTATTAATTTACGTATACATGGAGTATTCTTAAGGTCATACAAATACACACAGATTAATGCACTAACACAATATGAGGACTATTGACTAAGCCTGTTCCAGCTTTTTATTATCATTATCATTATTATTAGTATTAGTATTATTATTATTGTGACATTTATTATATTAACTAGTAGGTTGTTCATGAAAATGAAGCAGATTACAAACATCAGATTGAAAATAATAAGATGTCTACAATAAAATAAATGCTATCAAAGAAGATAAGTGTCGTATCTCGTCATTAATGCAACTTCACTTCCTACCCTGGTGTTTTCCCACCATTGTGATTGTCGTCCCCGCCCCTCATTGTTTCCACCTGTGCTCCATTACCTCATGTATAAAGGTCTGCGTATCTCTTTGTCTTGTGCCAGATCGTCATGTATTGTGCTGATGTCTAGAGCTGTCCAAGTCCACGTTTGTCAAGTTTGTTTGAGTTTTTTTTCCAGCGTTGCTGTGATTTTTGGTTTAGTACTTTGTTTCTTACCTACTATCACAAAGAGCCTCTTTTTGTTATTGCTACTGAGTTGTGCTTTTGGGTTCTTTGTGCCAGTCATTGTCAATAAGGTTCATTTCTCCCATTATGTAGGGATTCTTGTAAGTGTGCTAAATGTTTACCAATGTAAACTGCTCATTATTTATGCGAGGGGAGTCTGTCCCAAAGCCTGCAACTGAGTCTGATCCCTTAACCTTGATGACGGGAGCTTCATCTGGCTTTAAGTGTGACTTCAGACAGCCTGTTCTCCATAGCTGAGTGGAAGTAGGGAGAGAGAGAGATCAGGGGCCACTCCGTAGTCCAAAAGTTCCCTCCCTTCAGTGCCACTTTGTCTTGTCCCAAGAGTCAGTGTACCAGTATTTCCTGGTGTAGTTATTTCTAGTATTTGGAGCAGTTTTGTATTTCACTCAGCCTTACACCTCATGTTTTGGATGCCTTTGCATGCTCTTTTTTTTTTTTTTTTTTTTTACATTTCTCTGATGAAACAGACTTTGAACTTTTGACTGTGTCTGAGAGTCTTACATTTTGGGTTTTCCATGGTTCAGCATGATGAAAACATGCTCAAAACATACTTTATGCCACCCCTGCATAAGTTGGTGCAGCAGTTAGGCCAACCCAGTAAAAAGTCAGGATCTGCTCTGGCTTGGAGGGTGGTGGGGCAGATAATATGAGTGCTGCTGGTGTAACTGGTGCAGAGCAGTGTTTGCAATGAGTACAGAAAGATGCAGAAATCTTACAACTTGATTGGACTGCTAAATCAGGATGATACGTTTGGCGGGTTATTGTGAGAATGTTGTAAGTGAAGTGTAAAATGAAGTGTCCTTGGTTATAGTGACCTCAATATCGTCCAAAAGAACCAAAACAAATGCGTGTAAAATGTTGATCTGAACTATCTTTCAGGCACTCCTCCATTAGCACATCTATATGTCATTACTAGTTATATGGATATGAATTTGTCTTTAATGCTTCCTTCAAATTTAGCTTTGTGTCCCCAGGGATGCAGTATGAAGAGTAATTGGAAAACTGTAACCAAAGGACACTATTTAAACATTCTGAGCTCCACCCCACGGGAGAAGGAAGAGAAAGAGAGATAGAGCAATCATGTTTCCAAGGAACATGGGTGTTACTGGGCATTCTGGGCCCTTGAGAAAATATCACATTGGGCCCCAACACAACCAACCCTGCACACTTACTATAGCCACACCTCCATTAAAAGCTTTTTTAGAACAATAACTTTGTGTTGCACGATGAAAATTTGAGTTATCAAATATTGCTGAATAAACATCACTCCAAAAATCACTCCACATTGAGTGTTATTTAGCTCTTAAGTGAACTGTCTTTACCCAGGTAATATTTGTAAAAATAGGACCATATGCAATGTTATCTGCGATGCGGTTTTATTTATGAATATGATAACTTTATATGCAAGATAAATATGATCCTTAGATCTCAATTGCTGAAATTAGCCTAAACTATTCTCTCAATGTGTGAGTTGTGCTCAACTACTTTATAAAATAAACTATACAAAACATTTTCCCTCAGTTCACCTTCTTTCTCTCTTTCACTTTCCACTCTGTCTTTTCTTTTTGTTATCCTCATTTGGCTTTCTTGGCGGGGACATGATGCTGCATCTGTTGCCCCGCTCTCTTAACTCCTCTCGGATCCATCCTGTCACTCGCGCTGTCTGGACTGAACCATTTTGTACATTTAGTAGGGGTGAGAGGAGGCTCAGAGAGAGACCTAACATTTTTAGAGATGAAAAGTCAATAATTGTGTTGTTATTTAGCTCACATTTCTTAACTTGTGACTTTTATAACTTAGAGACAAACATGTCAGGCCC